>NC_090762.1:6448490-6500990 GCF_036898095.1 Palaemon carinicauda | reverse complement strand
GAGTGGTTAAGCTTGACCCTCTTCTTTTTTTTTTTTTTTTTTTTTTTTTTTTTTTTTTTTTTTTTGCTAGAAAATTAAAAAAATTGCTGAAAGCTTGGGCTGCTTTTGTATTAAAACCGTATTCTGATATATATATATATATATATATATATATATATATATATATATATATATATATATATATATATATATATATATATATATGATCAAATATAAAAGTAGGCTATTTAATTTTCCTCTTCCTGTTTATATTTCCTTCTTTTGGACTTGTTAGTATCCCCCCTTTCCGTGAGGCTTAGGATGTAGGTTACTCAAGAAATATTTGATTCATTCTTATTGGTCAATGTTTTTTTATACGCTGTTAGCTTATTTGGGCTCAATGTGAAATATTGCTATAAATTTTGGTTGCTGTACTTATGTTTTATTGACTTTATTGTTAAGAAAAGATTATATCACCCACTTAATGTGTGCGAATGTCAGTGTATGTATCCTTAATTTAGTTGTAACTACCGCATTACTATTCTCAACTAACTACGGTATTGTGTAGAGAATCTGAAGATCTAAATATGAAGAGGGCTTTTCCGTTTCATGTGCCTGAGTGATTAAGCATCTTTAGGATTACAAGTAAGTCTTTATATCCACTGTGAATGTTTAATTGATTGATATATCTAACTTCTCGGTTTTCGTGTATATACTTGTGGCTCATGTACGATTACTCCAACACTTTCGTATGTAAAATTTTATCGTTCCATCAATTTTTGTTGTTGTTGTTGTTGGGGGATGTGATATTTATTTTTTTCCTATATCCTATGGTAAACATTAATTTATCTTTTAGAGTTGAATGAGCTGAACCGAATGCCCTTTACATAAGAAAACACACGGCTAAATATTTATAGAATCATCTGATATTCATCAAAGTAATACTTGCTCTTACCTCTTTACATCAACTTTATGAATAAATGATATCAGTTTATTCCATACCAGGACTGAATCCATGGCAGTTTAAAGTAAACTTAATCTTTTATACGGCATAACGACTGGATACCCGGTATAAATTTCATTGGCTTGAATTTCCTCACTGGGCTATTTTTCCCTGTTGTAGCCCTTGAGCCTATAACATCCTGCTTTTTCAGCTAGGGTTCTAGTTTAGCTAATAATAATGATAATAATAATAATAATAATAGTAATGATAAATGTTTAGGTCGTTTAAATTGACTAATGTCAGTAGAAAAAAGCAAATCGTATTTTAGATACCTATGCCTTGGTGTACGATATTTGGGAAATTTGCATATCCTTGCTATTACTAAAACCAGATATTGTCTCAAGTATTTGGTCTTGGATGCAGATAGTCCATTAGTATCGATTCTCAGATAACGTCAAGGGTTTAGTACTGGTCTTCAAATACATAAGTGTATTGGAATCCATTGAGTCAGTGCATATGTTGCCCTTTATATTTGATATGTGCGGGTACCAGCATTAGATGTTAATGGTAAATCAAGCTTTAAATAGAATTCTTAATTAAATTTTTGAAAATACAGTTGAAAGGAACAATTTTAGTGACAATAAAAATAGCTGTGATACATTTTATTAATTTAATAGTTTTCTCTTCCTAATAATTTTCTTTGAATATTTATGATGCTCCCTATTAGGTTTAGTGCAAATTTCCTTGTAGGTGCCTGGTGTGGTGTTTATTTATTTAAAATAAAGAAGTTATATTAGATCTAGTGGAGTTATTATTTGTTCAGTACAAAGAGGCATATTGTGATTGATAGTTATTATTATTATGGTAGCTGATAGGGTAAGGATGTTTCCTTACCAATTAAAAGTGTATTCTTTTTCTGTGGACGAATATAAGGCAATGACTTAAGTTTTAGTGAAAATACTAAGTAGAAGTTTAACTTTTATATTAAATGAGGATTCAAATCACTTTGGTACTCCTGAGCTGATACGTATAAATAAATGGAATATACCGTCGTATGTATCGCCATCGGATAAAATTTCATATACATATATAGTAGATGTGTGTGTGTGCGTTTGCGTATGAGTCTCCTATTTCAAGTGTTCTGATCTTGAAATACCGCCAAACCGTGCGTCATCTCTAGCCTGACTTTGAGGACACAGGTGTGTTCACATACAGATTTATTACTTTTCAAAACAAAGGTAAAAGAAAAGGGATGACATTGATGGGTTTGTGTACCCAATGACGAAGTGGTTCACTGGATTATATTACTCTGATTTTTCTTTTTAAACATTTCATTGAGCTTTACGAATTAATAAAGGTTAGTTTATTAGATTTTAGATGTATACTTCCTTTATAATAATAAAGGTCTTCAACTAAAAAATCTTTGAAAAGTTTTCATTTTGATAACCTTCAGTACCACAATAATACTTGTTATGCTATGATTTGAAATGGGGACTTCTTTTTCCAGCAGAGGAGCAAAGTTGTCTAAGAAAACAATTGACGATTGTAAGTAATAATAAATTCCAGATCTCAAGTGTAAGTCTAACTGGCCTGAAGCCAATGGTGGAAGTGGAAAAAATTTTGAGATCTTTAGTATAAGTGGCACGAGTCTCAAAAGATTCCAAGAATCTAATAAACTTTAATGAGAAAATGGAATGGGGATGCTATGCCTTTCGACTAGAGGTTAATGCGAAGATATATTGATGATTTATGAAATTACTGGAGACCAGGTATAAATTTTTCAAGGTAATTGTAAGGAATCGTCTATGAAGATGCAATTACCACGTGCTTTGCATATTTTTTATACTAATTATGACTAATCAGCCGAAACAATTTATTTCCTCTCATTTTTTGCTTCTTCCCCCTCATTCATTTTCTCACTGGATATATATACCTGTACACACACACACACACACACACACACACACATATATATATATATATATATATATATATATATATATATATATATATATATATATATATGGATAAATATCAACACAACATCGTGCTCAAATAGAAATAAATTTCTACCTCATACCTGGGATCGAACGCTAGCCCCCTTCTAATGAAAGGCCAGGTCGCTTCCAACCATGCCTATGATATGTTGTGTGTATTTCTTTAAGTTTTATAAGTAGTTCAGACAATTAAACCATCTTTGCAATCAAATCAAATTTTGATTGAAATACAGCTGTTCCTGTGATAATGTTCCATAACTCTCTCTCTCTCTCTCTCTCTCTCTCTCTCTCTCCTCTCTCTCTCTCTCTCTCTCTCTCTCTCTCTCCTCTCTCTCCTACGATCAGACTTTAACGGAAAATATTACTCTAATTATTCATGTACTTACGGACTCGTAATTTCTTCAGTTACTATTTTTTTCTTTATCTGACACCCAATATTTTGTGTTTGTTTGCTGTTGACATAAGATGAAGTAACAGTGACCAATGAAATTACTTGTCTACACTTTTATACCATGGCAATCTGACTGAGCGCTTCCCCCCTTGAAATACTGTCTTAGCTGACATAAAACCAACTTTATCCCAACATAATACTGTCCCATAAACAGCGTCTGTTAAAATCCTAAACGTCTTGTGTATGGGAAATTCAACTTTCCTTTAGCAATCGCGAAACAAACGGATACTCATTCCGCCGTCTGGTGGTTTAATCACGTGTTTCTTACAAAACAAGCGTATCAAGAAAACAGGGATATGGTCGATTCATGAATGCTTTTTAATGCATAGATTTTCGTATTGTGTGTGCTCATACGCACACACACACACACACACACACACACATATATATATATATATATATATATATATATATATATATATATATATATATATATATATATGTATGTATATATATATATATATATATATATATATATATATATATATATATTCTCTTTGCCTTTAGCTTTTCCCATTTTATATGGGGTCGCTGTTTCTAGTCAGCCTTCTCCATCTTCCTCTGTCTTGTACTTGTTCTCTTAGACCCCTTTCCTTCATGTCAATCAATGATTTATCTTTCCACCTAAACTATAGCCTTCCCCTCTTTCTGCTCTCCACCTCCACGTTCATAACTCTTTTTCATACATGTTCATCTTCTCTCCTCATGGCATGACCAAACCTTTTCAGTCTTCTTCACTGAGCTTTCTTTGAAACTTCTAATACTTTGACTGTTTATATTTAAGATTGCAAACTGCAAATTGAGTTACATGAAACCTATGTATGAGAAGGCACCAATCAGTCAGCACTAAGTTACTGTGAGCGAACACATAAATGATCTTATTCTCTCAAAGAAAATGCACCCTTGCGTCATGTATTATTCCCAATTGAGCAAATGGGAGTTGATGTGGAAAGTGGGAAACGAAAGAGCCCAACTGTTTTAGAAATAAATACTGGATGAAAAATTAAAGGATATGAATTTAATTTTAAACGTATAAAAAAAGGACGGTTAACTAAACTGTTTAATGATTGAGAATCAAGTATCTGAGGTACGTACATGGATATGTGAATACAGAGATTTATTCTTTTACAGATCATTACGTCTTTTAAGGTGGTTGGTCCATAAAAGCTTCCGTGATCACAGCAGACTCTCCTCAAAGGAAATATATTGGAATCACTAGAAATAAATTCTTCCTTTGAGAAGTGAAGTTTTTCCTGTGACATTTCTATGAGAGAGAGAGAGAGAGAGAGAGAGAGAGAGAGAGAGAGAGAGAGAGAGAGAGAGAGAGAGAGAGAGAGAGAGAGAGAGAGAGAGAGAGAGAGAGAGAGAGAGAGAGAGAGAGAGAGAGAGAGAATGTTTTAATAATTGTTCTCTTCAGATGAAATGGTTTGTTATTGTTACAAGGGTTCTATTCTATATACTGTACTTTTTATTACTTGTCGATGGCTGTTCTCATTTGATAATATACTTTTTTTCGACCAGTCATTGTTTTCAAGTAGGGTGATCCTATAAGATCGGAATGTTTTGCGTAATATCCAGTATCTCACAAAAACTTTCAAAGTCTCTAGTGTATATTAAAGAGGTCGATTAGGCCATAAAGATATCATATGTGAGCTACAAAATATTGACGTTATCAGATTTTTTTCTTTTAGAACCCCTTTCAGTCTCAATTTTCCATTCTGCCTTCATTTGCAAGTAATGCATATTTGGCAGGAAATTTATTTAACCGTGTGGTAGGTTATTTAACTGGACATTTATAATGCAATCGTTTTTCTTTCAATACCAAAGCCTCTGTACCATGGTCTTCCACTGTCTTGGGTTAGAGTTCTCTTGCTTTAGGGTACACTCGGGCACACTATTTATCTCATTTCTCTTCTTGTTTTGTTAAAGTTTTTATAGTTTATGTAGGAAATATTTATTTTGATGTTATTGTTCTTAAAATATTTTATTTTTTCCCTTTTCCTCTCCTCACTGGGCTATTTTCCCTGTTGGGTCCCCTGTGCTTATCCTGCTTTTCCAACTAGGGTTGTAGCTTAGAAAGTAATAATAATCTGTGTACGTATCTGCATCCTTACCGATTCCCTTTACTTTCTTCAACATATGGCTTCTGGTAGAGAACAATCATGTAACTCCAACATAAAATGTTATTTTATGCCTGAACTAACTAACGAGAGTAGTTACAGGAAAATATCTCCACAATCTTCCGTTCAGGAATGTTGCGGAGAAAAATCCATGTTGTACTGTAGGGATATTATTTGTTAGTGCCGATATTTAATCTTCAAATCAACCTTTTTTATGTGTATTCAAAGTTTTTTTGGTTTAATTCCATATTTTTCCGTGCCTTTTCCTCATGTGAGTAATTGTTAGACCTTGAGCTTTCATACCAAATGTAATATCGTTGGTAGATTTTCTTCATCTCGACTGCATTTTATCCCCAGCTTGGAATTCTTTGCCATTCATGTCATGAATCGATGCTTTTTTCCGCGAAAGTTAAACGGTTAAAGTTTTATTTTGATTTTTTTTTTCTTTTCTCTTTTTTTAGAAATTTTATTTAATTGTTTTTTCATTGAGATATATCAGTTAATGAGGAATTGGACATCATAGAAAATTAAAAAACTTTTTTTTGGGGAAAATTAAAAGCATATATTATGTTGAGAAATATTTTGGAATTTATAATTTCATTAGTATATTACACAAGTATTCTTTTAAATATACGGTTTAAACTGGTGCATTATTATTATTATTATTATTATTATTATTATTATTATTATTATTATTATTATTGTTGTTGTTGTTGTTGTTGTTGTTGTTATTATTATTTTATGTTTTTGAGTGAGATTCCAGTGAATGTTAGTTTACTGGCCATTATATTCACGAATTAGAATTAGAAAATAAAAGAAAAAAAAACGGGGAGAATTTAATAGACAATCATTTGTATCAGTTATTTCTTATGTAATAGGTTGTATTTCAAGCCTTTGTTGTATTACTTTAATATACTTTTACCCTATTTTATGAGGATTTGGTTTTGAACATAAGATGAATTTTGTCAATATCGCCTTGACACTTTCTTACACAAATTACCGACCTTTGATATTATTATTATTATTATTATTATTATTATTATTATTAACTGCTAAGCTACAACCCTAGCTGGAAAAGCACAATGCTATAAGCCCAGGGGCTCCAACAGGGAAAATAGCTCAGTGAGGAAAGGAAAAAAAAAGGAAAATTAAATTTTTAAGAAGATTAACAACATTAAAATAAATATCTCCTATATAAACTATAAACACTTTAACAAAACAAGATGAAGAGAAATAAGATAGAATAGTGTGCCCGAGTGTACCCTCAAGCAAGAGAACTCTAACCCAAGGCAGTGGAAGACCATGGTACAGATGTTATGGCACTACCCAAGACTAGAGAACAATGGTTTGATTTTGGAGTGTCCTTCTCCTAGAAGAGCTGCTTACCATAGCTAAAGAGTCTCTTCTACCCTTACCAAGAGGAAAGTTGCCACTGAAAAATTACAGAGCAGTAACCCCATGGGTGAAGAATTGTTTGGTAATCTTAAGTGTTGTCAGGTGTATGAGGACAGCAGAGAATATGTAAAGAATATGCCAGACTATTCGGTGTGTGTAGGCAAAAGGGAAAATGAACCGTAACCAGAGAGAAGGATCCAAAGTAGTACTGTCTGGCCAGTCAATGGACCCCATAACTCTCCAGCGGTAGTATCTCAACGGGCGGCTGGTGCCCTGGCCAACCTACTACCTATTAATCTGATATCAAGTATATTACTTATTCAAGTAGTGAAATACTCATATATAAGCGGTGATGTACTTATCCTTATGCCTGCTTAGATTGAATAACTTTTTAACAAATTATAACGAATCCAATGTCATCGCTCTTAATACCTTCAAGGGTATCAGGCATGATGTTAAGCTTATTAGATGCTGGTTCAGGATCTCATTGTAAATATTTTCTTTATTTTTCAATACAAAATTGCCAATTTGGCCAAATTACACGAAGAGGACGATTCCAAATATGTTTTCCCTAGCATAAGAGGGATCTGATTTAGTTAAATTTTATGGGTCGTTACCGTAGAGTTCTGAGGCTATTTTTTCTAACTCTCGCCTTTATGTAATCTGATGAACATGATGATAGTCAGCTTGACATAATCTGGGAAAAATGCGGGTATCTTATGTCTTTCTCATCGTAAATATTTTCTTTATTTTTCAATACAAAAGTGTCAATTTTGGCCAAATTACACGAAGAGGACGATTCCAAATATATTTTCCCTAGCAAAAGAGGGATCTGATATAGTTAAATTCTATGGGTCGTTACCGTAGAGTTCTGAGGCAATTTTTCTAACACACTCCTTGATATAATCAGGTGAACATGATGATAGTCAGCTTGAGATAATCTGGGAAAAATACTGGTATCGTATGTCTTTAATGATAATCTAAATAATTAGTTGAGTAATAACAGCTTTTCTGTTTCACTACCGGCATTTTGTGTCTTATCAGCTTTTGACTTTACTACTTATTGTAACTTTCCTCTTTTGCCTTTATGTATAGGTGTGCGAGTATTTTTTTTCATTCATCTGCAGAGTTATTATTCAGTTCTAGTTTGAATCTCATGTTATTTAGGATCATTTAAAGAGTTGAAATTATAATTGTTTTGGGACTAATTCGATATTTTTTAACCACAAATAATCAGTTAAAAACAGTTTCTTTCATTAGTAGGTAAAATTCCTCTTGGAAATCCGGTACCTGTTATTGAATCTTATTAGAAGTTAACAGTCTATTTTTTATAATTTTTGGCGTAATATTTGGTTTTTATATTGTACAGTTTTTCATTTGAGATTTTTGTATACTGTTAATTGATTATGGTTATTTAGTTCGTTATAGTAGTGATGAAAATGACAATGATTCGATTCAAGATATGCGCATTTTGTATCACCAGGATTCATTGGAAACCGGTCTGTCTATTAACAAGGTCTTCGATAATATGGTGTAAAACATTAGGTGAAATTTGTAATATATTTCTCGTGATATAGTTTGACACTGTCAAAATTGGAGCCCTGTTTAATCGTAAACCCTTGTATAAGAATCTATCCATGCTTTTTTTATTAACATAGTTTTAAGTCTCTCTCTCTCTCTCCCTCTCTCTCTCTCTCTCTCTCTCTCTCTCTCTCTCTCTCTCTCTCTCTCTCTCTCTCTCTCTCTCTGAGTTTGTGGGTTTATTTGTTTCTTTTATAGGAAATGCAGGATCAAATCAGGTTGTGTAAATTATGTTACTCAGCATTGTGAATAAGTTTTTGTAAGTTTTTTTTAGAATTTATTAAATATATTTTCATTCTATAATCCATCCATATACCAAGGCACTTCCCCCAATTTTGGGGGGTAGCCGACACCAACAATGAAACAAAACAAAAAGGGGACCTCTACTCTCTATGTTCCTTCAGCCTAATCAGGGACTCAACCGAGTTCAGCTGGTATTGCTAGGGTGCCACAGCCCAACCTCCCACATTTCCACCACAGATGAAGCTTCATAATGCTGACTCCCCTACTGCTGCTACCTCCGCGGTCATCTAAGGCACCGGAGGAAGCAGCAGGGCCTACTGGAACTGCGTCACAATCGCTCGCCATTGATTCCTATTTCTAGCACGCTCTCTTGCCTCTCTCACATCTATCCTCCTATCACCCAGAGCTTTCTTCACACCATCCATCCACCCAAACCTTGGCCTTCCTCTTGTACTTCTCCCATCAACTCTTGCATTCATCACCTTCTTTAGCAGACAGCCATTTTCCATTCTCTCAACATGGCCAAACCACCTCAACACATTCATATCCACTCTAGCCGCTAACTCATTTCTTACACCCGTTCTCTCCCTCACCACTTCGTTCCTTACCCTATCTACTCGAGATACACCAGCCATACTCCTTAGACACTTCATCTCAAACACATTCAATTTCTGTCTCTCCATCACTTTCATTCCCCACAACTCCGATCCATACATCATAGTTGGTACAATCACTTTCTCATATAGAACTCTCTTTACATTCATGCCCAACCCTCTATTTTTTACTACTCCCTTAACTGCCCCCAACACTTTGCAACCTTCATTCACTCTCTGACGTACATCTGCTTCCACTCCACCATTTGCTGCAACAATAGACCCCAAGTACTTAAACTGATCCACCTCCTCAAGTAACTCTCCATTCAACATGACATTCAACCTTGCACCACCTTCCCTTCTCGTACATCTCATAACCTTGCTCTTACCCACATTAACTCTCAACTTCCTTCTCTCACACACCTTTCCAAATTCTGTCACTAGTCGGTCAAGCTTCTCTTCTGTGTCTGCTACCAGTACAGTATCATCCGCAAACAACAACTGATTTACCTCCCATTCATGGTCATTCTCGCCTACCAGTTTTAATCCTCGTCCAAGCACTTGAGCATTCACCTCTCTCACCACTCCATCAACATACAAGTTAAACAACCACGGCGACATCACACATCCCTGTCTCAGCCCCACTCTCACCGGAAACCAATCACTCACTTCATTTCCTATTCTAACACATGCTTTACTACCTTTGTAGAAACTTTTCACTGCTTGCAACAACCTTCCACCAACTCCATATAACCTCATCACATTCCACATTGCTTCCCTATCAACTCTATCATATGCTTTCTCCAGATCCATAAACGCAACATACACCTCCTTACCTTTTGCTAAATATTTCTCGCATATCTGCCTAACTGTAAAAATCTGATTCATACAACCCCTACCTCATCTAAAACCACCCTGTACTTCCAAGATTGCATTCTCTGTTTTATCCTTAATCCTATTAATCAATACTCTACCATACACTTTTCCAAATACACTCAACAAACTAATACCTCTTGAATTACAACACTCATGCACATCTCCCTTACCCTTATATAGTGGTACAATGCATGCACAAACCCAATCTACTGGTACCATTGACAACACAAAACACATATTAAACAATTTCACCAACCATTCAAGTACAGTCACACCCCCTTCCTTCAACATCTCAGCTTTCACACCATCCATACCAGATGCTTTTCCTACTCTCGTTTCATCTAGTGCTCTCCTCACTTCATCTATTGTAATCTCTCTCTCATTCTCATCTCCCATCTCTTCAATTCTTGCGCCAGCCTTCCTTACTCTCTTCACTTCTTTCCAAAACTTCTTCTTATTCTCTTCATATGACTGACCCAATCCCTGACCCCACCTCAGGTCAGCTGCCCTCTTTGCCTCACGTACCTTGCGCTTTACTTCCACATTTTTCTCTCTATATTTTTCATACTTCTCTATACTATTACTCTGCAGCCATTCTTCAAAAGCCCTCTTTTTCTCTTCCACTTTTACCTTCACTCCTTCATTCCACCATTCACTGCCCTTCCTCATGCTGCCTCCAACAACCTTCTTGCCACATACACCACTTGCAATCCCAACAAAATTTTCTTTTACTAACTTCCACTCCTCCTCTAAATTACCAGTTTCTCTTACTCTCACCTCGTCATATGCCATTTTCAACCTTTCCTGATATTTACTTTTTACCCCCGGTTTTATTAGCTCTTCAATCCTCACTACCTCCCTTTTACATCCACCTACTCTATAATGATCTTAAAATATTAAAATAAGAACGGAAGGCTTGCCATAATCTTTCCATTAGGTGATGTTTTCTTCAATTAATTCACATATTTCGAAATTCTTAATTTTTTCTATCGTTCCAAGATGTCATTTATGATTCAGTTCATAAAATGTCATTTATTATTCGGTTTATAACAGCAGGACAAACATCAAAATTTTTCACGTTGTATATACTGTATGTCTATATTTTCTACAGCATATCTTTATAGCAATACCTTTTGCTTCGCCTTACAGTTTTTTTTTTCTTTCTTTTTTTTTTTTTACATATGGAATTTTCAAGTCCACGACATTCACTGATATTTTTTTTTATATGGGACCTGTATTATTCGGAAGGGATAAAAAAAAAATCTTTGGTCCCTATCGGTAAAAAAATTACCTACTTCGCAATATAGGTTCTATCGATGATGAAAGTTATTATTGGACTGCTAACCAATAGGGAATAACACACACACACACACAAACGCAGATACACACACACAGGGAGAGTAACGGTGTGGGTTAATCAACATATTTGTTATTTCTGTGAGGGGTATAATATTTTCATGATTCAGACTTCTCGTTTTGGGGAATATTTTGGTCAGTAAAGGTATTTTCAGTATGATACTTTGCAGACCCCAAGATGAAAAGTAGACAAGTAGTAATTTGGTGAATATTGTGTGTTTAGACCATTAAAATACATATTGTTGCAGTCTATTCAATCACTAGTTAATTTCTGAAGTGACATTGATGCATAATTATATAAAATGTATGTATATATGTGTTTGTGTGTGTATATATATATATATATATATATATATATATATATATATATATATATATATATATGTGTGTATATATATATATATATATATATATATATATATATATATATATATATATATATATATATATATATATTGTAAACACACACATGTGTATGTATGTATGTATGTATGTATGTATGTATGTATTTATATATTTATACCAAAACAGAATAAAATATAAATCTGGATGAAAACTATGTTTAAGGTTTAAAGGCTGCTTATGAATGGCAGAGGCATAGGACAGCGACATTGCCCTATCGAGCAGGGCAATGCCCTAGAGACTGACCCAATATACATAAGATCAGCGCCCATGCCCCCCTCTCTACCTAAGCCAGGACCATGGAGGACCAGGCAATTTGTGCTAATGACTCAGCAGATAGACCTATAGGATCCCCCAACCACCCCCCACCTCCATAGCTCACAAGGATGGTAAGGTTGCATCGACCAAAGAAACTAACGAGTTTGAACGGAACTCGAACCCCAGTCTGGCATTCAACAGTCAGGGACGTTACCACCTACCAGAGCTTTGTCCTATAGATCTATGTCATTCGTTTAAGTATAAGAAATTAGACCTAAAACTAATCTTGTGAATTGTTTGTTGACGGATAAACAAATTACGTACGGTAAGGAGTTGTGTTGGAAGGGGGTTGTCCTTAGCCAGTTAAAAGAACGGCTTGATGTATGGGAAGTCGTTATACGAAAATTCTAGGCAATAAATTTCTGTCTACAGCCTCCGGAGAAAATGACTGGTGCTTTGCTGTAGTGATTTCTACTCTTCCTGTTTGTTATTCCCCGCATGTTTTTCTCTCCGGGTAACAGGATTCGTTTCTTTTGGTTAATGCACCTGTATATTCATAAATGTGAATTGGTATATCGAACGTAATTTTATTTATATGCACTTTTTAAAGAATATATACTTCTTTCCTGTTCATTAATGTATTTCCTTATTTAGAGATTATTGCACAGAACTTGTAATGCTCCTCGAATGTAAGGTTTATGGCTGAAAAACAAGATTAATTAAGCTTTAATGTAAGTTCCTAATGTTATCCAAGAGGTTTCTGGTATTCGAGTTCTGAGAACGATAATATTTTTTTTTTGGGGGGGGGGGTGAAGATATTTTTTTGTTTGTGGTTGACTGGGGATATATTGAAAAAATCCAATGATACCTATTCTGTTGAAAGAGCAATTTTGAAAGGCTCCCAAAAGATTAGAAAGAGATCATCTATTGTATTTTAACAATGGAACAAGTCATCAGCGGCTTTATAACCCTAAAGGAATTTCATTTGTTAGGTAGAGGAGTTTCGCATATTTTTCATAAAAAGTAATGTAACCATTAAGGGATCCTTCTCTTGTCCTTTTCTCCATGTGTTTAGTGGTAAGGGTTATCCTCTAGAGGTGGGGGTTTGGAGAGAGTTGTATTATTAAAAGGAAAGATATTAAAATGGGGAATAAAAAATACATTTCAGATAATAGATAAATGAAATTAAATATATAGTAACTATAGTATATAAAACAAAATTGATAAATTATTAGATAAAAGTCTTTGATAAATGTAAATTTAAATCTTAAAATCTTAAAAAAGTTTAACATCTCAGAGACCTGTAAAAGTAAAAAAAAAAAAAGGGTAAAAAAAAAATATTACCATAACATCGATATCTCCCTCGTAAAATCATTACAATCACTAAAGATATGTTTTTTGGTTAAAATACTGGCACATTCATTCCACATGAGAACTGCTTTAGGAGGTGCGCTCCTCCCTCCCCCAGATTAGGTAGTTTAGCTTCGGAATATACCTTAAATTGCAGCCGATATGTAGCTACTATCTACGCTCACTCCCACCTACCTCCAAGCTTATATGTCGAGAAATCCCTGTAACTTGAATTAAACTGATGACGGTGGTCATTTACGTCAATATTCTTGGGAACTCTAGTCACTATCAAGGTACTTACTCCTCAAAGGTCGCTCATTGATTTTTTTGATATGGCACATATTCAGTGCCATCAAATCAAGATCCGCCTGCATTCATTTAATTACCGTGACGTCAAATTTTCTTAAGATTAGCATCATAGAGGTTTGTACGCATTGTAGAGAACAATATTGCTATATTTAGATAGGAATTAGAGCTCATTTTATTCAGGGCGATATAATAAAGAACCTTTCCCAAAACCATCTGGTTTTATGGGCTGGCATTCATTCCCCTACATGACTCGTTCTGGTTCCATAGGGATCGCTAAATATCATTCTTTACGATATATGCCATTTTCCCTTATGGAAGGGGTGGTGGTAGTAATGTTCGGCTCTCCGGTTTTCCAGCAGGTCTCATAGTATTGTCAATTTTGCACCAAATAAGGGAGACCAAGAATAAATTGCGAAATATATTTTGTTTTCAGGGTATATATTAAAGCAGAAAAAAATGCAGAAAAATGTAAGTGTAGAACATATGTGAAAGTGCAATTGATTATATGTACTATATACCTCAATTTCCTTCACAATATTGAATCTAGAAAGTAACCCGGTGAGGATGTCTTTGTGGTTTGTTCTCTATACTTGTAAAATAGTTGAAGTGTGGGTAAATAATACCATCATGTTTCTAAATATTGCTTTAACACTGCAAGACATGCCGAAAGTTTATTTTTATAGCATCTATGCATATACATGAAAAAAAAAATAACGTTAGTATTCACAATAATTTAGGTATAGAAACTATACATACACTATCTACAAATTCAATGTTTCAAGCTTTCATTACATTGTAATAGTTGTGGAACTGATATTGGGATATAAATATACATTTCAAGGAATCATGGAATTTCTACCTTTCTGTGCTTTTCTGGACATACAGTGATTGACTACATGTAACACACCAGATGTAGTTGTGCTCTAGCAGCAGTAAATGGGGATACTTGAATGTTCTGTAAGAAATCTCTTGCCAGTGGTCAAGAGACTGTTGTTGTGCAAGAGGAAAGAAGTGACACAATTAACTGGGAAAATGTACAATATGTTGACAGTATTTGTGTCTCAGATGGATAGTCGGTGCATGTGAAATTCCGACTTAAATACCAAGACAAATAATATTAGCAGAGATTTGAAGAAAACAGGAAGCCATTACTAGCACCCATTACTAGCGGCAGTATTCAGACGGAGGAGTAATAAGAGGGCCTATGATGAGGATAAAGTCTTCCTTGTTTGTACTGAAGATTTTAGGAGACTGTCGAACAGTTTAAAAAAAAAAATAATAATGATGACAAATGACACCTGGATTTCTAAACAGCCTAGAACTTTCCAGTTAACGTCGCTGATGTTTGGTCCCTTCTTTACCGGCCTCCATGATCTAGAAGTTAAACATTTGCCTCCAATGTGCAGATGTATATTGATTATTTCACTAACAGCCAACTATTGTCTTTTATAGATACATCACAGGTCCTTCAACCAAGGATATCAAACATGGGTGCTCAAGGAAATTTTTATATTGGAATAACCATCTCATCCAAAAAGAATGGCCTCCTAATAAAGTGTACCAACAAATAAAAAATTGTGTTCATGTTAAGTAAATATCCAAGAAAAGTTGGCTGTACTACTGTGCTTACAGATGGAGATGCTGATATGCTTCCCGCACAAATAATAGTGAAAGAATACAGCATAGGGTCACACAACTATCATTGGAGAAGAAAGGTTTCTTGTTACTTTGCTTCCTTGCTCATTAGGACTCCTTTCTTCTATACCTCCAGTCCCACAAACAGTCATTCAGCAAGAAGCTAAGAGCTTGAAATATTCACATGATTAACAGATATCTGTATTCAAATGTCTGTTCTGGGGTGCCATTTGTAAAGGAAATTGAGGGAGATAAAACATCAAAGCTTAATGGAATTGGGAAAAGGGTTGCCACTTTGCAAGGCTTCGAACAACCATCGCTTTAAACAACATCCGGATATGTTCATGAACACTTCAGTGACAAAGTAGGACTTCTGTCATGCTGGAGAGGAAGGTTTTGTTTCCCTCTATGGTGGCAAGGTCGCCTTCCTGAGGAATTTTTTGCTACATCAACCTCTGGCTACCATAGTGCCTGTGTCTACTATCAATTCCGTTAGTGGATAGGAAAGGTTTAAGGGCCCAAAGGACTGGGGCATGTTGGTGACATAAACTTATAGAACATTTGTGTAGGTAGATGTGTGTATTAACATTATATCGAAGTGAAATAAATTTATTTTCAAATAAGTGACTTGTACCAGAGTATTTATTTATATATATTCGAATATATAATCAATCAATATAGGATGTGCTGGTATCACGAGGTTGGACTTGAGATCAATAAAAGAAATACCGAGATGATGAGAAAAGACTATGCAATGGCAAATGAAATATCATTGGAAGGAGAAAGGATTATTGAGGTGGAATCCTTTAAATATTTGGGAACTATGATCTCCAACAAAGGATCTTTAGAATTTGCGTTTAATGAACGATTGAATAAAGCAAACCAGACAATGGCTAGATTAAATAAAATTTGGAAATCAAATCGCCTGAAAGTACATATAAATATCAGGATACATATCAGTTTAGTGAGATCGGTGTTACTGTATGGACATGAGTCGTGTTATGACAATGAAACAATATCCAACAGATTTTGTAGATTTGAGAACAAAGCCCCCAGCAGAATATTGGGAGTTAAATGGCAGGATAGGACTAGGAATGAAACTATAGGAGATTATTCGTGTGCTATATGTGGATGAGATCATGGTGAGGGTTAGATGGCGATGGTTTGGGCATGCTCTTCGCACTCCCCAAGAGAGATTAGTTCACCAAACTTTCAACTGGGCTCCACAAGGGACTAGAAGAGTGAGAAGACCCAGGCCTACATGGCTGAGGACAATGAAGCGTGAAGTAGGAGATGATGAATGGAGAAGTATTGATTTAAAAGCTCAAGATTGAGACGACTGGCGAAAGCTAACTGATGCCCATTGCGTCAATAGACGTAGGAGGAGATGATGATGATGGAATGTGTTGCAGCATTCATATACTTGTATCAGAAAACACTAACAAAATGAGCGCATATAAAAATATCAACCAAAAATGGCCCCATTATATTAATGTTCTAGTAATCTATCATTTCATGAATGTGAATTTGATTCTAAAGGAAATGAAAAGATGGATGTTGCATTGAAAGTAAAATAGAAATCGTTTAGCATCATGAAAGGTTTGATAACTCTACATTATATTTAATCTGGCTGCAGTACCAATAAAATCACACACACCTTTCAGATAAAGATATCGTTATGAAATGTGGTATGTAACAACGCACATACTCTCTATGAGTAATGTCTCTGCCGAGCTTTGAAAACAGTGGACATATAATGGAGACGTTGCGAAGTGGTACCGAGCATAGGACAGTGATTGATTACTGTGGCTATTGACTATAAATTATGCTAAGTTTTGAAAAGCCACTAAAATATGTTCCCCACATATCCCCAATATTTCAATTCCTGCAAACACGAAGGAGTGGATTAATGGCAGATTAGTGCATGGAAGGAACACTATATAATCCACTTAACCTTTTGTAATATCATACATCCACTTTCTTTTCTAAATTCATGTTGAAGGTTAGATTAATGTTCGTGTAATATTTGACAGGAAGCTGAAGGTATAAAAGTTATTACATTGGTCTGATAACCTACCTGCTGCCGGAATTAGATTAATGTGGATAATAGTATTAAAAAGTAATCAGCGCCACGCGAAAAGGAGCTTTGTTTTTTGGTCATCTCTCTCTCTCTCTCTCTCTCTCTCTCTCTCTCTCTCTCTGCGCTTGGGTGTTATGTGCTTATGCAATATAAAAGTTTTCACCCTCTCTTTTCTTTGTATCCACGCTCTTGACAGTATCAAAGCCAGGCGAGAGGATGTCAACGACGCGACAAGGATACAAGTGACATTTCTCACTTGGAAAAAGGGTCTTATTGCCACATGTGGCTCTGCAATTAGAAGAAGGTCAAGGATCAAATTAGAGCTGTAATATGCTCAAGGTTGTGTTCAGTTTTGTATTTGGAATCCTATAACTAGATGGATAATGTTAAAAAGAAAACGTCATTACAGTATATGTTTTTTTTTTTATATGAATGTTTTATATGAATAGTTTTTATCAAATTGAATAATTAACATGAAGGAATTATTCAAAACTGTTACTAGTGAATTATCTCGACTTTTGGAGCCCAATGTATACACACACGCACGCACACACACACACACACACACATATATATATATATATATATATGTATATATGTATATATATATATATATATATATATATTATATATATATATATATATATATATAATATATATAAGCAGTATTTTAATGAAGGGCATTGTCTTTGTAAATTTGAAATTATTTTGAAGTGCAACCTCATCGATAAACATTCTGGACACCAGAATACACCTCACATCATTATGTTTTTTTTATTTTATATGAATGTTTTATATGAATAGTTTTTTTCAAATTGAATATTTAACATGGAGGAATTATTCAAAACTGTTACTAGTGAATTATCCCGACTTTTGGAGCCCAATGTATACAAACACACACACACACACACACACACATATATATATATATATATATGTGTGTGTGTGTGTATGTATATATATATATATATATATATTTTACATATATTATATATATATATATATTACATATATATATATATATATATATGTGTGTGTGTGTGTGTGTGTGTGTGTGGTGTGTATAAGCAGTATTTTAATGATGGGCATTGTCTTTGTAAATTTGAAATTATTTTGAAGTGCAACCTTATCGATAAACATAGTTGACAGTTATCTCAATTTGATATCAGATTTGACCATGCTGACCAGATTCATCCCATGGCAAGAAAAGAAGGAAAAGGCCAATCAGGAATCACTTTATGCCTCCGTTGAATCAAGTTGTAATTTATGTATACGGGGATCAGTGAATTGTGTTAGGTGAAAACCTATGTGATGAAGTATATTGGGGCAAATATATCGTCCAAAAATATTTGCTGATTACTGAAATACAACCTGATTTACACACATAGACTTGTGGACACGCACGCACACAGACATACACACACACACACACACACATATATATATATATATATATATGTATATATATATATATATATATATGTGTGTGTGTGTGTGTGTGTGTGTGTGTGTGTTTTATTTATGCATATACGCAGCATATTAGCTAATATACTGGTTATGACGATAATTTAAAAATATTTGCACGAACTGGCTGCGTAAATCATGGGACGAGCCAAAGGTTCTAGACTTTAATCTTGCTTATTAGGAGTTTCTCGGAATACTTGAAGAGTTGAGAAAAAATACTAGAACATACTGTATGTCCATCGTCTGTCGAGTGAAATGTTATTGCGACTATGCTAGAATTTATAAATTGTGTGTGGAGAGAGAGAGAGAGAGAGAGAGAGAGAGAGAGAGAGAGAGAGAGAGATACCAATGGGCGATGAATGGATTGTAGTAGTCTTTCATGGCGGTCAATATTATGTGGGATTTCATTTTGCTCCAGAGGTCATTCTATTAAAGGACCTGGTCATATGATAAGCGCATTGCATTTTGGATATATTTAGAACTATTGTGAACTATGAGGCATCAAATCTATTTTATATTAGCCTTACAAGTAAACACACAAGTGTCACCAACGCATCTGGGGAGACATCTTCAGTAAACAAGTGTATTTCGTCATCGCATGATATGTTCTATTTAGTGGAGATGTTATTCTGGGATATTTTTTCTATCATTGGTTATTGTGCACATCCTTTATGACATAATGTTTTTCTTCTTGGATGGGGCTCCTGCTTTCGATTGTCGTTTCATTAAATGATTAAGTTACTTTTCATTTAGTGATTTAATTTGTTCCATTCGAATGCCAACTTCAAAGGTTTGGCAGTAAGTGGGTAGGAAAAGAATTTCTTGGATATTCCGGTGAAATTCAATTTTGTTTGATTTGATGAATTAGATCAGCAATAATGTCGTCAATGATATAAACTTTTACCTGTAAATATATTTTTCTTTATTGAGTGTTTACATGAATGATTAATTCGAATGATTCTACGTTTTGATAGCTATCATTGAGCACAACAGATGGTATTGAAAAACTTTTGAATGTAGGCTATGTTTCAATCACACTGTTTGCTTCAATTCATTTATCCTGGAATGCTTCAGAATTCGGGTGGGTTGTAGACGTAGGTTTAATTAAGCGATAGTCACCCGGTACGTACGGGCTGTTGGTATTGGTTCTCAGATACAGAATGTCCTGAGATATCGGTTCCCAAACGCAGATGGTCACAAGTTATGATTTTCAGTTCCAAGTATAACTTGATTATTGTTTATAGGCCTTAAATGTTGTTTCTATAAAAAACAATTAGTGAAATAGAAAAGAGACATATGTAGCCACCTGAGTGTGGGGAAGAAAGCCTTCGAAGGTCAGCAGTAAACAACTTCTATGTTTTACACCTATTTGTGTTTTCATTTTTTCATTACAAAAGATCTGAACGTATTCATTTCACACATTGTAAAGCACATGAGATAACCGCCAGAGAATTATTGGGTCCTTTGACTGGCCTGTCAGTTCTACACTGGATTCCTGTCTCTGGTTACGGTCCATTTCATCATTGCTGACACATACACAGAATATTCTGGTCTATTCTTTACACATTCTCCTCTTTCCTCATACTCTTGACAACACTGAAAGTACCAAAAACTAGTCTTCTTCTCTCTAGAATTTAATTACTTCACTGTAATTGTTCACTGGCTACTTTCCTCTTGGTAAGGGTAGAAGAGGCTCTTTAGCTATGGTAAGCAGCTCTTCTAGGAGAAGGACACTCAAAAATCAAACCATTGGTCTCTAGTCTTGGGTATGCCATAGCCTCTGTACCATGATCTTCCACTGTCTTGGGTTAGAGTTCTCTTGCTTGAGGGTACACTCGGGCACACTGTTCTATCTAGTTTCTCTTCCTCTTATTTTGTTAAAGATTTATAGTTTATATAGGAAATATTTATTTCAATGTTTTTACTGTTCTTAAAATATTTTATTTTTCCTATTTCCTTTCCTCACCGGGCTCTTTTCCCTGTTGGGGCCCCTGGGCTTATAGCATCTTGCTTTTCCAACTAGGGTAGTAATAATAATAATAATAATAATAATAATAATAATAGTCTTGGGTAGTGACATAGCCTCCGTACCGTGGTTTTCCACTGTCTTGGGTTAGAGATCTCTTGCGTGAGGGGACACTCAGGCACACTATTCTTTCTTGTTTCTCTTTCTCTTGTTATTTTCAAGTTTTTATAGTTTATATATGAAAGATTTATATTAATGTTATAATCGTTTTTAAACTTCTGTAATTTTTCCGTATTTCCTTACTGCACTTGGCTATTTTCCCTGTTGTAGCCCTTGGGCTTATAGCACCCCGCTTCTCTAACTTGGGTTATAGCTTAGAAAGTAATAGTAATAATGATAATATATATATATATATATATATATATATATATATATGTGTGTGTGTGTGTGTGTGTGTGTGTTTGTGTAGGTGTTACAATACTAACCATATTTTCATTTAAAATTATTAATTATACAATTTTATCACGTGAAAACTCAGCCAGCTGTGCGTATGATTGTAATGACGACTCTGTAATAAGTGGAAAACGAATTTAGGGATATATTAATTCTCCCTCACACATAACTAAATAGCACTCAATTCTTATATCAAATGTTCTAAAAAGGTTGATGTCACTATTTTTTTGGTGTGGCTGGGCTAATATATCGGTTTGTTCCCCCCCCCCCAATAAGTGAATTCCATCATAGCACGCATAGAAGTGAATGTAAGGCATAAAACAGTCGTTACACACACACACAATATATATATATATATATATATATATATATGTATGTATATATATATATATATATATATATATATATACATATATACATATATATATATATATAAATATATATAAATATATATATATATATATATATATATATATATTATATATATATATATATATTCATCCTTTGCTGAGAGAGAGAGAGAGAGAGAGAGAGAGAGAGAGAGAGAGAGAGAGAGAGAGAGAGAGAGAGAGAGAGAGAGAGAGAGTTGTTATTGCTATAAATGCGCAAACATTCACAAGTCATGATTAAAAAAAAAAAAGAATCATACAAGCAAAGTCGCGCAAATTTTAATGAAAGGTCTGTTTCTCCTTGAAGGAGATGAGGATCTTAGTGAATATTATAGGGGAAAAGTAATTAACAGGCTTTGTTTATGTAAGTATGTAACTTATGTGACATTACGCGCCGTACATACATTGCAATACGTATACAGTATCCGGTTTGTGAAGCGAATTTATTATAGGAATCACTTATCGTTCTTCTCTATCCTTAGTTTATCAATTCTGATTTGCCAGAACTGTGTTTTGAGTATTAAGTATTCTGCCTATTATAATCTTCGATTAATGTACATGAACTAATTTTGTTCTGGTGCTGTTCTTGCATATATCCTCAGTTGGCTTTCAGGTCCCATTGGGATTATTTGCCGTTATTACCAGACTCCTGGAAGCCACGTGTTGCTGGTGAAATGTATGGAATTCATAATGTAATTAACAGTAGGATATATAAGAGGACAAAAACTGGCTGAAAATTATAGAAACTTATCATGAAGTGGGCAAAGGAAAGTTGAAAATATTCACTTCTACCCAATTATTTCATGGATGTTCGAGTCTTTCCTATTATCTTGCTCTCCAAGATGATATAGCACCATGTCATCATTTGTTGCTATGGTGACTGGCTTGCAATCCCGCTCTTTTATTACTTCATTGCCACCTAGTTCCTTTATTACTTCATTTAATACAATTAGAGTTGAAGAATAGTCTTATTCCAACAACTAATTATGAAGGAGAGAAATTTTTCATTTTCTATTTTGAAGGAAGACATATCTAGTATTATTGTCTCCCTTGATCATAATTATGGAGAACTTCGTCGAAACTAAGTTTATTTCCCCTTAAAAATTTTCTCTCATTTATTTCTCTGTTCGCTATTATATGTTTTAATTAGTTTCATTCGTTTTTTAACTTCATTAGTGGACTCCTTGGTGAGACGCTTTCCAGAAAAGGATTAGGTTGAGTATGTTCTGTTAACAATCTTTTTTTTTAATTGTATTAATAATAATAATAATAATAATAATAATTATTATTATTATTATTATTAGTAGTAGTAGTAGTAGTAGTAGTAGTAGTAGTAGTAGTAGTAGTAGTAGTCTAAATGCACAAGAATTATAGTATCCTTAATATTTTAAAGTCGCTGTCATATTGGAGAATTCATACGTAGATCTAAGTGTAGTCAGGTCCATCGCATATTTTAAAGTATTAAACTACACATTATCGGAATAGAAGTATTGACAAAATAATTGAATTTAGTTATGGATCACATTAAGGTCATTTCAAATTTTGAGACGTTGAGAAACAGATTGCAACCAAAGAAACAAACAAACACGAGTCTTCGCACGTTCCCTCTAACTTTACTGGTGGATGTTATAGGCAAAGGCAGTCAAAGTATCCGTAGTGCCTTTTTTTTTTTGTGGGGGGGGGGGGTTGAGGAGGAGGGGGGGAACACATGTATGGGGAAAGATGATTAATAGCTTGCCCGGAATTCTGTACGTTGTTGAAAGTGAAAAATTAGTAAGGCTTTTTTCTAAACGAGACTTTATTCAGAAAAAAACGTGTCTTTTTTTTAGTTTAGAGATTATGCCTAAGATGCAATATATATATATATATATATATATATATACTCAATTTTCTTTCATAGCTGTCTACAAAATGTAGACATCTACTTGTCGAATAACTGCTAAATAATTATTTTAGTGCATAAGGCAGCTGATGGACATTATTCTTCAGGTCCCATTTCCCTCCTATCCCAGAATTACCAGGATTAAGGATTAGACGAACCAATATTCGCTTGGACCTAAAGGAAATGAAGTCCCTCTCTCATGCATGATCAAGAGTCGGGCTTTGGGGGAAAGTTATAACGAATCCGCCTTCTATGAATAAAGCAAATCAGATTGGAACTCACGATAGAAAGACAAGATGAATTGCATCGAGGTCCAGGGAGATGTGGTCACGTGTGATATTGGAGCAGTAGATATGAGTTTTGTACTTCCTCAAGCATATTATTATTATTATTATTATTATTATTATTATTATTATTATTATTATTATTATTATTATTATTATTATTATTATTATTGATTTAACACACCATTGAAAAGATCGTTCTTATCAAGTGATAGTTAATTGATTATGAGTTATCATGTGTAACAGCTACAATGGACATTAACTCACCGGAGAAGATTTGGTGACTTTGCGAATGAAATAGACCTTGTAGTCTTTGAAAACAAAGTAAAATATGCCTTATTTCCAAACGAAGTAGGAATCAGTGTGGTGTTTGAACAGGTAAGATTCACAACTCATTCGCTTATAACACGTTTAAGGATAATGTATCAGGAAACGAATAGGACTGTTATCAGTTGGATGGAAATAGAGCGATAAGAGGCCGTAAAACGGAAATTACTAGGGGGTGATAGTGTATGGTGAAGGGATAGACGATAAGGAAGTTGGTTATGGGCTAAGGGGACATATATTAGACGGAGGGAAATTCGGTTGATGGAAATGAGATAGTATACGAAGCTGTTACAATGCGATCAGTTTATCTTGTCTCCTCTCCTTCATTATTCATTCTTCTCTCTCTCTCTCTCTCTCTCTCTCTCTCTCTCTCTCTCTCTGTACTGATTTTTGGTAATGTCGTAGCTGTTGTCAATCCTAATTTTGCAGCTTGCATTTCATTCGCATGTGATTGATACTTTTATCTCTCTCTCTCTCTCTCACACACACACACACACACACACACATATATATATATATATATATATGTAAATATATATATATATATATATATATGTAAATATATATATATATATGTATATATATATATATATATATATATTTGTGGGATAAATGAGTAAATTATTGCTCGTCACGTATTAAATATCTTTTTAAAAAGTTAGATCAGTTTGTTGTACTTGCCCCTGAGAATATTAGTAATTGAATATTTTTTTTTCCAAAATTAACAAACATTTATCACTTAAATATTTTATTTGAAGAAAGGAATAGTCTTTTCTAACGGCAAAACTTTTCTAAAATGAATCAATTCTCCATATTTTGACGTCCTATATCTTAAAAAAAAAAAAAAAAAACTTAATCGGATTTGTTTTACGTCATCGGTTTGGGTCCTGATTCTTTTCGGAAAGTTTCTGTTTATTTTTGTCACTTTTACACCATCGAAGTTATCAGATTAAAAATCTCATATCAAACGAGTTTCTATTTTTGCCTGGGCCATTAATAGAATCTTCTTTTAACCTATGAAGAAAGCGATGAGTTTCAGTAATTTTAAAAATTATTTGGATTTTTTTTTCTTTTTATATGGAAAAATGAATGGTGTTGATTATAGGATGTAATTTTAATTAATCAATCTGGTGATAAATGGTTATTTTCAACAACAATACTGTAGTACAGGTGGTATTAATTCTTTGACCTTAGAGAGAGTGAGAGAAATACACGCCATTGAGTTTTAAAGCCGAACAGGCCAGTGTTATTAAATTACAAATTATGAAAGAACAGAAAGGAGGCAATGGAAAATGTTGCATGAAAATAAGTGTCTTATCTTTACAGATATTCAGTATTTTGAGATCTAGTGCTAAACCTACAGTAAATTTATCCCTCGAACATGTTTTCCAAGTCGTGTGTTCTGATACTAAGGAGGCTGAGCGACTGCTTTGAAAATATTTATATTATTTAATCACCAAGAAATACTGCGCTTAATTACTTCTTACACTGTTGATTTTTCGTCTCATTGTCACCCAGTGCCGATCCTCCCTAGTCGCCTAATGGTAAGCTGCTCTTCCAGGATTAGGACACTCCAAAATCAAACCATTGTTCTCTAGTAATGTGTAGTGCCATAGCCTCTGTACCATGATCTTCCACTGTCTTGGGTTGGAGTTCTCTTGCTTGAGGATACACTTGGGCACACTAATCTATCATATTTCTCTTCCTCTTGTTTTCTTAAAGTTTTCATAGTTTAAATAGTAGGTATTTGTTTTAATGTTGTAACTCTAAGTAAGATATTTTATATTTCCTAGTTTCCCTTCCCCTCTGGGCTACATTCCATCCTGCTCTCTCTCTCTCTCTCTCTCTCTCTCTCTCTCTCTCTCATATATATATATATATATATATATAGTTCCTCACACCACAGTCTAGGTCTCTGATGGTTAAAAGGACCCACGAAGTTCATACTATATCTTACTCTCATTCGTAACCAACTACAGTACACCTTTGTTTCCGGTAAAGGTTGTGCGGTGGACAAGAACATATAGGCAGAAACAAGTTATCAGTGCAAAGGGAATGCCATAATGACAATATATATGTATATATATATACATATATATATATATATATATATATATATATATATACAGAAATACCGTTACAGTGTGCGACCGTGTGATACGTGTGCAGTACAAGGTCTAGGCATCATGAGCTGTCTGTTTCGTCCCGTGTCCCATGGAAAGGAATTCCTTTCCGTTCCAACACTTTTTTTTTCCTACATCAAACCATCAGTCTCTTGTCTCTCCCTATTTCTGTATGAACGTTAACGGTGGCATTTCGCTTTTTTTTTCTTTTTATGTCTTTGAAATCTATCCGTCTCTTTTAATGTTGAATGAAGTCATCATTTCTACAAACTCATATGTTATCCAAAAAACGAAAGTTTTGTAATTTATTAGCCTAAGGTTAATATTTTGGTTTGAATTTTACTGTAAAACTCCAAATTCTGGCCTCTTCATATTCATTACTCTTGCAAAATATAATGTATATTTGCAGTATTTTATAAATTACGACATTTCTGAAATAGAACTTTTATTTACTAATTTGATTTAAAAATATTAAAGGTTAAAAGATAGCAGCTTTTCCGACTCTGCTCGATTCATTCAGGTGAGAGCAGTTCTGTTCGTCAGCTTTAAGACAGTTTAAAGATTTTGCACTCTAACGTACACGCATTGAAGTCATAATACATTCTCCTTACACGTTCAGAATAATGACGTTCTTTATCACACTGTTCTACTCTCTCTCTCTCTCTCTCTCTCTCTCTCTCTCTCTCTCTCTCTCATCTGTCGATATTAGGTGTGACGAATTTTCCAGTTCAACGAAGTTAATTTTACTCATAAATACCATGTTTACATATAAGTGGCGGTGTTTGTGTCAAATTCATATCAAACTATGATTTTAATTCGAGGTTTGACTTTGATTTTGAAAGCTTGCAATGAAAAGAGATTTTTTCTTATATATATAAAGCAACATTTCCATTTTCGCCGTTTACTTACATGATTATACTCATTATCATTTCCACAGGCAAGGTAAAGGTTACGATGCTATAAATTTTTTTAATCACTGCTGCTCAGTAAACAATCTAAAATCTGTTATTATTTTAGATAGTCGAATTTTCATTAAGAACTATGTTTGTGCAGTTTCCCACCATTTTTGGCTTAACAAGTTTCATCTCTTATTTTGCTAGTAACCTTTACATCACATTATTGTTGTTCTCACTATATTAAAATAGAATTAGGAAGCTCCACAATACATAAATGTAATTATGTTCTAGTGAAATGAATTTTAATTTTAAATTTAGATGTTCATATGGGAATAAATGAAATCTTGATTCTTGTTCTTGAAGTGATGTGTTAAGAAATAGTTACCTCAGGCTTTTTACCAGCTTGGTTTTGTTTTCTGGTTTCAAAGCGTTTACGATAAGGGTGTATAGAAATATGGAAAAATTTAGCGAAAGTTTTGGGAGGTGAGCAATAAACTACAGTATATAGAGGGACACTTCGTTATATTGCAATATGCCTCACCTTAAAAGAACTGAGAAGAATATATATATATATATATATATATATATATATATTATATATATATATATATATATATATTGTCTATTTATATATCTATATATATACAGATATATATGTTGTATATTTGTCTATCGATATATATATATATATATATATATATGTGTATATATATATATATATATATACATATATATATATATATATATATATATACTGTATATACACATATAAAGAGATAGAGATATGTATCTGCAACATTTGAACAAGTACAGGGTAAAAGAGAAACTCTTGGTAGGAATTTAATGCTCTTCATAATCATAGCCCTCATAAAGGAATACTCTACGACGTTTGAAAGACACGAGAGAGAGAGAGAGAGAGAGAGAGAGAGAGAGAGAGAGAGAGAGAGAGTCACTGATTGGTAATGCGCTTGAAGAAGCTGTCCCATGTTTTTTTTAGTTTTCTTTTACACGCACGAACGAGCAACCAGGTGATCGCTGGGTCCATGACAGGTTCGTTTGGCTAAAGTTAAATGGGAAAATATCTTCTTTGAATGACGTCTTTCCGTTGGCAGTTTTTAATGCAAAGTGGCCATTTTATGGCCGAATTCCTCCGGGCAGATGCATATCAATCTGGTTTTGACCCGGTGAAATTTTTGTATTTTTCTTCATTTAACTATTCTTAAGTTCGTCGTATCCTTAATCTTCATTGATTTACAGTTGTCTTTGTGTATATTTTCTACTTACTACCTCTGTACTAAATTTCTTCTGTAAGTGGGTTTCTTACAGTTATTTATTGCTTGCGCAATTCCTTATTGATTTTTATGATTATTTTTCAGTGTTTGTTGATTTTATATGATTATAAATATATATTAAATATTTTTTTTTATTATGCTGATAAACATGTCCACAGTGTTATTTTCTCTATTAACTTTTTATTGTTGTTTAATTAAGCATAGCTTTAATAGTGAACAAGTTCTTAAAGGAAAGTTAAATAAATTATTATGGCCACATTCTTCTCTCTCTCTCTCTCTCTCTCTCTCTCTCTCTCTCTCTCTCTCTCTCTCTCTCTCTCTCTCTCTCTCTCTCTCTCTCTTTTGTCGTAAGCTTTGTCAAATCCCTATTTTTCATTGTATTTTTTACGAAGTCGATTCAGAATTTAACTTATCTTTCCTCTCTGCGTCAAACTCTGGCACTCTTCTACCAGCGCTGTTTATCTTTGGACAACCAAAGCTCCGATTCAGTTTTATCTTCCGAGTTTGTGTATCTTGAACGTTCTTAGCGAAATCCAGCCGCCTTAAGGACCTTGCACTTAGCTTAGTTACTCAAGTTTCGGGTTTGTGCCCACACCGTGTCCTAAAACATTACGCTCTCTCTCTCTCTCTCTCTCTCTCTCTCTCTCTCTCTCGATATTCTAATAGTTATAAAAATACTATTAAAACATTACACAAACGCACACATACATATATATATATATATATATATATACTGTATATATCCTTTTATATAGTTTGCTTAGACAAACGATATATAATACATATCTATATATACATACACGAAAGTAACCTTCATCGAGGAGGTTGGTTTTTTTGTGTAGTTTTTTTTTTTATATGACTATTATCAATATTAATATTTCGGTTAACAATCGGTTTTTACGAAAATTACACCAACGATGGGTATCTCATTGATCAAATTTCTAGAGAGATCCTGAGTTGGAGAAAGCCCCTCTTTGAGTTGTTGGTCTGGGGAGAAACACTCTCCTTTGACAGATGTTTGAGGCATCAAGTCGCTCTTTATCTGTCTTTTATAGTAAGCAGCCACCGTGTTCTTGCTCATTGGGAAAAACCTCTCCCCGTATATCGGACTAACTTAGAAACCGTATTGTTACTCACCAAACGTCGAAACGGTGCATGGGTAAAGTTGAATATTTATTTCTTTAAGTGATGAAAGTCTTTGGGTACTATTATTATTGCTAAAGTAAGATTTTATAATCATGCGACTCTTCGTATGGCTTGAATTTAACTATGCATAGATTTAAACATGAATTTACGATTATACCAAATTTTTTTTTTTTTTTTTTTTATAAAACTAGGATAAAAGGAATAATAGGTTCTTTGTTTATTTCATTTTCAGTATATTCAGTATAACAGTAAATTTGTTGCATATTTGTAGTAAAATCGCTTTGAAGTTCGCTGTTAAATAGATTGAAAATCTCTGTCTATAATTTGCGCTTCGAATCCAGATCACAAGAGCTGCCACTCTCAGTATTCAGGTGGAATGAATATTGCTGGAAAGGCGAAAGTTATTTGCAGATTCATAGTAATTTTCCTTATATGTAATTTTGAATTGTTTTACGTTTGATGTATCCAGGAGTTTATTGTTCTCTCGTTTTTATCCTAGGGGAATTGGAGGGTTTTGGTTGGTGGAGCGTCTTGTTTTCAAGAATGGACATTAAAAACGATGATATAGTTTTTTTTAAAGGAACTTGATTATTTTTGGCAATTACTAGAAAATGTCAAAGTTCATTGTTCAAGATGATTTTAAGATGTCAAAAGTTTCTTGCATTAATTCTATTGTATTTTTCAATTGCCTACGGTTCCTCTCTTCGTCTTTTGGGGAAGATGATGTTGAAATGAAGTCTTTTACCTTAATTGTTTGATTTGTAAAATAGTTTTAAAAAGTCAGATGTATCTTCGATTGATTGTTTAAAAAAAAAAAAATATTCTCAAATGGCAGGTATCTTGCATTGGTCGAAGTTAGAGATGTTTGAAAATTACAAGTGTTTGTTTCCCTTATTGATGTTGGTGGAAATTGTTTGTGGGATACACATTTTTATTGCCTTAAATGTTGGAGATTTTTGAGAAATGAAACTTTGTTGGGCTTGATTATGGAGATATATTTTTTATTGCCTACCTTGATGTTAGTGAGACTGTTTGAAAATTACATGATTCTTGCCTTGATTTTGTTTTTGGAAATTATTTAGAGGGATCAAGGGCCTCTTGCCCTGGTTTATTGGTGAGGATTTTTTTTTGAATGACATTTGTTCCTTGCCTTGATTATTGTTATGAATGATCTGACCCCTCAGAAAATAAGATTTCTATACTTAATTCCTGACATAGAATTCATTACTAAAGAAACCCCGTTGGTAACACTTGCAAAGGAAGATAAAAGAGAGGCGTAAGGTTCAGAAAACCTAAAATACTACACGATCTTAAGGACTATTAGAAAAATAGAAAGTAATATTCTCTAACTCAAAACCATCCAGAAAGACATTTACGTCTCAGTAATTTAAAAGAAAGAGACCTGAAATTATACTCATGGCTGAATCCTCCTTGACGAGCTAATGAGAGTTCTTCATATCTGGTTTCAATTTTTTTTCTCTTCTCTTTTTTTTGAAGGAAAAGATTTCTTTGCTGAGAGTGCAAAAACTCTTTTCGTAGTCGGGGACAGATTTCATTTAAGGCGAATGACTACGTTATAATAATTTGACTGGAAATTTATTTTACACTTTAAAACAAAGTATCCCATTTAATTGTCGAGTTCTATTTGAGGATAATCCATTATTATAAAGTTTATTTCTTTTACTTTTTTTACACACGCATTTCCAATAACACACACAAACATGTACACGGCCATTAATTTAGAAAAGTGTATTTATTTTCAATTATCCCAGTACCGAGTCTTCGTTTTTGACTGTTCACATTGACACTCTGTCATCCATATTGAGCCAAGGAATCCTGCCCATCCGCCCATTATGCACTTGCTACCTGAGCGAGCACCTTTTGATTATAGCAGACGACAGGCATTGTCTTATTACATTTCTTGGACGTCCACAAATTTCAATCCTTGCCATATGAAGATATGAAAAGCTGTTGAACTATTCTTGTTTTAAGATGGGACGTAGCACCCAAGAGGTCAATAAGGCTGGGAGATATCATTTGTAGTTTCTTACTACTTACTAGCTAGCAGTCCTTTTTGTTTTCACTTGAATTGACGTTTGTTCAATTTAGTATTCTTGAAGTTCTTTGAATTTTCAATTTGGATATTTACTTATTTCTTGTAAGCTATTGTATACATCAACCTATCTCATATTTTAGGAGGGAAAGGTCTTTCAACGTTTTGTCCTCCTATTAAATTTGGTACAACTGCTTATTCAAATGTCATATATCCCACACACATACACACACACACACACACACACACACATATATATATATATATATATATATATATATATATATACATATATATATATATACATATATATAAATATATATATATAATATATATATATATATATATATATATATATATATAAAATGTACCGTGTGCATTTTCCAAAAATTGTGTGAAAAGTGGGTTTCCTCCCGCTCTTTTTTTTCTTTTAATTTATCCTTTTCCCTTCACATAATTTCTGGAAAACTGGGGCGTTAAATATTCCATGATTAAAATAACAGTAAAGGCAAAATTTTCTCCTATTTGTGTGCCAAGTATTTTAAATCATACCAAATTAAAAGTCATTTATCATTACTGTACTTAAGAATTAAGGAGTACAACTCTCTAATAAATATAAGAATCTTCAATTCAGAAATACTTAAGTCAATTTGGATTTAACATATAAATGCATCGTATCCGGATGCTTTAATATTTTCATATTTTTCTCATCTATATTACATATGCTAACGAGATTTTATTGATTGCATTCCTCATAAGTCTGATTTTATCAATGTCAGTTTATCTGTTAACGAGACATGGAAAACTTATCGATGGATTTTAAAGTTAGTTAATCTAAGGGATGATTAAATTTCGAAAGCCATTCGATTCCTTATTAGACCCTAGGATGGTTTCTTTTGACTTTATTATTATTATTATTATTATTACTATTATTATTATTATTATTAGTAATTGCTAAGCTACAACCCTAGTTGGAAAAGCAGGATGCTATAAGCCCACGGGCCCCAACAGGGAAAATATCCCAGTGAGGAAAGGAAACAAAATAAAATATTTCAAGAGCAGTAACAGCATTAAAATAAATATTTCCTAAATAAACTATAAATACTTTAACAAAACAAGAGGAAGAGAAATTAGACAGAATAGTGTGCCAGAGTGTACCCTCAAGCAAGGGAACTCTAACCTAAGACAGTGGAAGACCATGGTACAGAGGCTATGACACTACCCAAGACTAGAGAACAATGGTTTGATTTTGGAGTGTCCTTCTCAAAGAAGAGATGCTTACCATAGCTAGAGAGTCTCTTCTACCCTTACCAAGAGGAGAGTAGCCACTGAACCATTACAGTGCAGTAGTTAACCCCTTGGGAAAAGAAGAATTGTTTGATAATCACAGTGTTGTCAGTTGTATGAGGACAGAGGATAATATGTAAAGAATAGGCCAGACTATTTGGTGTATGTGTAGGCAAAGGGATAGAACCATAACCAGAGGGAAGGATTCAATGTAGTACAGTTTGGCCTGTCAAAGGACCCTATAACTTCTCGCAGTAGTATCTCAACGGGCGGCTGGTGCCCTGGCCAACCTATGCCCTTTCTGGGTTTGTTTTCTACCGATCTTTGATTTATCGTAGACAAATGCTACTACTTAAGTATTATGAAATGAAATAGACGAGGGAGTAACTATTTTATTTATGAAGAGCGACGACACGCACCATGGGTTCTTTTGTGACTCCACTAAGACAGTGGAAGACCAACCGTAATATTCTGTTCGACCTCGTTACCGTTACGTAGTTTGTGACTTTACGTGTTCATCTGTCGGGGGAATGCTTTTGACATCGACATTTACGTCATTCGATGTGATAATTTAATTCAATTCCGAACATGTTTCGGTCCATTGTCATTTTTCATGGCCGCCCACTGACGTCACTATGACGTAAAGGAGTCTGGAGTGTGCATCGATTTTCCATAATTTGCATATTTTCTTACGACTACTCGGCGACTTTATCATAAATACACAGCGACTTTAATCGCAAGTACAAAATGAATGTTGGGAGTACACAACTTGGATGTTATTGTGAATGTGCAGTGACTTTATTGCGAATATTTAGTGGCTTTATCTCCCTTATATAATAAAGGTAAGGTGTCTGGCTACCCGTCCCTCGGGCAGGGCGAGGAGTAGTCATACCCAGGTGAAAGGGGGTGTCTATGCTTGTGTGTGCATATCTATCTAAATATTTAGTCGTCATTTGACGGGTCGCTTACAATAGTAGTAAATGTTCAACAACGACTTCTTAGTAAATGCCCTTTGGCTTAGGTAAGAAAACAGTAAAGCTTTATAATGAAATATACAACTTTATTGTGATTATAAAACGAATTCAGTAAAAGAATCCTCGTTTCAGTCTTCAAATCTTATTTCATACGGTAGCCGTGTTCGGAAGTCGTTCGTTCGTTCGTTTCCCAACTAATATTTTTCCAATGGTCTTCGTGACGTCACACGATGGGATGGAGAGGGTTTTTTTTGTTTCTTTTGTTGCCATCCCCGTCATAGTCGTCCGGGACGCGGATGCTGGTGAGCCTCATCTCATTCTTTGTGGAAATTCTTTGCGATTCACTGGAGACCAAAAGATGTGCCCTGGAAACTTCGGGCACCGCGAATGGAAACTTGAATGAAGGTATTGTGTCAGAATCTCTTCATTTTTTGCAACTTTATTAATTGTGAACTCAATAGGCCAGGCGGACAGACACGCAGCCAACGTACACATACGCACACGCTCGCGCACACATCCACACACACACTTATTTATATATATATATATATATATATATATATGTGTGTGTGTGTGTGTGTGTGTGTGTATGCATACACAAAAGCTATCTCCCTTTATATATAAATGTTTTTTAGTAAAAAAAAATAGTCTGTGCCACTTTTGTACACCCAGCAACAAAACTGGTGTCGCCTGGCCAGACCTGACTTGGAGAGATCATGCCCTTCTTGCCCTGAAAGGTGGCCGACGTTAAACAACCGAGACATCGTTAGAATGGTTAGAATGTGAGGAGGAGGGAAATTACCACCGATATCACTCAAAGAAATGCGATGAAGAGAGAGAACTTTTTTATTCTTTTAAGAAATGTAATGTTATATTATTTCGAAACTAATTCATCAAAAGATTTTACCTTAACTTTTTATTTGAATTTTCCCATCTTATTTCTATGTAAAATTTTCTTGAATGATATTGGAACTGACTATTCATATTAATATTCATAACATGGAAATATTCTTCGATTGCATTTTCTTAAGCAATTCCACTCTCTCTCTCTCTCTCTCTCTCTCTCTCTCTCTCTCTCTCTCTCTCCACATGCATACACACTGTAGCCTACGCATTATATGTAGGGGCTAATAATGTATTGTTTCAAATAGCATATATTGAGTCACCCATCATTAATAGGTGGCCTTTGTTCAAAATTTCGAAGGTAATGAGGTTTAAGGGTTTTGTTGTTGATTTCAGTGTTTTCCTTTGATTTCGATCATGACCCACGTAGCTCGGTGTGGTTGGGGTCAGCTTTTGGCATGGGCTTCTTGGCTCAAGCCATCTTAGAGCAAATGATATTATATGCTATATCAATTATATTAGTTTAAGGTTGGAGATTTAAAAAGCATCATCAGTTAACATATTCTCTATTGTTTCAGAAGTGATTGGTGAAAATAGAATATGTGAAATGACATGCAATGAAAGTTCATTGGTGGATTATTATGGTGATGATGAGGAATATAGGATGTAGGGTATAACAGATTAAAACTATCAACACATTGTTTACTCAAATTATCTGGTTCGGCGTCAATAACCTTAGATGTCAGGATAACAAAAAACTCCTAATCAATCAACCATTCAATCAAATTATCTGGGCAAGTCGCTCACTTCCAAGCGAACCCCCTTCCCTGGTGACGATTGCTCATTGCTCAAAGGTCCGAGTCTAGCTGGCTTCACCCTTCCTAAGGGAAAATAAATATTTCCTTAGCATTGAGTATTCGTATTATTACGATTTTATTTGTCGTTTCATGTCCTGATGTCCAACACCTTATAGGTGCTCCCCGGTAAGCTCTTCAAGAAATCCATTACTCTTGATATTTGTTCAATCAGTGATTTGCATATTTACTTCGTTATTTATAGTTTTGATATAATTTTAAACACCTGGAAAGCAAACTGTATGAAATATTGTCATCATAGTATATTGCTTTTCATTTACTAAAAAAACTCCCACCAGAAAGATCTCATCATAACTGTGAGACCTTTAAACCTCAAACATGTGGGGATGGGGGTAGAAAGATATAACCAGGTGGAGGTTAAAGATGATAGTGAAGAGGTGACAATTGGGTGATCTTAATGTATGGCTTGACGAGGTTTGCTTTTTAACATTTATGAAGTGATTATGGTAATACCCCTATTGATAACATTTAATATCAATGATTCCAACTCGCAATGAAAACAAGCAAATGTCGTTCTAACATTGTATTTAGGTGGTCATTCAACATCTTTGGAGCATGGGATCCTCACCCGAAAGAAATACAATTCCATCGCTAACTTGCAAAGTAGTTAGCGGTCTTGTGTGATCCTTGGGAACATCCAAATAATATAAAATATTGGATAAAGGTAATATGTATATATATATATATATATATATATATATGTATGTATGTATACATACATACATACATACAGAGAGAGAGAGAGAGAGAGAGAGAGAGAGAGAGAGAGAGAGAGAGAGAAAGTTACAAGGATTTTGGATGTCTCAAAGACTTTTTAGTCCATGCTCTTTGGTAGAGCGATTTAGTTTAAGCATTTAAAGAGTTCTTATGATCTTAACTAACTTATTCTAGAGAGAGAGAGAGAGAGAGAGAGAGAGAGAGAGAGAGAGCAGCTGCTAGAATAATGCAAACAAAGGGTATATCATTCCGACTTATATTAATTGGAATAGTCAGTTCCCACAATATTTAAGGATGTTCCATATAAAATTGCATTTCCTAAAAGAATAAGAGATAAGACCTCTCTACCTCTTTCATATATATATATATATATATATATATACAGTATATATATATATTATTATTATTATTATTACTTACTAAGCTACAACCCTAGTTGGAAAAGCAGTATGCTATAAGCCCAGGGGCTCCAACAGGGAAAATAGCTCAGTGCGGAAAGGAAAAAAGGAAAATAAAATATTCTAAGAAGAGTAACAACAATAAATATCTCCTATATAAACTATAAAAACTTGAACAAAACAAGAGGAAGAGAAATAAGATAGGAGAGTGTGCTCGAGTGTACCCTCAAGCAAGAGAACTCTAACCCAAGACAGTGAAAGGCCATGGTACAGAGGCTATGGCACTACCCAAGACTAGAGAACAGTGGTTTGATTTTGGAGTGTCCTTCTCCTAGAAGAGCTGCTTACCATAGCTAAAGAGTCTCTTCTACCCTTACCAAGAGGAAAGTGGCACTGAACAATTACAGTGCAGTAACCCCTTGGGTGATGAAGAATTGTTTGGTAATCTGTGTTGTCAGGTGTATGAGGATAGAGGAGAATATGTAAAGAATATGCCAGACTATTCAGTGTGTATGTAGGCAAAGGGAAAATGAACCGTAACCAGAGAGAAGGATCCAATGTAGTACTATCTGGCCAGTCAAAAGACCCCATAACTCTCTAGCGGTAGTATCTCAACGGGTGGCTGGTGCCCTGGCCAACCTACTACCTATACAGTATATATATATATATATATATATATATATGTATATATATATATATATATATATATATAGTTTATTACAAGTCTACCGTACATATTCCTGTCGAATTCAGGAATCTGTTCTTAGACTTGAAAGCAACCCTTCTCCACTATGATAACTGATTAGTGAGTTTGCAACACGTGGTTATTTATCATGAATATATATATCAATAACAACGTGTTGCCAACACTAATCAGCTGTCACAGTGGAGATGAGTTTATTTCAAATCTAAGAATAGATTCTTGAAGTCGACAGGAATATGTACGGTAGATTTGTATTAAACTTGTCTTTGTCTTGATAGTATGGTTGGTTTCAGTCTCTGCAAGCATGGTTTCGGCTAAGAGGCATAGGTTCGAATTTATGGCCAGCCAGAAGCTGTTATCATAAATGAATTTCTAGTGAATATTCATTCCCAAAGATAAAATTTATATATATATATATATATATATGTATATATATATATATATATATATATATATTTATATATATATGTATTTATTTATTTATTTATTTGTTTATTTTTTATTTTTTTTTTTTTTTTACTTGCCAAGTTACAACCCTCTTTGCGTCCGACCTATCGGAGTCCAGACATGGATGGCTATATATGAAAGGTAGCAGGAGCCTGCATGGTGAGGAGGAGGTATGCTGGCTGTTTAGTTCGCCACTCACCTGGCTGAAGCGGGGTCATTTTAGTCATAAAAATACCTGAAGTATATGCTGTATTTAATTGTAGCACCTCTTTGGCCCTCATTTTGAGGTTCCTTACCTCTAGCATCAGGGGATTTTTGACCTGTATTTTGAGGTGCCTTATCTCTAGCATTAGGGTCTTTTTTACCTCGTATTTTAGGTGCTTTAACTTTAGCCTTTTGACCTCTAAATTTTTAGATGCCTTATCTCTAGCATTAGGGTTTTTTACCTCTATTTTTAGGTGCCTTAACTTTAGCTCTACGGACTGTATGACCTCTATTTGTAGGTGCCTTATCTCTAGCATTAGGGGCTTTTTGACCTCTATTTTGAGGTGCCTTATATTTAGCATTAGGGCTTTTTGACCTCTATTTCTAGGTGCCTTATCTCTAGTACTAGGGGATTTTTGGCCTCTATTTTGAGGGGCCTTATCTCTAGCATAAGGGTCTTTTTAACTCCATTTTGAGGTGTCTTATCTCTAGCATTAGGGGCTTTTTGACCTCCATTTTGAGTTTTCTTATCACTAGCATTACGGACTTTTTGACTTCCATTTTGAGGTGTTTTATCTAACATTAGGGGATTTTTTTACCTCGATTTTGAGGTGCATTACTTCTAGCATTAAGGGCTCTTTGACCTTTATTTTTAGGGGTCTTATTTATAGCATTAGGGACTTTTTTACCTCTATTTTTAGGAGCCTTATTTATAGCATTAGGGGCTTTTTGACCTCGATTTTGGGGAGCATTGCTATTAGCATTAGAGGCTCTTTGACCTCTATTTTAGGTGCCTTATTTATAGCAGTAGGGTTTTTTTTTACCTCGATTTTGAGGTGCATTGGCTCTAGCATTAGAGGCTCTTTGACCTCTATTTTTAGGTGCCTTATTTATAGCATTAGATGCTTTTTGACCTCGATTTTGAGGTGTATTACTTCAGGCATTAGAGGCACTTTGACCTATATTTTTAGGAGCCTTATATATAGCACTAGGGGCTTTTTGACCTCTATTTGTAGGAGCCTTATAAATAGCATTAGGTACTTCTTGACTTCGATTTTAAGGTGCATTACTTCTAGCATGAGAGGCTCTTTGACCTCTCTTTTTTGGTGCCTTATTTATAGCATAAGGAGCTTTTTAAACTCTATTTTTAGGAGCCTTATATATAGCATTAAGGGCTTTTTGACCTCGATTTTGAGGTCCCTTACTTTTAGCATTAGAGGCTCTTTGACCTCTATTTTTAGATGCCTTATTTATAGCATTAGGGGCTTTATGACCTCGATATTGAGGAGCTTAACTTCTAGCATTAGCGTCTCTTTGACATCTCCTTTTAGGAGCCTTATATATGGCATTAGGGGCTTTTTTACCTCGTTTTTGAGGTGCACTACTTCTAGCATTAGAGGATCTTTGACCTCTATTTTAGGTGCCTTATTTATAGCATTAGGGTTTTTTTTTTTACCTCTATTTTAAGAGCCTTATAAATAGCATTAGGGGCTTTTTGACCTCGATTTTGAGGTCCATTACTTATAGCATTAGGGCCTTTTTTACCTCTATTTTTATGAGCCTTATTTATAGCATTAAGGTTTTTCAACCTCTATTTTGAGGTGCCTTATTTCTAGCATTAAGGGGTTTTTTACCGCTACTTTGAGGTGCCTTATTTCTCGTATTAGGGCCTTTTTCACCTTTATTTCAAGGTGACTTACCTCTAGCATTAAAGGCTATTCTCTTCTGTCTGTTCTAGTTTTTCAAGATCTTTAGTTTTCGGTTTCCTTTGATATTTCATCTTCCAGTTTCCTTAGTTCGTCAATTTCCTTAGAGATTTCATCGTATTCTTTCCTAGTTCGTCAGTTTCCTTCGAGATTTCAAGAGAGATTTCAGTGCTGTGTCTCCTCAGTCTGTCAGATTCCTCAGAGAAATCGATGGCATTCATGTCTGTGTCCATCAGGGCGATGGGTAAAGACAGTTTCTCCGCATACGTCATCACGCTAAAGTAAACGACGAGCAACACAATATATTTACCAATACGATCTGGATATGTCCTTTCTTCAATGTCAAATTGTGAGACTATCCTGTTGAAGAACCACACGTCGCTCGCTGTTCGGTTGAACCATCCTGTCTCCGTCCTTATTTCCTGTTCCAATAGTCTCCAATTATAGGACATCGTTGCAAAAGCCCAAGCAAAGGATCATTCAAGACGCGTATATTATGTTCTTCAAAGCTCGACAACCTCTGCAGCAACCACCAAAACCAGCTGGAACTGAAGGTGTTCCGGAGAGCCTCCTGTTGATCCTGTGGTTAGTTGTAATACACAATTCCCACAGTCAGCTCCCTGTTCCAAAAATAGCCATTAAGAATGTTCACTGCGTTGCAGGCTTAGTTTGGAAAAAAAAAAAAAAAAAAGAGATCAGGTCTTCAGCAGTCATTTGAAGCTCGAGGCGGGGCCGTTCAGAATTGCTGCGGGAAGATTCTGTTCTGAAGTCATTCAGAACTCATTGCTAAGTTTACGGCTATGTCTTCTGAAGCCTTTTGAAGATCCCGGAAAATTTTCTTCAGGTGCCGTTCAGGGAGCTCCAGGAAGAATCTTTTCTGGAATCATTCAGAACTCCATGCTAAGTCTACGGCTGTTTCTTCTGAAGGTGTTTGGAAATCCGGGAAAGTTTTCTTCGGAAGCCATTCAGAGATTCTGTTCTAAGGTCATTCAGAACTCCATGCTAAGTCTATGGCCATTTCTTCTGAAGCCATTCGGAGACCAGTGAAGATTTTCTTCCGAAGCCGTTTAGGACTTGCGAAAAAACACTTTTTTCATTTCAATAAACCCTAGTAACTCATCATCATCATCATCGTAATAATAATAATAATAATAATAATAATAATAATAATAATAATAATAATAATAGTAATAATGATAATATTAATGATAATGATAATCATAATAATGATAATGATAATCATAATAATGATAATGATAATAGAAATAATAATAGTAATGATAATAATTTATGGATTTGAGTCTGAAAGTTCTAAAGTCGTTCAACGCTCGGATATTCAATTTGCAGGAAAAGTTAAGAGACTGAATAGGAGGATGAAAAGATGATTAATACTATAATTTATTACTTTCATTAATAAGTAACGCCCGCAGCGCACTCGACGATCGAAATCGGGCGAAGGGTAATTGACGTTTTCAGCAAACGCATTGAAATAACCGAAGGCTTCGGCTTATTTTTTGAGGTCTGAAATTTAAAACAACCCATTTTCGGTACGAATCGATATCAGAGCTGTTCGAAACACAGAAAATACGTCTCGGAAAAACGCATTTCACGAGTACTTTTCTGAAGAATTTATCTCAGATAATCAATAATGATGTAATAAGCACATAATTTTTCCAATGGAAATATTACTTTCTAGATTTTTTCGAAAGCGATGAATGTTACTATGTGTATTCTACCAATGGTTTATATATTCACACACACACACACACATTTATATATCATCTCCTCGTACCCCTGTTAACGCACACGGTCTCGGTTAGATTTTATTAGTCGTCCCTATCTTGAGCTTTTAATTTAATACATCTTCATTCATCACTCATCATCTACTTCACGCATCGTAGTCTTCAGCCATGTAGGTCTTGGTCTTCCAACTCTTCTAATGCCTTGTGGAGCCCAGTTAAACGTATATATATATATATATATGTGTGTGTGTGTGTGTGTGTGTGTACACGTGTGTGTGTCATCAGCCGTGACTGGTCCACTATAGAACAAAGACCCCAGACATGCCACTTTATAAGTTCGTCTTCTCTTCCATCCCCTGCTTCTTTTACAATCTCTAGGGACACATTCTGCAATTCTTAATATCCATCTATTGTCTGACATTCTCATTATATGTCCTGCCCATGTCCATTCCTTTTTCTTACATGTTAGGATATCTTCTACTTTAGTTTGCTCTCGTATCCATGTTGCTCTATTTATGTCTCTTATTGTTATTCTTATCATCATTCTTTTCATAGCTCTTTTAAGTTATAATCAACTTATGTTGTAAGGCCTTTAGTAAGGCTCCAAGTTTTTGATGCTCAAGTTAATATATATATATATATATATATATGTGTGTGTGTGTGTGTGTGTGTATGTGTGTGTATATATATATATGTATATGTATATATATTATATAACACACATAAGTACGTATATAATGAATACACAACGTCTCATCGGCGTCCAAAATCGAAGACAGCTACTCCTTGGACAGATCGTCCTGCAGATAGTTTTCAGGATAACAGCAGAAAGACATTTACTTTTTTCCATTTATTGTTTGGTATCGACATGTGTTTCAGATCATTTCGCGACCCTTCTTCAGGACTACATTGACTCTAGGAACGACACTTTATTATAAAGGTTATGGTGGCGAAAATTGGATCAAATTTTCACCATCACAACCTTTATGTTAAAGTGTTGTCTGTCCTAAGTACATTTATTCATTAGCAATCTCTAGAGGTTCGTCCGTAACCCTTATAGGTTGTCTCGGCATTTTCTTTGAACATTATCGTAGTTTTACTCATTTATTTTCAGTCTTACATTTCTGCTTTCTGTATTCAAATCTTCCATTATCTTTTGCAATTCATCCCATGATTCACTAATAGAACTATGTCATCAGCAAATCTAAAGTTGCTAAAGTATTTCCAATTTATGTTAATTCTTATATTTTCCCAATCTAAATTCTAAAAAACTTCGATGCATGCTTCGAATAATTTAGGAGAGGGGGGGGGGGGCGGTCACCCTTTCTAAATCGTTTCTCAATCAGATTTTTTTCACTATCTCTATGTAGTTCCCCTATAGATATCGTAAAGCTTTTCAACAAATAGAAAGGCAGCCTTAACTTAGAGTGCAGGCAGGCTTTAGAAGCGTGTGTTCAACAATTGACCATATCCATGTAATTAACCAGTTAATGGAAATTTCAACAGGGTATGACTAGCCACCATGTATGGCATTTATAGACTGAGAAAGCTGTTGATTCTGTCAAAACTTCAGCAGTAATGTAAGCACTTCAAAGACGAGAAATTAATGCATCTCAATGTTAGAACTCTAGAAGATATTTATCATATAAATACGTATATTTATACATTCTCTCTCTCTCTCTCTCTCTCTCTCTCTCTCTCTCTCTCTCTCTCTCCACACATACACACACTGTTTCAAGTAGCACCTATTGAGGTAACCAATAATTAATAAATGGCTTTCGGTCGAATTTTTTTAAGGTAATGAGGTCTAAATGTTTAGTTGTTGATTTCAGTGTTTTCTTTTGATTTTGATCATGAGCCACGTAGCTCGATGTGTTTGGGGTTAGCTTTTGGCACGGGCTACTTGGCTCTGGCCATCTTAGAGTATATAGTATTATTTACTATATCAATTATATTAGTTTAAGGTTGGAGATTTAAATTGCATCATCAGTCAACATAATTAATATTGATTCAGAAGTGGTTGGTTAAAATAAAATATGTGAAATGACATGCAATGAAAGTGTTCAGTGGTGTATTATTATAGTGATGGTATGGTATATAGGATGTAGGGTATAAAAATTATACTATTAACGCATTGTTTACTCATATTATCTGATTCGGTGTCAATAACCTCAGAGGTCAGGATACCAGAAAAATCCTAATCAATCGATCAATCAATCAAATTATCTGGGCAAATCGCTCACTTCCAAGCGAACCCCCTTCCCCGGTGACGATTGCTCAATGCTCATAGATCCTAGTCTAGCTATCCTCACCCTCCCCAAGGCAAAAGGAAATATTTCCTTAGCATTGACTCTTCGTATTATTGTGATTTTATTTGATGTTTCATGACCTGGTGTCCAACACCTCATAGGTGTTCCCCCGGTAAGATCTTCAAGAAATCCATTACTCTCGATATCTGTTCAATCAGTCTTTAGCATATTTACTTCGTTATTTGTAGTTATGAAATTATTGTAAACACCTGGAGAACAAATGTATGAAACATTGTCGTCTTAGTATTTTGTTTTTTTAATTTTCCTAAAAACTTCCACCAGAAGGATCTTATCATAACTAGGATACCTTTAAACCTCGAACATGTGGGGATGGGGTTAGGATATAATCAGATGGTGGTTAAAGATCATGGTGGAGATGTGGCAATTGGATGATCTTGATGTATGGCTTCATGAGGTTTGCTTATCAACATTTGTGAAGTGATGGAGATGATGTGATGATGATGATGATGATGGTAATACCCTTATTGATAACAATTAATATCAATGATTCGAGGAAATAAATGAAATTATTTTTCATTTATCATTTTTACATGCAATATGGCATACAATGCATTCAATTGAAATGATGGCGATGTTTAAAAAACCATTGCTGGTAACTCCACTAAGTTTTGACATATATGCAAATCCTTTACTGGATTAGGATATCCTATAGTGTCTTCTCAGTCCAGAATAATTAAATAATACAATTGCTAATTTGTAGCCATGATAACTAATAAAAATATCGGTTACAAAACTTGGCATGTAACATTTGTTTTGGATAACATATACAAGTAGTTATCGGTTTTGTGTGATCCTTGGGCACATCCAAATAACATAAAAAAGTATGTCCTTATCTAACTATGGGATACAGGTAGTAGAGAGAGAGAGAGAGAGGAGAGAGAGAGAGAGAGAGGGAGAGGAGGAGAGAGAGAGAGAGAGAGAGAGAGAGAGAGGTACAATGATTTTGATGTCTCAAAGACTTTTTAGTCCATCCGCAGAAACTCCATTTGCTCTTTGGTAGAGCGATTTAGAGAGCTCTTATGATCTTATCTAAATTATTCTTGAACCAGAGAGAGAGAGAGAGAGAGAGAGAGAGAGAGAGAGAGAGAGAGCAGCTGCTAGGATAATGCAAACGAAGGCTATATCGTTCTGACGTACTGTATATTAATTGGAATACTCAGTTCCCACAGTATTTAAGGATTTTCTTTAGTGAAATGTATTAAGGAATTAAAATATATCGGTGTGATTATACTTTTCTATCACTATTAACGAAAACTATTGCATTCTTATAGGAATAAGAGATAAGACCTCTTTATCTCTCTAATATATATATATATATATATATGTGTGTGTGTGTGTGTATATATATATATATGTGTGTGTGTATATATATATATATATATATATATGTATATATATATCATTAATCATCGCATTTCTTTGAGTGCTATTGGTAATTTCTCTACCCCTCACATTCGAACCATCAAACGATGTCTTGGTTGTTTAAATGTCGGCCACCTTTCAGGTGTACTTTGGCCACTTAATGATAAGTAAGTTCTCTATTAAGAATACTTGCACGTAAGGCATTTTATATTCAAGAATTCGTAGTACTTTGACTTCACCTTCACTCCTGTCTTTCGCGTAGCCTCTCTACCTGTTATTGAGACCTTTTATTTGCAATTCCGTTTCCTCGCCTTCTATTGAGCAATTCATATGTTGACCTCTCCTCCCTTCAAATGGTTCACGCTTTTCACCAACTATCCTCTATCTTCTCTAGTACTAAACCATCTGAAAATATTATCCAGTATTCTGTCAACGCAAAAACATTCACTTCTTTACGTTCTGGTGAGGTCGCATGTACTGCGTGAAAAATTCATATCTGGGAGATATTCGTGACCCTTCTTTCCAATGTTTCCGGTACCCTATCTAAACAGACCCTTTTCACTCATTTCTTCCTTCCCAACACCTCATAATTCTCTACCAATTTTATTAACCTTACGTCCACCACTTATTCCACATCAATAAAAGTCATCCGGAAACACTATGATCCATCGTTTCAATTTTGCTAAATTATATACAACTTTTATGTTTGGTTTTAAACTGTATCTCTACATATCTTTTCATTACATTTCATACTAGGTCACATGAAGTGCGTAATATATTCCAACAGCTTTCTGAGAACATGATATCTAACTTTTACTGGAGCCATCTTTTGAAAAGGAAAAGGGTCAACATGATGACTAGATTTGTTCAGTCAATAATTTTTTAGAGTTTATTATATCCACATACATACATACATACATACATACATACTTGGAAAGCAAGTTTAAATGATCCTGAAATGCCCCTTATACGTATTAATGACCTGTTTGATAGTGCCTTGGTAAGGAGCAAGGTCGTCCTGCCCACGTGTTTGTTCAGCAAATGATACCCGAAACCTTGCCCTGACACTATCAGCAGACGTGTGTAGCACTCCCATCCTTTCTTTGACGCCCACACGCGCCCTTGGCCGCCTCCATTGTAAGAATCTTAATAAGTTTGGTATTTTGAACCGTATCCTTCAGAAGACGTCTGCTGGTAATGGGAAAACATTATATGTCTCAGCCAGGGGACTAATTAAGAAAGGAGTTATTTATTTTATGTGCTTCCTTACTCTCAATATCTACATAATATACTTTTTTTTTTTTTAATCGTTTTTGATTATTGGAATCCAAGTAAATGAAAAATTCCTTTCTATGTATGATTTATTCTCCTGAATAAGGACCCGGATCACTATTATCGTTTTATGTTTTCTAGTAAGGGTTTGAAAATCTTTCCCTTTTAATAAGACCCAGTTAAGGAAAGCTTACCAAAATGTAAAAATCATCAAACAAGTCTTGTGTTTAAAAGGATCTGAATGGAGGATTGGCCTGAACCGCTACCTATCATTATGGTAATTTCACTAAAGTTAGTAAAGTAATGAGGCAAAGCCTTCGACTTTAATGGAAATAAGCCTCTTCATTAGTGTATGTGAATTTAATTTGGTAACGTTTGTTGAAGAATATTGACTGTTTTAAGTAATGTTCTTCAAGTATGAATACAATTGTTGTTGGAAACTTGACGCTCCTCGTTTGAAATATGAATATTCAATTTGTTAGTATGTCCTTATCTGGGTGAGAGTAATAATGCAATTCAACTATCAATTCATTTGTCATGGCGGCGCTGAATAATTTCGTATCACGAATTTATCAACTATTATGAAACATTTAGTTTAAAAACTATTTCATTTGAAGAGTAAATTGGTTCTCGAACATCTAAAGAGGTAGATTGACTATCTGAAAGGTTTGGATAGTATTAGAAATGGTCCCAGTAGGTAAATGAGATGGAAGATACTTCTATAGGTTTCAAATGTCGAATTGGTGAGTGGGTCCCTTAATTGATTTTAGGTGTCAGATTCTCCAGGGATTCTGTAGAGTAATGGCCAGGTTTATAGTAATTAATTGGGGGACCTTTCGAATAAAGGTTGTTATGTAAGAACGCACTCTCTCTCTCTCTCTCTCTCTCTCTCTCTCTCTCTCTCTATATATATATATATATATATACACACATATATTTATATATATATACACACACACACATATATATATATATATATATATCATCATCATCATCATCATCATAATCATAATCATCTCCTCCTACGCCAATTGACGCAAAGGGCATCGGTTAGATTTCGCCAACCGTCTCTGTCTTGAGCTTTTAATTCAATACTTCTCCATTGCATCATCTCCTATTTCACGCTTTATAGTCCTAAGCCATGTAGGCCTGAGTCTTCCAATTCTTCTAGTGCCTTGTGGAGCCCAGTTGAACGTTTGGTGAACTAATCTCTCTTGGGGAGTGCGAAGAGCATGCCCAAACCATCTCTATCTACCCCTCATCATGATCTCATCCACATATGGTACTCGAGTAATCTCTCTTATAGTTTCATTTCTAATCCTGTCCTGCCATTCAACTCCCAATTTCCTTTTGAGGGCTTTATTTTCAAATCTACTAAATCTATTGCAGATTGTATCATTGTCATACCATGACTCATGTCCATACAGTAACACCGATCTCACATAAACTGATATATAGTCTATATTTTTTATATGAAATTTTAGGCGATTTGATTTCCATATTTACTTAACGTAGCCAATGTCTGATTTTTCTTTTTTCAATCTTCCACTAAATTCCAATTCTAAAGACCCTGTATTGGAGATGATTGTTCCTAAATACTTAAATGATCCTACCTCAATCCTTTCTCCTTCCAATGATATTTAATCTTCCATTGCATACTCCGTTCTCATCATCTCTGTCTTTCTTCTATTTATCTTCAGCCCCAACTCGTGTGATATTTCATGCATTCTGGTAAGCAAGCATTGCAAATCCTGTGGTGTTCTGCTAAGAAGGGCAGCATCATCAGCATACACTAGTTCTGCTAAATTCCTATCACCAATTCAGTCCAATCCTTCTCCACCATCTCTTACAAAGTCCATGAGGAGGATAAACAAACATAGGTGACAACACATTCCCTTGGAGTACTTCGCGGTTCACTGGAAACTCACTTGATAAGACTCCATTAACATTAACTTTGCACTTGCTATGCTTATGAACAGACTTAATCAAATTTACGTATTTACATATATTTAATTACACACACACACACACACACACACATATATATATATATATATATATATGTGTGTGTGTGTGTGTGAGTGTGAGTGTGTGAGTGTGAGTGTGAGGTGTGTGTTATATGTCATTTCATATACATGGCCAGGTTTACAGTAATTAACAGGGGGACCTTTAGAATAAAGGTTGTTATGTAAGAACTCTCTATCTCTCTCTCTCTGTATGTATATATATATATATATATATATATATTTATATATATATATGTATGTGTGTGTGTGTGTATGTGAGATAAGTTTTTTCATATACATGAGCAGGTTTATAGTAATCAGAAAGGGGGCCTTTTGAATAAAGGTTGTCATGTAAGAACTCTCTCTCCCTCTCTCTCTCTCTCTCTCTCTCTCTCTCTCTCTCTCATTATACATACATACATACACACACACACACACACACATATATATATATATATATATATGTATTCATATGTGTGTGCGTGTATGTGATATATACGTCTTTTCATATGCATATGCGACTATGCGTATATCTAAACATGAAATATATGCTTAACCATTTGAAACACCTATTACGCAACTCGGCAGCGTAGGGAAGGTTCTTAAATGCGTAATTATACATCAACTTTCCCTTAAATTGGGTTAACTATCACACACAAAAAGTAATCGTACACGTGTTAGTGCTATTGTATATGAAAAGTGATAAGAGTAGAGCGACTGCTTATCACTATATCATATAAATCTTAGGGAAATCTACGCTTCTTTTATATAAACGTTTAAAAATGGTACCTTGAAAATTTCTTTGACTCTTTTTGAGAAATTTAGAGTCTTAAAAAGAGTTCTCATCAGTGTGGTGAGAAGGGATCATTCATGAATATAATTTCAACCCTCCGACTTTCTCCTGGAAAATACATAAATGCCAGTCTTCAACTTTGCCTCTGGCAATTTTAAGAATTTATTAACTGTATTATGTAATATTTAGGCAATTACAGTGTTTGAATATATGGCGTCTTTCATTATTTTTGCCTAATATACCAAATATGTATCTATATGATTTTTTGGTAAAACTCTGCTTTTAGCGCAATTCGTTGTGACCGTCTTTTATTTCTTGCCCCAGTTTAAGTATGCTGAATGGAAATACTTTGTCTGAGCTGTGGATAGAAGGCAATCTTTATAGAATCTGTACTGGCCGTTGCGATCTCTACATGATATTGTAATTTTATTTCTATAGGATACAATGGTTTTTCTTAATAACAGTCAAATAGTACAAGTTTGCTTATTTTATTTATTGATCTCTCCATGTCGTCGGACCTCTCATAGAATATGGTTATCGATAGATGAAGTTATGATTTGCATATGACATTTAGAAAATAGCAATTCTTTTAAGCCATGCATGTTTTATGAGTATTTTATAAAAATTAGTTTAATAATGAAAACAAGTAGAATACATCAAAACTATTAATCTCGACGAACGACGAGATCGGCCAATACCTATCACATCAGTTGTAGCTTTTCTGCTTGGAAGGTAACAAATTCTTGATTTTTTTTAGATATGAGATTAAGTCTTGAGAATGGTGATCCCCGACGACTTTCGGTATGTTTTTTATTTCCATTCTAGAGTGTGAGTAATCAAAGTTTAGATGTAGTGCCCTCGGCCCCTTACTTTTCACACTATATACGCATATGTGGTTTGGTCTTGAAAACAAGATTTTTTATTCAGATGATGCTACTCTTTTTGCATCAGTTCCATCTCCTGAATATAGACCCGTGGTTGCTGAATGTCTCAACAGAGGTCTAGCTGAAATTTGTGCATGGTGCAGATTATTGAGAATCAAGTTAAATCCTAACAAAACACAAAGTATGTTTGAAAGTAGGTCAAAGACTGCTTCTCATCATCCAGACTTTTCATTGATAGTGTCTATTTAACTGTATACAACTTATCTATCAAATGCAAATGAGAAAGTCTCGCGAAATTTGGTTATCAAATGTTTTAATTCTTTCTTTCTACTTTTTTTAATGTTATTCGCCTGTCTGGTCTTCAGATGTTGACTCTCATCATGATTTATTGGACGAAAACTTGCTGTTTATTGAATTAGTTATCACTAAACTGTTTATTAATCTGTATACACCATCGTACATTTGATTCTTTGTGCACGTTGATTAAGATTTTTCATAATTCTGACCATCCTTTGCTTCCAGATCTTTCCAGATTTTACCATCTTGTAATCAGTTCTGGGTATGCATTTAATTCTAACAGTGTTGCCTTCTCCACTATACGGCTCAATACTACAGAGTATTCTAGAAGGTTTATTACAGATATCCCCAGATTGTGGAATGATCATCGTAATCTGAAGGTTGAGTCTTTGAAGCTTCAGAAGTTCAAATGCGTTGGAAATTGTTCTTTTATTGAACAGGTTAATTTAAGATACAACTCATTTCTTTTCTTTTTTTTTTCATTTACATTGTATATGTTCCTTCTCTTTTTCCCTCCCCAACTAAGTTTCTTCCCTTATGATTGTAGCATTCTGATTTTTCAATAGGGGTTGTAGCTTGTCGAGTAATAATACTATAGCTTAGGGCTCTCTGCTTCTGTTTTCCCCGGTATTATCGTAAAGCTTTCTTTAGGTATTATCGTAAAGCTTTCTTTTAAAAGAGGCAAACCGAATGCGTTTCTCGGCATTGAGGCTCTCGCTTTTTTCCCCTCCTCACTGTTTTCTAAAATCCTGTTGGTTTTTACGTTACATCACTCAAATCCAATTCTTATTTCATTTGATTCTAAACATGATTCGGTTCATAGAAAAGATCCACCAAAATTAAGCCAGATGTGTAAGTTAGCATCTTTTTGAGATTATGTCTGCAATTCACAGCTTCGTCATAAAGACTACAGTGGAACTAATTGCTTACTTTTGGTTTCTGTATGACTTATTTAATAAAGCTTCGTAAGTAATGAAAGATTATTGAAATAATGAATGACGTGTAATTGAAACATAAAATGAGCTACTGTATGGCCCGTAATGCCTATGCTGTTTTCAGTGCTGATTCTCCGTCATCTGACGTCACATGTATCCAATATCATCCCAGTGACTGTAATCTTGTTGCAGTTTGCAACTTTCCTCTCGTAGTGAAATCTATGATGCCTCCAGACATGATTGTGGGGATTTTTTTATGTTCCTGTTTTTATCATCATTATTGCTTTTCTTTATTCATTGATTTATTTGAGATTTGGCATTGGTTTCGGAGACTGGAAACCACGCATCTTGTTTTCTTCAAAAAGTACACAATTCTTTGTAATAAAAGTAGACCTTTGTTGTATACAGAAGTAATTTACAAGAATGTGGAGCTTTTATTACGTAAAATAGAAGATTAGATAAAAAGTAACCTTATTTTGTAGAAGAGAAACGTTCAACGCTAATCGTGCTAAGAAAATTGATATTTAGATTATTTTATATCTTGGAAGTGTCCTATTCCATCGATGGTAGATAAGTTGTGGAATAACAGGAAAAATGTTTGAAAAGATTCCTTTTTAATGAATTAGAAGGAATTAAAAATGCATTATTGCGAGTCTCTCTCTCTCTCTCTCTCTCTCTCTCTCTCTCTCTCTCAATAAAATTCTGTTAATACCTTTATTTTTCTTTACTAGGAAGCAGATTCTCTCTCTCCTCTCTCTCTCTCTCTCTCTCTCTCTATATATATATATATATATATAAGAAAATTTCTGTTAAAACGCTTATTTTTCTCTACTAGGAACCAGACTCTCTCTCTCTCTCTCTCTCTCTCTCTCTCTCTCTCAA
>NC_090762.1:6443490-6445990 GCF_036898095.1 Palaemon carinicauda | reverse complement strand
CAAAAACCTTCTTGCAATAATGGAATCTGCTTTCAATCCGAGATATACGAGACTGACTCCAAAATAGTTAGGTCTTCAGTTATTGACAAGTCTAAATATTCTGTTTCCTTCAAACAGTCTTTCTACGTTAGTTTCATGCAACATAGCTGTGGCTTTCAATATGACTTTGGATAAACAGTCAACCATAAGGTCCCCTGTTCCCTTGCCCTATTCCCAGGTTTGGTTTCATTGGAAATGTCTGTTGTCATTAATTCCTCGCTTTTCCTGGTCTTAATTAGAATATTCAAAATCGTGAGGCCTCTCAAAACACGTTTATGACCCTCTTGAATAATAAGATAGGACGTGGTCAGATATAAGGGTTGTCTTCATAAACCATAGTAAAGGATAACCTGAGAGAGAGAGAGAGAGAGAGAGAGAGAGAGAGAGAGAGAGAGAGCGGTATTTCTCTTTGTTCTGGATCAGTTGTACATTTCTGCCCTACTTGTGGTGAGAGTGTTGCCCTACGATTCTCTCTCTCTCTCTCTCTCTCTCTCTCTCTCTCTCTCTCTCTCTCTCTTAGTCATTATTGATACATTATTACACTAAGCAACATTTCCAAACTTCCATCTGACTTTTATCGTTTATTATCAATTTCTAAATCTCTCTCATGTTAAACCTCTTCACTTTATCAAATTTGACGCATAACTCAACCTTTCCCTCGATGAATTTCGATTTCTATTCTCCTAATACTTTCATCAAAGTACCAGACTCATTTTTTTCAAAACTATTTGACTCGAATAAAGGAGAGATTTGGAAATCCCATTTAAACTTAAAGGAAAATTCTGACGCTTGGTTGACACGTTAAGAATTTGCAACACTTTTATGTGTAATTTCAAATTCGCTTATTCCCTAATTTACTTATTGATATTATTAGTCGTTTTGTATGAACAATTTACATACTAACAAAAAGTTATAGAATGGGTGAATTAAAGGATTTCCAAACAAATACTGGAACCCATTTGATCATTAAAGAAAATATATTGTAAAAAACAATGACTTCAGTATTAATAGATAGAATCGATAATCTCTCTCTCCTCTCTCTCTCTCTCTCTCTCTCTCCTCTCTCTCTCTCACGAATTATAGGAGGAACAGATATAAATTTGAAATTAAGCCGGTCATTATCGTTTACTTCTTATCAGTTACAGTTGTCTTACAAATATTATCTATTTTACTTTTCATGGCTTATTGGCCATGATTCTTTTCTTTTATTGTTCCAGTGTCCGATAGCTTTTAGACTTCAGTATTTGGGTTTCTCTTGTGCAGATCTACACTATATTTGAATGGCATTGAAAATTGGCTTAAAATACATTCTTGATACCCTTTGAATAGACTGTTAAAAAACCCGAAATTTTGATAGGAAATTTTCCGTGAAAATGTACTGTTCTCAGCCGTATTTCAGTAGAATACATTCGACCGTAATTTTACTATACTTTGTTATTATCTTTTCGAATTGGTAACCGTAATATCACTCCTTTACGACAATATATCGGTTTTTAAAACGGTAAAAAATCCTCGAATAAATGTTGCCAGGCATTTACCGTTTTTTTTAATGCAAATTTTTAACCTTGTAGAACACCTTCCTAAACTAAGCAGTCTATAAAGAATATTAATAAACTCAACAACTATACTTGCATGCACTGAACACGAGTAAAACTGGACTGAAGATAAGTTTGAGTGTGTTCTTTTCGTTTTGCCCACTGCTGGTCCCAATATGGATAAGAATGCATAACAAAATATTAGTAATTTCAGTGTGGAAAGAAAAGGAAGTGATACTCTCGTTATGTTTATCGTACATTAAAGGTAGCTTTCCTTTCTCTTGTGTTGAGCGATAGAGTTTTGATTTTACTAATCCAAATCCCAATCATTCTCTACTGTATTTAGAATCTCTTTTATACATTTTACAACCCTCTTGAAACGCAAGGATTTAACTTATACCAGCATAAAAAAACTGACTGTGCTCAAGTTAATAGGGGGCATATGGGTGATTAAAGTGTAACTGGAAAAGACGAACGAAAATCTCCAATGGAGGGAAATCTTTTCAAATATTTTCTAAAATTTTCTACTGCACCAGGGATTAAAATTCCTGGAACAAAAACAGTAGGGGAGTTAGAGGTGGCCAGGGGTAGGGGGAAGGGGGTGGGGGGGGGGGATGCTGAGCCTTGATGGGTCTTTTACTCCCAGAGAGAAGTGTCTCCACTTGAGCACAATCTGTGACGAAATTGAAAAATGCAAAGGTCTATTTTTTAGACCCAAGCAAATAGTGTTATCCAAATAAAATTGGATACAGGTCCGGCGTCAAATGTTTGTTATAATGGTTATGTCGAAATTACTGATGCGGTAACAGTCGTTCAGAATCATTATATTATTTATGAAGTGAGGATAAAGCCAGCTGTACACACGTGTGTTTGGCAGCTTAATAGTATTGGTAATATATAAACATATTGGTCAGAAGCAAGCAAAG
>NC_090762.1:6441168-6442990 GCF_036898095.1 Palaemon carinicauda | reverse complement strand
AACACTCTCACCACAAGTAGGGCAGAAATGTACAACTGATCCAGAACAAAGAGAAATACCGCTCTCTCTCTCTCTCTCTCTCTCTCTCTCTCTCTCTCTCTCTCTCTCTCTCTCTCTCTCTCTCTCCTCTCTTAGTCATTATTGATACATTATTACACTAAGGCAACATTTCCAAACTTCCATCTGACTTTTATCGTTTAATATCAATTTCTAAATCTCTCTCATGTTAAACCTCTTCACTTTATCAAATTTGACGTATAACCCAACCTTTCCATCTATGCATTTCGATTTAAATTCTCATAATATTTTCATCAAAGTATCAGACTCATTTTTTTCAAAACTATTTGACTCGAATAAAGGAGAGATTTGGAAATCCCATTTAAACTTAAAGGAAAATCCTGACGCTTGGTTAACACGTAAAGAATTTGCAACACTTTTATGTGTAATTTCAAATTGGCTTATTCCCTAATTTACTTATTAGTATCATTAGTCGTTTTTGTATGAACAATTTACATACTAACAAAAAGTTATAGAATGTGTGAATTAAAGGATTTTCAAACAAATACTGGAACCCATGTGATCATTAAAGAAAATATATTGTAAAAACAATGTTGACTTCGGTATTAATAAATAGAATCGATAATCGCTCTCTCTCTCTCTCTCTCTCCTCTCTCTCTCTCTCTCTCTCATCCTCTCTCTCTCTCTCTCTCTCTCTCTCTCCTCTCTCTCTCTCTCTACTTCTTATCAGTTACAGTTGTCTTACAAATATTATCTATTTTACTTTTCATGGCTTATTGGCCATGATTCTTTTCTTTTATTGTTCCAGTTTCCGATAGCTTTTAGACTTCAGTATTCGGGTTTCTCTTGTGCAGATCTACATTATATTTGAATGGCATTGAAAATTGCCTTAAAATACATTCTTGATACTCTTTGCATACACTGTTAAAAAAATACCCGTAATTTTAATAGGAATTCTCCGTGAAAATGTACTGTTCTCAGCCGTATTTCAGTAGAGTACAGGCGACCGTAATTTTACTATACTTTGTTATTATCTTTTCGAATTGGTAACCGTAATATCACTCCTTTACGAAAATATATCCGGTTTTTAAAACGGTAAAAAAATCCTCAAATAAATGTTGCCAGGCATTTACCGTTTTTTTTTTAATGCAAATTTTTAACCTTGTAGAACACCTTCCTAAACTAAGCAGTCTATAAAGAATATTAATAAACTCAACTTGCATGCACTGAACACGAGTAAGCTGGACTGAAGATAAGTTTGAGTGTGTTCTTTTCGTTTTGCCCACTGCTGGTCCCAATATGGATAAGAATGCATAACAAAATATTAGTAATTTCAGTGTGGAAAGAAAAGGAAGTGATAATCTCGTTATGTTTATCGTACATTAAAGGTAGGTTTCTGTTCTTTTGTGTTGAGCGATAGAGTTTTGATTTTACTAATCCTAATCCCAGTTATTCTTCACCGTATTTAGAATCTCTTTTATACATTTTACAGCCCTCTTGAAGTGCAAGGATTTAACTTATACCAGCATAAAAAACCTGACTGTGCTCAAGTTAATAGGGGGCATATGGGTGATTAAAATGTAACTGGAAAAGACGAACGAAAATCTCCAATGGAGGGAAATCTTTTCAATATTTTCTAAAATTTTCTACTGCACCAGGGATTAAAATTCCTGGAACAAAAAACAGTAGGGGAGTTAGAGGTGGCCAGGGGTAGGGGGAAGGGGGGGGGGGGATGCCGAGCCTTGACGGGTCTTTTACTCCCAGAGAGAAGAGTGTCTCCACTTGAGCACAATCTGTGACGAAA
>NC_090762.1:6371168-6426168 GCF_036898095.1 Palaemon carinicauda | reverse complement strand
ATAAATGTTAACTTATTTCTTGAAGGACAAATGTTAAAGGTTTGCGTTTCACCTATAAAATATAGGTTTCATATACAAACACACACATATATAGAGTATATGTATGTATGGGTATATGTTTTTATATAAATATGAACATATATACTGTATAATTGCTGTTCCAGGTGTTGAAGTGCCATTGATGGGAGATGAGAATGAGAGAGAGATTACAATAGATGAAGTGAGGAGAGCACTAGATGAAACAAGAGTAGGAAAAGCATCTGGTATGGATGATGTGAAAGCTGAGATGTTGAAGGAAGGGGGTGTGACTGTACTTGAATGGTTGGTGAGATTGTTTAATGTGTGTTTTGTGTTGTCAATGGTACTAGTAGATTGGGTCTGTGCATGTATTTTACCACTATATAAGGGTAAGGGAGATGTGCATGAGTGTTGTAATTCAAGAGGTATTAGTTTGTTGAGTGTAGTTGGAAAAGTGTATGGTAGAGTACTGATTAATAGGATTAAAGATAAAACAGAGAATGCAATCTTGGAAGTACAGGGTGGTTTTAGAAGAGGTAGGGGTTGTATGAATCAGATTTTTACAGTTAGGCAGATATGCGAGAAATATTTGGCAAAAGGTAAGGAGGTGTATGTTGCGTTTATGGATCTGGAGAAAGCATATGATAGAGTTGATAGGGAAGCAATGTGGAATGTGATGAGGTTATATGGAGTTGGTGGAAGGTTGTTGCAAGCAGTGAAAAGTTTCTACAAAGGTAGTAATGCATGTGTTAGAAGAGGAAATGAAGTGAGCGATTGGTTTCCGGTGAGAGTGGGGCTGAGACAGGGATGTGTGATGTCGCCGTGGTTGTTTAACTTGTATGTTGATGGAGTGGTGAGAGAGGTGAATGCTCGAGTGCTTGGACGAGGATTAAAACTGGTAGGCGAGAATGATCATGAATGGGATTACGGTAAATCAGTTGTTGTTTGCGGATGATACTGTACTGGTAGCAGACACAGAAGAGAAGCTTGACCGACTAGTGACAGAATTTGGAAGGGTGTGTGAGAGAAGGAAGTTGAGAGTTAATGTGGGTAAGAGTAAGGTTATGAGATGTACGAGAAGGGAAGGTGGTGCAAGGTTGAATGTCATGTTGAATGGAGAGTTACTTGAGGAGGTGGATCAGTTCAAGTACTTGGGGTCTGTTGTTGCAGCAAATGGTGGAGTGGAAGCAGATGTACGTCAGAGAGTGAATGAAGGTTGCAAAGTGTTGGGGGCAGTTAAGGGAGTAGTAAAAAATAGAGGGTTGGGCATGAATGTAAAGAGAGTTCTATATGAGAAAGTGATTGTACCAACTGTGATGTATGGATCGGAGTTGTGGGGAATGAAAGTGATGGAGAGACAGAAATTGAATGTGTTTGAGATGAAGTGTCTGAGGAGTATGGCTGGCGTATCTCGAGTAGATAGGGTTAGGAACGAAGTGGTGAGGGTGAGAACGGGTGTAAGAAATGAGTTAGCGGCTAGAGTGGATATGAATGTGTTGAGGTGGTTTGGCCATGTTGAGAGAATGGAAAATGGCTGTCTGCTAAAGAAGGTGATGAATGCAAGAGTTGATGGGAGAAGTACAAGAGGAAGGCCAAGGTTTGGGTGGATGGATGGTGTGAAGAAAGCTCTGAGTGATAGGAGGATAGATGTGAGAGAGGCAAGAGAGCGTGCTAGAAATAGGAATGAATGGCGAGCGATTGTGACGCAGTTCCGGTAGGCCCTGCTGCTTCCTCCGGTGCCTTAGATGACCGCGGAGGTAGCAGCAGTAGGGGACTCAGCAGTATGAAGCTTCATCTGTGGTGGAAATGTGGGAGGTTGGGCTGTGGCACCCTAGCAGTACCAGCTGAACTCGGCTGAGTCCCTGGTTAGGCTGAAGGAACGTAGAGAGTAGAGGTCCCCTTTTTTGTTTTGTTTCTTGTTGATGTCGGCTACCCCCCAAAATTGGGGGAAGTGCCTTTGGTATATGTATGTATATATATATATATATATATATATATATATATATATATATATATTATATATATATATTATATATATATATTATATATATATATATATATTTATATATGTATATATATATATATATATATATATGTCTTGAATTGGTTTATGTCATGTACAGTATAAATAACCTTTAAACGAATAGTCGAAATATGTATGCATTGTCCTTACTTATTATTATAAGAACATTCTTTCTTTTAAAGTTATTTATGTACGGTACAATAAAACTGTTTCTTCACTTGAAAAGAAAATTCAACATATTTTTCAATCAAAGCAGCAAATTGATTTTTTACTCCTGTTTAAACGAAGGAATCTTCGTTCTTACTTATGAGGCTCTTAAGTATCAATTACCATTTCTCAAGTTATTGAAAACTCACATCTGGTTAGTATACGAGTAATGTTTTATGAGAATTGCGCTTGTTGGGACAGGATCCCTTCATTATTAACACTGTCCTCTGCACAGGTGTGTCACATCGTTGTTCCATTACGCTGAAGATTAGATTTATGTTCCATACCTGGTTTCGGCTTCACAGACCTTCGATCAATATAGTATTCGAGTGGTCACCTCAGCTATCCCATCGCTATGATTGGTTCTGGGAAATTTCCTTTAGGTATTCCACTAGGCTTCTGATATTAATATTATTATCATTATTATTTTAAATATTAAGTTAGATTTATCGATGGATATGCCAAAAGGCCTTTGCAAATCAATGGCCCGATCTCATAATCTAACTTACGGAAATTGATTCAACTTTTCAGATTTTTATCAAATGATTTGATGTTAGTTTTACCTTGTTCTAAATTTAGATCGTGTACATCCAATTGATAAAATATTCCAATCATTTCAATTTGAATAAGTTTTTAACATTTACTTAGTGATATTAACATGGATGGTTTGGTCCAGAATCAAAATTTTTGCTAAGTATATTTCAGTTGTTCCCACTAGTCCAATTCTACCTAGCTTTCCAGCTTCTTGAACTTTACTTTACTCCTTCGAACACTATGAGAGCTGGGGTTTGACTCGTTAAGCCCTTTATGGTAATAATAATAGTAATAACAATGATAGTAATAATGATATAAATTGAGGATTATCCACTTCGATCGGATATTCCATGTTTTGTATTTGGAAGGAATGGTTATTTTGTTCAATAAGATTTACAAGAAATGTTTATTTTCAACCCTTTAGTTTATTTTTGTTGTTTTTTTTTTTTTCAATTAGATTTACAAGAAACGTTTATTTTCATCCCTCTGGTTTATTTTTTTTTACGATGAAATTTATAAGAAGCGTTTATTTTCATCCCTTTAGTTTATTTAATTTTTTCGATGAGATTTACAAGAAACGTTTATTTTCATCCCTTTGGTTTATTTTTTTTTTTTTTTGTATGAGATTTACAAGAAACGTTTATTTTCATCCCTCTGGTTTATTTTTTTTTTTTAATTAGATTTACAAGAAACGTTTATTTTCATACCTTTGGTTTATTTTTGTTGGTTTTTTTTTCGATGAAATTTACAAGATATGTTTATTTTCATCCCTTTAGTTTATTTTTATTTTTATTCCTATGAGATTTACAAGAAACGTTTATTTTCATCCCTTTGGTTTTATTTTATTTTTTTTCTATGAGATTTACAAGAAACGTTTATTTTCATTCCTTTAGTTTATTTTTTTTTCAATTAGATTTACAAGAAATGTTTATTTTCATACCTTTGGCTTATTTTTGTTTTTGTTTTTTTCGATGAGATTTACAAGAAACTTTTATTTTCATCCCTTTGGTTTATTTTTTTTATTTTTTTTTCAATTAGATTTACAAGAAACGTTAATTTTCATACCTTTGGTTTATTTTTGTTGTTTTTTTTTTCGATGAGATTTACAAGAAACGTTTATTTTCATCCCTTTAGTTTATTTTTATTCCGATGAGATTTACAAGAAACGTTTATTTTCATCCCTTTGGTTTATTTTTGTTGTTTTTTTTTTCTATGAGATTTACAAGATATGTTTATTTTCATCCCTTTGGTTTATTTTTTTCTATGAGATTTACAAGAAACGTTTATTTCCATCCCTGTAGTTTATTTTTTATTTTTTGTTTTATTGCCTTTTATTGTGTGCTTCTCGATCAGTTTACCAGGGAAGCGTATACCAATTCATAACCAACATTAGTTTTTCATAAATTCTTTATAATTTTATATCCTTTATTAAACGAGTTATTTATAATTCCCTTATTAAAATCGTATTTTATCATTCCCCTATTAAAAAGGTATTTCATTATTTTCCCTATTAAAATTATTTGTAATAAATCGCCCGTTAAAAACACGTTTCATTGCTCCTCTGTTAAAAGCAATTTAAATACCATATAAATATTTTACCCAAATATTTCGTAAGAAATTCTATCATGGTGGTCGATTTTAATATTATTATTATTATTATTATTATTATTATTATTATTATTATTATTATTATTATTATTATTATTATTATATCGGGTTTTATTGTTAGCATCGGGACAATCTTTTGAAACTTGTTAAATTACAGATTTTCAGGCAACTATCTAAAAAGGTTTTAATATTTTAACATTATATTTTTTTGCCTTTATTTTAAATAGTAATTTTTTTTGAGGAGCTGCTCTAGTTCAGATGTGGGATATTTAAGCTTATTCTTAATGGGTGGTTATTTCCAATGCCACCTTTGGCATTCGTCCAATATATTCCTCTAGCAACGAAGATGATAGACGTATGGCTTTCAGTTATCAATTTGAAGTTATACAGGCCAAAAAAAAAATCTCATAGCTTCATATAACTTCAGGTCACTCATAACCAAGAGATAACTTTAGACCGTTCGAGAGGAAACACAGTCCCCTTCGGGAAATAACTCCAGAATACTCCTGCAGAGTCCAAGGTTATTGAGAAATGTTGCTTCATACCAAGTGTAATAAAAGTGTGGGGAATGTTTTCGTGTGGGAGCCCTGTTCCCAAGGTACTGAACTACGAGAGGAAATAAAAGCTTTGCCGCTAGAATATTCAAGTATGAAGTTTGTAAATCGCATTTGCTTATTGTTGAAAATAATGAGGGTGGAATGAGGTTTTATCGATAAGTTAAATTGAATTGTTTTTGTGAGTTATTAAAGTTTGAATTATAATTACCTAATCTTTAATTATTGATGTAATGCCTCTAAAAATACAGAATCTTATGAAGGAAAATTACAAACACACACACACACCCTATACTGTATATATATATATATATATATATATATATATATATGTATGTATAATGTGTGTGTATAAATGAGTCCTCAATTTATTTGTATCCAAAGAGCCTAGTCATTCATATTTCATTATCCTAGCATGTAAACCTTTAGTCTTCATAAGAGATGCAACAGGGTTAATGAGTCGGCTTTAAATAGCCGTCTTATAATAAAATGAGACGGAAATGCTGCGAGATTTAACTGTGGAATTAGAGATAAGCCTGTGGTATTCTACTTTTTAATATTAAATTTTGATTACGTATCATTATCTTAATTTGACTTTTTCATACTGTTTTGAAAATTTCGTTTCTTCTAATGCTTATTACAATGAAAACCCAGGAGGGGACTGATTTTAGAAGAAGAATGCCTTTTGTTTAATTTGTTTTGTCCACAGATTTTTATCCCATTATATAAAGAAAGAGTTTATTATTATTATTATTATTATTATTATTATTATTATTATTATTAATATCCAAGATACAGCCCTAGTTGGAAATGCAAGATGCTATAAGCCCAAGGGCTTCAACAGGGAAAGATAGTCCAGTGAGGAAAGAAAATAAGGAAATAAATAAATGAGGAGAATAAATTAACAATATATCATTCTAAAAACCGTAACAGCGTCAAAACAGATATGTCCTATATAAAATATTAACAACGTCAAAAACAGATATGTCATATATAAACAATAAAAAGACTCATGTCAGCCTGGTCATTAGAATGTTCTTTTCCATCGTCTAACCCATCCCTAAAAAGTTGCAAAGGGGGATAAAACAACATGAATTAGTACCCATCAATAGATCCTCCAGGCAAGAGACCACCAATTTGAAAATTATGGAGAAGAAAATCGAATAGAGAATTTAAAACCTCTTTTATTCTTTGTCAATCGAAATGTGCAAGTTATAATACCCAATTAATTTTTAAGTATGAATTATTTTTTATGAATATTCATATATAGTAACCGAAATTTTTAACTGCCTCCAAAATTTATTTCCCTGAAAGTAATAATAGTAATAAACATCGCATGGAAGATTGTATATAACCAGGACTAACGCCGTGTGATGAGTCAGCCGAAATCATGCATTTGAAATGAGCATCTCACCTTCAGACTCCCTTCTCTACATTGCAGGTTTTAATATAAATTTTAGCTACTTGACATTTAACCGGACTAGAATTTTATTTTGTAATATATATATATATATATATATATATATATATATATATATATATATATATATATATATATATATATATATCATAATCATCACCATCATCACCTCCTCCTACGCGTATTGACGCTAAGGTCATTGGTTAGATTTTCCCAGTCGTCTCTATCTTGACCATTTAATTCAATACTTCTCCATTTATCATATCCGACTTTATATATATATATATATATATATATATATATATATGTATATATATATATATATATATAATGTATATGTATATATATACAGTATATATATATATATATATATATATATATGTGTGTGTGTGTGTGTGTGTTTGTGTGAGTCTTCCTTCTCGCTTTAAAGATGCAATTGTCCCAGTGATTGCATTTTTAGCTTGCCTCATAAATTTAGTCCATACTTTCATTTACATTTTCATAGAATGAACTCGCAGAGTCGCAATAAATGTTTTTGTTTTTTTCTCGTTAGAAAATGAATGTTGTTTTCCGCGGTTATTTAAATCTGATGGAGTTGATTAATCTTTTGGGAAAGAAACACGATGATAGTGTCCGATACAAAAGAAATATTGGAGTTTAGGAACAGGTTCACAACGAAACCCAGAAATAAGGTTACTCGTAGTTGAAGGAAATCTGTTGTTGGAATAATATCCGCTTTGGAATTATCATTCAAAACTCAGCTTTTATCACTACATGATATAGATGAAGTAAATGACATGAAAATTATATTAAACACTTGAGTTAGAGTTAAATGATTGAAAAATCCTATTTTTCCATACTACGGACGAGAAAAATAAGAAAATTTACATGTCATTACAAAATATAGATGAATGATATATCGAAAAACACATCTTTACATGATATAGAAAAAATACTAAAAAATATTTATACCATTATATAATGTGGACAAGTAGATTTACACATTTTTTTTAGATAATGATATTGGATATATTTACCAAATATTTTTCTTACAGTAAACAATTCGAGATACACATTTCAGCCAAACTTTTCCTTTATGCGAGGAACCTCCTCTTCATTAGTAATTTTTTGCTCGTTCTCCTCCTCCCCAAATTCCAGAAAAGACCCAGAATGTAAGATATTCTTCTCTGTAGGTATGTTCATTGTTGTGCAAGAATACTCCCATTTTTGTGGCAAGATTGTTGTTAGAACCATTTTTGCAATTCAAGTCCTTTTATTTTTATTTTTTGTTCTGGTAAAGAGGTTCGACATTTCGGCTAATGATCATGATGACATTTGATGATTCAAATTATGAGTAATATGATAGAAATATTTACTCTGTTTTTTATTACACTATTTTATTTGTTCTGCTGTTTCCTTTTTAAATGTGATTTAAAGCAAGATGACCAATGAAACAGACATCCAGGTATTAAACCTAATTGCCATTATAGAACCTGACTAAAATAAGTCATTTCAAAACGCTCTGTCATTAGAGATTATAATTCTGTTTCGTAAAAGCCACCTTACGGATACATAATTTTCCATCTCTTTGAATTAAGTGTAAAAAGAAAAGGTACCTTGAATTTTAGATTTTCCTCACTGATTTCTATCTCGTTATAAAACTTGGCCTTGTAATATAGTGTGTGCAGGATTATTTATTTATCATGTTACGAAATTTTAAAAGAACTAAATTATAACCTTGCTTTCTTAAATAGTGCTGTGACATATCTATTTAATACTGCTACGAACACACGCGTTATTTTTGCTACCTGCAGCTGACAGTCTGCCGGTCAACGTCGATCAATCTGATTTTCAAAATTTTTCTTGTCGTTGGGAATGTGATGCCGTCACTGAAGTCACATTCCGTCACAATCGAAGTTGTTAGATTTTTCTTTTGAATTTTTGTCTTGTTTTTCTAACTCTTTTACTCCTGACTTTCGTCGATTGACGGAATGTCATTGTAACAAGATAGAGTGTGGATGTTCAAAGGTTTGAAATCCGCTCATGAATGGCAGAGGCAAAGGACAGTACATTGCCCCCATCAAGCAGGACAATGCCCTTAGGACTGACCATGTTACATATGATCAGCGCCCAAGCCTCCTCTCCATCTAAGCTAGGACCAAGGAGGGCCAGGCAATGGCTGTTGAGGACTCAGTAGATAGACCTATAGTCTCTCCCAAAATCCCCATCCTTAGCTCACAAGGATGGTAAGGATGCAGCCACCAAATGAACTAATCAGTTTGAGCGGGACTCGAACCTTAGTCTGGGGATCACCAGTCATGGACGTTACCACATCGGCCACCATAAGTTCAGGAACCTTTGATCTTGCGATATTTCAGGCAGTATTTTGAGTCTTTATCTTTAATGTTACCCAAAAGAATGTTAGATATAGAGAAACTCCATACTGATCTTACCGATTAAAAATAGGAAAGAGAATTGCATTATACAATTGCCAAAGTAGCTTATCTTTCCGTAATGTTCATATACTTATTTTTTCCGTATTTATTATTATTATTATTATTTTTATTACTTGCTGAGCAACAACCCTAGTTGGAAAAGCCAGGGGCTACAACAAGGAAAATAGCCCAGTGAGGAAAGGAAACCACGAAAAATAAAATATTTTAAGAACAGTATAATTAGAATAAATATCTCCTTTATAAACTATAAAAAACTTTAACAAAACAAGAAGAGAAAAAAGATAGAATAGTGTGCCTGAGTGTACCCTCAAGCAAGAGAACTCTAACCCAAGACAGTGGAATACCATGGCACAGAGGCTATGGCACTAACCAAGACTAGAGAACAATAGTTTGATTTTGGAGTGTCCTTCTAGAATAGCTGCTTACCATAGCTAAAGAGTCTCTTCTATCCTTACCTGAAGGAAAGTGGCCACTGAACAATGATAGTGCAGTAACCTCTTGGGTGAAGAAGAATTGTTTGGTAATCTCAGTGTTGTCAGATGTATGAGGACAGAATATGCAAAGAATAGGCCAGACTATTCGGTGTACAGGTAGGCAAAGGGAAAACGAACCGTAACCAGAGAGAAGAATCCAATGTAGTACTGCCTGGCCAGTCAAAGGACCCCATAACTCTCTAGCGGTAGTATCTTAACGGGTGGCTGGTGCCATGGCCAACCTACTACCTAATGCCGGAAATCTAAAGTATGTTGTATTTCATCATTTTCAACTAAGACATTTAGCTTGTTTTGTTGTGGAGAAAGAGCTGAATTTTAGAACTCAATTTAGTTCTGAGCATCCTTTCAAAATACCTTTCAGTATGCTGTTTGTAGTTGATATTGCCAAATTACGTTTAGTAATTTGAATAATTGCGATATTTTGGAAATTAATTACAATTTACATTTTTACATAAGGACCTGAGAAGTAGGAAATTATTTTTTTTTTCTGATGCTGGAAAACAAGGAGAGAGAAATAATATTATTACAGTGAATCTATAGCACACATATCAATATTCAGAATTTTGCGCATTCATTTATATTATATTTATTTGAAAAGAGGCTGAGAGATGAAACTCCAGTATCATAAATATCCTGCAGGAATATAAAGATTCTTTTGAAAATAATGATTCCGCAGATTGAATTCCTCAACCAAATACGGCTGCATTTATTTGCAATAATGAAAACTTTGGATTTTGGGGAATTTTTAGGTCAGTCAAAGAATTTCAAAGGCTAAATCATATATATATTATTTTATTTTTCATTAAAGCCTTTCAACCAATAGAAACCTTGTCATGCGCGAGTATTTATTTTTTACTTTTTTTTTTTTTTTTTGAGTTTAACCTTGAAAAAAAATATATATATTTTGTCTAATTTGGAGTTAATTGGATGGTCGGCTCCTGTTCTTTGTATTGCATCCTGATAGCAATGACTCATTCGGCACCAGGTTGACCTCTTTCTCTTCCTTTTGATTTTATTAGATTATGAATTACAATTCTTAAAAAGAGCTCTCTCTTCATTGTCACTTCAATTATCTTTGTAAAAATCGCCATTCAACTTGAATGGATATAACGAAGGAGTTTGGTATTCTAAATCCTAAATTGATTCCTTTAACAGGATTCCGATTCATCTTGATGCTGGAAATGGCATTTGGTTTGTAAATTGGTTAAATGAAAAATCTTATTCATGTCTAGGTGTTATAATAATGCTTTCATAGTAAAATAGTTCCTAATTGATTTGAAAACGTTATTTGCATTGTAAATTGTTCCTGCAAAGATTATGTCAAGTATGTTGTCTCGAATAGTGTAATTTATATTGCCAATATCTTCCTTCAAGATTTTATTCTTTAACTATTAGTTGGTAAGAATAATTACTTTTACAGTGTAAATTCTTATTGGGGTGGATATGTTATAAAAGATATGTTTTACCATGTAAATTGATTCCTTAAAAATATACCTATGGAACTTGTATGGTGAATTATAGCACATTCTTAGTCCTCAGAGAGCATTTTATTGATGTCGTTTCTTATCATATTGCCTTAGATCCAAACTTTAGTGTATTTATTTTTTTTACTGCAATATAGACTAAACATCTTTGCAGTTCCCAAATTGACATCATCCTTGGAACTGATATTCAGCCCAGATGCCATTTCCTCCCTGCCGAATTAAGAATGAAGATTGGCCTGTCAATCAATCTTTCAGGTGCATTGAATCTGTGTAATTTGGCAAGGGTCCGAAAGCCTCGGGTTACCTGGGACAATATTGCTGTAAGCTAAAGGCAGCCGTTTGACGGCAGGTAAAGACTAATTTCCGTTGGCGATTTTATTACTTTTAACAATATTTTGTATATTATACGTTTTCTTTCTGGCTGGTTTGGAAGTTTCGTATGGTATTTAAATGAGAGAATTGCAGTTTGTTTTTTTCCTTTAATACAGTCTATACTTTTCATTTGTTTAACCTTTTTTTTCAAAGCAGATTTATTTTGGGCCGACAAGCGTTCATTATAATTTGTCATGTTAAGGGAAGAATTAAACGAAATAGAAATTAGTCATCTTTGAAAGTGAGCCTTATCCATATTTTGTTATATTTATTTGCTTTTTATTGGTTCTAAAGAACGTAACTTAGATAAGAAATTTTTAATTTTATTTTGCAAGACATGTTTTAACATTACCATTACTCTGTCCTATCTACGAAGGGATAAATCTAAAGAGTGGACTAAGGATTTTATTTCATCAAACTGTCGTTTGATATAAGACTACAATTGCTTTCTAAAACAGAAGATTATATGAACTTTCATGAAACCACACCATTTCTGTCCTGGGATTGGTGGAATCATGTATTGCAATATATATGTTTATACATGAAGCTTACAAAATAACTATGAAATTTGTATCGCATGACATTTCTGTTGATGCAACTGAATTAACAATAGACTCCCTTTTTGTAAAGTATGTATTATTTCAATCACCAATAATTGATGCAGTCCCTTGCTCGTACCCCTGACTAAGAACCAAAGAAAGAGGTTGATATAAGAATAGTTCCTGTTAAAAGTAAAATATTCTCCCAGTTTTGTCTTGAGAGTAAAGTAAAGAGACGTTTAGATATTCAGTGTTCATGTATATTAACCACTGGGGGTTGCGTATTATTTTTAGAGCTCGGAGGTATTCTCGAGTGTGTCAGATTTATGTAACATAACGCAGGTGAGCTTGGAGCTTGGGAGTTTACGTAATTAGCTAGTCGTAATAATATATATATATATATATATATATATATATATATATATATATATACAGATATATATGTATATATATATACATATATATATATATAAATATATATATATATATATATATATATATATATATATATATATATATGTATAGAATAACAATGAAAGGATTTATTGTACTTTGTTACATAAATCAAAGAGGAATTTAACGAAAATTGCCGCAGTGATCTATGAGCCAAGATAAAGATTAAGGCTCATAACCGGACATAAAGACAAAAATATGATGATGTTATTTTGCAATGTGTTCAATCACGGAACCGTTCTCCTATTTACATTGTCCATTTAAGTAATGTCCTAGGAACCACAGTATAATAGTGTTCGCTCTATGTTCACGTTTCTCAGAAAAACTATTCCATTATGTTTTCGCCTTCAACATAAAAGCGACAATTCCCAAGTGACATCTTCCGAAGTGCTGGTGGAATACTAATGGTAATATATTTTTCCAATACAGTACTTTTAGGAGAATCTCTCTCTCTCTCTCTCTCTCTCTCTCTCTCTCTCTCTCTCTCTCTCTCTCTCTCACAGACACACACAGACACACACGCGCGCAAATAATTTGTACTCTTCAGCTTACTACAAGTTACTAGTGATAGTCGTTTCCCTTTTTGTGAATGATAGTAGTTTCCATATCACGTTTCATGTTTTCGAAGAGCAAGTAATAAATGATGTACTATAATTTTCAATTTCTCTCTCTCTCTCTCTCTCTCTCTCTCTCTCTCTCTCTCTCTCTCTCTCTCTCTCTCTCTCTCTCTCTCTCTCTCTCTTTCAGTAAACATGAATTATTTATCATCAGGATTTTATTGCCTGAATGCAAAATGGCAGTGCAGTTTATTTAATTTAAGCTTCAATAGTAGTCTTGTACAATCAGACTTAAAATGGTATAGGGACCTAAACACTTATAGGATATATTGTTCTAAATCCTTTTAGGCAATATCATTAAATTTAAAATTGCAAAATTTGAAAGAGAGAGAGAGAGAGAGAGAGAGAGAGAGAGAGAGAGAGAGAGAGAGAGAGAGAGAGAGAGAGAGAGAGAGAGAGAGAGAGAGAGAGAGAGTGGGGGGTGCTTTTATTGAAATTACCTTCATAATTCAATGAAATTCCTAGTAAAAATCTTCAGTACTGAGTGTAGAGAGGAAAAAACCCACATCTAATACATCAGACGTCAGCGGCATGTCGGTCTTTATCATGTACCAGAGATCTCTTAGATTAAAAAAAGAAGATAATTCTGAGAAGGATATTAACAAAGCCATTAGCTTAGTTTAATTAAGAATGATTAAGGCTAATGTACTAAAATCAGTATTTATTTTTTTTGTTTTATGATAGCGCCCTGGCCTTCATACCTTATTCACCTCATTGTGTTTTAACAAAAACAATGGATTGGCTTTTCGTCGAGGTTCTTTGACTTTTGATTTATACAGAAAGTTCTTTATACCAAATTTTCATCTCCCCCTAAATACGCAATATATGTGTTTGTATATCCTATATATATATATATATATATATATATATATATATATATATATATATATATATATATATATATATATAAAGAGAGAGAGAGAGAGAGAGAGAGAGAGAGAGAGAGAGAGAGAGAGAGAGAGAGAGAGAGAGAGAGAGAGAGAGAGAGAGAGAGAGAGAGAGTTAGTTTTATGACGTGATCAATATTATTATCAGTTATCAAGAGAGCGAACCCAGGTTCGACTTTTAGACAAATACTATAGATGGGCATGATCCTAAAATTTCGTTTGTGCTAAAAATAGGCTTGGAAATATATTTCTGGTTGTTAAAGCCCTATGAATATAGATGCCTGGCATAATTTCTTATATCATTTCTATCAGTGTGTAACTGGCTTTTCTAGGTAGGTTTACTTTGTAATTTCGCCAGATTTATGTGGAAAGTATCAAAATTATACATTTTTGTAAAATTTATTCTTTAAACAAGTAGAAAAATAATGTTTCCATTTACCATGATACATATATTGCCACCATCTTGGATTTAACAAAAGTGCTGCTGTCAAAGAAATGTTTACGAAAATAGCTTCTAAATAGCCTAGAAATTTCATTTTGACACCTAAACTACCATTTTCAGGGCCAAGGAATCCAGTGGTGTCAAAATAAACAAGCTAGATTTACTCATAAACTTATATTACTTATATTCAGTTTTATTGAATGTTTTATATGTGATCAGAATGAACATTCGACTAAATTATTGTCCATTAAAAACCAACATGCTTTTCATGGCACAAAGGGGTTTAATATTTAAGGAAATCAAGAAGTCTTTACATAGTATCACCATCGTTATCATCAGCAGCTCCATGCTGACATTGACTGCAGCCCTGGCAAAAACTGTTCCGTAAGAAAATATCTCAGAAGAACAGTCGGCTTTGCATTGTCAGCTAACCCACTCAATGATGGCCTTTGGAGCTGGAAGGACATCAGTCATGGCTGGTTTTAACTGGCCATTCGGACTCCTCGTGATAGCCATTCTGCATGGGATCCAACTGAGGATCTTGCTGAGCATTGCTGTAATGTCCTTACACTCTGGTTGGAGTATGGACTCTCAGGATATGTCTCAAAGCTCCATTGGTGGGAGGTACTGTAGCTTGTCATTTCCTGCTATGGCAAGCTACCTTGCAGGAGAGATTTCTTTGCAGTTCAGAGATGGTCTTGATGTAGATGCATTTTGGAAGTAGGCTACACAGACGAAACTTGCCCGAGTGACCAACATAGTTTTGGTTACTTCTGCTTCAGTTAAAAGCATCTGTAGAGAACTGATTATATCTCTGGTTGACTTCATGTAGACTTGCAGCCAGATTACTTTGTGTATAAGATAGAATTGCCCAGTATTATCTGCGCCTGAAAATGTATTGAAGTGTAGCAAAATAGTTGCTCTTTCTCGCCCTTATTGGCTCCATCCCCATAACTCTAGACTCCTAGAGGTTATGGTAATGGGCATATTCTTCGGCATAAGGTCATAGTTTGCTGTGGCTAACACTATGACACCTATGTCTGGGAAGTAGAAAACCATCTGTGCATCCGATGAGTTTTTCTGTGATGCTCGAGTCCTTGCAGCAAGATAGTAATCTATTGCAAAGAAAACCTAGGGAACCTTATTCAAGAATGGTAGTACATATAGACCATGGGACTCTTGGGTATTTTGCACAACAAATTAGCTAGAGCTGTTTCAGTTAGTAGGGTATGGTCATATAGAACACAGTAATTATGTGCACTGAGGACATCCATCAGCATCTTGTTGCAGGTGTCGTAATGAATAGTCAGAGCCAGACCCAGGACTTGTGGGATTTTTCATGGTGTGGTGTGGGGCGGGAGTGGCGTGAATGCTGCTCATTCTTATCTTGGCTTATAGTTGATGTGTTGGTTAGATTTAATTCCTTACATGATGTTCTGGTGCACTTAGAGTGCTTCTCTGTTAACAACTTTGGTCCTACAAGTGTCCATGCTGTCAGCAGGTTCTATCATGATCCAGCAGATCGTGGTATACAGTTCAGTTGGAATGGAATGTCATGGATGTCACTAGTGACCTTTATGGCGTTTCATCCTTTGTAAAGTTCGTGATGCTTTTCCTTATCACCTGTGCTGCTCCGTACATTGTGTAATTTCCTTTTCATCCTCATGACTCCCCATCATGCTTTCCTCCCATGCCTCTGGACAATAGACGTGTGGAAAGGCATTGAGGATCTTTCTTCAGATGCTTTTTATTGAATGTAAGTACATGATTTACCAAACCTTCTGTGTCAAGCTTATTAACATTTGTGGTTTCGATATCTTCATAGGTAGGTATGCTTGGTTCTGTTTCTGGACATCAGTGAGGTTGATAAGCTTGAGCAGATTTACATGCTATAACAAGGGTTCTTTGTGGCATGCTCTACAGCCACTGGTGTTGGCGTGTCTCTGTCCATGGAAAACTTTCTTTGTCGAGCTGCTGGTTTTGTGGTGCCGAACATCAATTGCATGTGCATCCCGTGGTTTAATTCATGTGTTTAACATTTTTTTTTTTTTTTTCAGAGTGTCATTATTAGATTTTTCAACAGCCTCTTTTAGAGATTTCCCAGCGTTGACTGTTTTCATCTGACAGGGCTTCTCACCATAATTTTTCTGACAGAAGAATCATTGTTCCTTATACAGATGGATATATACAGGACCTCATGAATGGTGTTGATGAGCCCGACTTGTTCATTTCAGTGATTCCTCTTTACTGCTCACGTTTCTTGTCAGTGGTGGCCAGTAGCTAATGCATGTAAATGACTTGTCTCGGACACATTGGGTTTATTATTTGTTGCATCTGCATAGAAACTGCAACGATAGATTGCCTGATTTGTACTGTGTGTTCTTTGTACACCTTTACAGTCGTTGACTTCAACATAGTTGCCATTATGCATACTGGCCTTCTCTTCTACTATGTTCTGGGGATGTTGGACCAACTCCTTGAGAAGGGGCTTATTTAGCAGGTTGTGGTTTATTGCATGTTTAGAGCCTACAAAAAACCCATCTTGCAACCACCACCAACTTACATGTAGGGTACAGTTAACTGTTCAACATACATAATATAGGCCAACTACAATTATCAGACCACTAGATAAACATGTCCTTGTGGTTGGTGCATAGTTTAGCCTAATGGCTAATTTGTCTTCTGAAATTAGTATTTGCAATAACTGCTGTAACAAATGTTTCAGGACATCTGCAACTGTGAGTATTGGATCCCTTAGCTTAGAAAATTTTAGTTTAACTATCAAAATTTTAGGTCATTTACAAACTCAGAATTTACAACGTTTTTCGTGGCAGCCATTTTGCAAAATTCAAGATGGCGACCATATGGGACTCTGGGCAAGTGGAAAATTGTTTTTCTGATTGTTACTACTATAAGGTTTACAAAATTTATAATATTCATACTCTACACGAAATTTCAGCGAAAGTTTAAATCTAAACATAGTGTACCTGTTTACTCCTAGCTTTACGTATATTTTGAACCTGTCTATTCCTAGCTTTGTGTATATTTCTATTAGCCATACCAGTATGTAATCAGTCGTAAGATACTTAATGTTTTGTGAAAAAAAAATCGGTCTACTTTATTATAGTTTAGTATTGTTTTATTTAATATCTCGAGAGAGAAATAGCTGGTATTTTTACTTTTTTCTTTTGCTTTCCTTGAATTCAGCACCGCCGATGGCTGAAAGGCACCAAAGGGACATTTCTTTATTGTTCACTTTACGACATCCTTTATGGTTAGTTGTAAAGCTCTGGATTCCTTGCAATTTTATTCAGAATATTTTCATGTATTGTTTGTTTTTTAGTTTTTATATATTTTCATTTCTTACATCTTAGTAAAACTCGACAAAGCTAACGTAACAGTTCAGGATGGAAAAAAGTATGTTCTTCTCTATTTATATTTTAGTTTGCTGTTTTTTTAATGCTGCACTTCGCAGGGAATACGTCTTTAAACTTGCATTTTATAGCATAGGGCCGATGACAATAAAGGATATTTTTCTGCTACCTTTCTCGTGTAATTACTCCTCTCTTGTCAAAGGCACCTTTTGCTTATGGTCTCTTCTCCTTAGCTGTGTAACTTCTTCAATTTCATATTTGTAGTTTTTAGCTTTTGTTTGTGTGTTCTGAAATGAGAATAAGTGGTCTCATTCAACTAATTATATAACAATTGTGGCGATAATATGCATGAAAATAAGTGTATATTTTTGGCTAATTTTATGAAATCGTAAATCATTCGTTTTTGTAATGTAAGTTAATAATAATTATTTTGGGGCAAATTTACGTGGCATCAGATTTGTAGTAAAACCAAGAAATTCTGGGTTTTGTTTTGTATTAAAAACACAGTTAGCGTACAGTAAAAAAAAAAACAATAGAAAATTATAAGAAAAAAAATAATAATAATTCAGAGTATATTGTATGAAATCTAGTCAAGAACAGTGTATCTTTAATCAGCCCATGATTTTTTTCGGCCTTTCCCTATTTAAAAAGCTCTCTCGGCAAACTCTGTGCGGAAAGTAATGCAATATGCTGAAGGAAGATTGTCAAACTTTCACTTGCCTTGTAGGTGTGTGTGTGTGTGTGTGTGTGTATGTATGTATGTATGTATGTATGTATTTGTTGGGGAAGGCACGGAAGATGCTAGCGCCGCCAGTGCCCCCTCGTGCGTTATGTCGTAAGCATTTCTGAAGGATCTTTGCAGTTGTCCGTTTCTTTTAACAACGTCCACTGTTTAAGCTCCTTTATCTTCATATGTTTAAGCAATATTTGACAGATACAAATGTATAACGCCCAGGAAAGACATTATCGTAAATGTTTTGGATGTGTAAGATGATCGTCAGCAGTTTTATACAGCAAACTTAGTTATGTTTCCCATACTGTTCCAAATTTCACCCCTTACTTTAATAATGGCTTTCCATATTTTCCTGATATTCAGTATAGCCTACCTTACAGCAATAATGTTTCTCATAATGCTTCTTGTGTTATACCGAACAGTGTGTAATATGTCTCATTATGATTCTCACGGAGGGAGTAAAAACGCCCACATGTTTCTTTTTTTAGCCTCTCTACCATTGTTCTCCGCCTACCCATACTGCATTATAGAATTTCTTTTGTCTCTCCTATCCGGCTTTTAGGATTTTCCTCCGAGATATCGCATTTTAGAATGTTACCAAAAAGAAAATGTTGAGAGAGAGAGAGAGAGAGAGAGAGAGAGAGAGAGAGAGAGAGAGAGAGAGAGAGAGAGAGAGAGAGAGAGAGAGAGAGAGAGCACATTATAGTTAAGTAATATCCACGTACGTGGCATGCATATTGTTTGGACTGCATGGCAACATCAATTCTTTCCTTGTTATGCATAGTATGCGATATCTGTGCGTTATTTAGCTTAACGTCTTTACTGGTGCAATTTTGATCAATTGAGAGTATGCAATCTCAGGATAGGTGAAACCATACATCTTCAACTTTTACATCTGTAAGCTAGAAATGTGGGTGTGCATGAGTTAAACACCGCATTTCATAGACGGGCTTTTCTTCATGTATGTAAAAGCAAGTGAGAAAGTTCTCTAAATAAGGGGTTTATCCATTCATCAGCTATTTAAGTATGAATGTGGTTATGTTCATTGTGTTGGCTCTTTCTCAGACATTATCTTGTGACACATTATATATATATATATATATATATATATATATATATACATATATATATATACATATATATATATATATATATATATATATATATATATATATATATATATTGGGATACTTTAACGTGGTAAAAGGGTTTGCGTATCGCCATGATCAGCAAAGCTGTTCTATTCAGAGCCACCCATACTAAGTTGCTTTATCGTGGGTGGTCAGACGAAAATCTCCTACCATCGCCAATCCACGCGGGCTAGCGTTGAGATGAAAACCGCCCAAACCCCAAAATGAATTGACATGTGCAAGGCCTTGGCAGCGGTTTGGAAACGGATCCATTAATTGTTATTGTTATGTATGTATCTACACACACACACACACACATACACACATATATATATATGTATATATATATATATATATATATATATGTAATATATATCTATATATATCCTTTATATGATTATATATATATATATATATATATATATATATAATATATATATAATATATATATATCCCTTATATGATAAAGAGCAAGCTATATAGGTGGGAGAGAGATCATTCATACCCAGGTGAGATTGGGGTGTTTGTGTTATGTATATCTATCTAGATATTAAGCCATCAGTCTTTATCGGTCGCGTACACTAGTATATATACACACACATATATATATATATATATATATATATATATATATATATATATATATATATATTCTTCATATCTATTCTTCAGCTACTGACTCTCATCTTGATTTGTTGAACAAAACCTTGCTTTCTATGGGTCATTATTTCTGATCGTGTTATAAATCTCTGGCACCGTCGCTCAGTTAGTTCTTTGCGAATATTGCTTAAGATTTTTTTTATAATTCTGACCATCCATTACATTCAGATATTCCCAGAAAGTATCATCCTGTTCTTAGTACTATAGGTATGCAATAAATTCTAACAGTCTTGCCTTTTCCCTTATAGAGCTCTTTAATACACTACATTTTATAGATTTTTTTCCAGATTGTAGAATGATTTTCCAAATCTGGTGGTTGAATCGGTGGAACCTCCAAAGTTGAAACTATTTTAACGTAGTTACTGATCTTTCTACATGTTTATATATATATATATATATATATATATATATATATATATATATATATACATATATATATATTCAATTAATTCTCATATATAGTTTATTTGTTTTTTCCTTTACTCACTGGGCTACTTTCCCGTTGGAGCCCTTGGATTTGTAACCTACTTTTCAAGTAGGGTTATAACTTCCTAGTAATATTGATAATTGTTATGTACATTTCCTTCATCCTGCCATTTATCGCAAGATGTAAGGCATGGGATGTAAGTCTGTCAAAGTTGTATATAAAAAAAAGTTTATATTGATCTTGAGGGCAAGCGCTACTTGTATTGGCATGGTTGAGAGAGACTAATTGAGAAACGCAATGAGAAAGCTTTCAAAACATTCAAGGTTTCCTTAAGATTATCTACACTTCAGCCGTATTGTTAGCCTTTGCTTTATTTTAAGAAAGGTTAATCTGTTTTTTTTATGATACTTCTTTAATTGTGACAACTAATTAATCATGTCTCGCATGAAAATGAACCGCTTAAATGATAGTTCAGTGTTTTCTTGATCAGAAATACCGTTCCCTTTTCTAAGTTTAAAGTGTAAGTACGCTGCTCCTCTTCTCCTTTTACATCACATGAAATATTTCATCGCAATACCTTCTGCGGGAACATTTCAATATTTACGCAGTGCTGGTGCAGTTGATTTTGCAGATGCCAACAAAATCTGTTCCCGCCAGAAAAATGGAAATTTGCATGTCTAAAATTTCCTTTCGGTGTTGCAGGGAATATGGCTTTGATCGAGAACATATTCTTTCAAGTATTTCCTCTCTCTCTCTCTCTCTCTCTCTCTCTCTCTCTCTCTCTCTCTCTCTCTCTCTCTCTCTCTCTCTCTCTCTCTCTCTCTCTCTCTCTCTCTCTGCGCATAGGAAATGGCCAGAACAAGGTAATATATAAGTAATTAATATGCCATAAGCTTATTTTGACCAAAACATGAATGAAAATCAGATCGATAAGTTTTAAAGATTTTCACGTATCATGGAAACCCATTGGATCTTCAAAGTGACCGAGTCCTGGAATGTCTAAGTCCCATGTTTAGTATACATAAGCTACTCGTGTCCCATTGTGAAACGAATACCAACCCAGTGAAAATGGAAATTGATGTCGTAAATTTAACACACATTTTGCATAATTTTAGAAAAAACGAATAGTGCTATATTGATGATTCATTCCTTTTTGTAATATATATATATATATATATATATATATATATATATATATATATATATATATATATATATATATATATATATATATATATATATATATTGTGTGTGTGTGTTTATTTCAAATTCGCTTTTAAGTAGATATGAACTTCCTCATTGAAACACTACTCACAGATCGTTGATATTGTGGTAACAGATATCTTCTTTTGCCGTCAATACGTAATTCGAATTCCCATTTTATGTGATCTTTTTCCCTAACGGCACTACTTGTAATGATGTATTGTGCAGTAATTGCCACATAAGTACAGTAGCACACGGTTACCTCTTGCTTGTAGATACCCAATTTCTCTTAAAGTTTTTTATGTCCTTTTGTACACTTAAAGAAATTTTCGTCGAGAGTGTACCAACCGTGTGTCACACGATCGTACATAGTTCATTTTGTGTATATATTATGCTTGTATCTTCGCTCTTCCCTCGCACTAAAAAGAACCTGAATAAACATGCCTGTTTTTCTCACCGTTAACGGTGTCGTTTTTGAACATGAAATTTCCTGTTGCATTGAGGTTTTGTATATAAAGGAGAGTGTTCTATAATAAACTCACTCAGTTGCTTTCATCCTATCTTTCAGTCACAACCTTTTCTCGGCCCGTCACAAGAGTCTGTTTTCTTCATTATTTTTCTAGAATTATTTTGAGTTTATATGGCGGTTTTCTTTATATATTTCTCAGTTACTCTCATCAACTATCTCCAATTCCCTGTCCTAGTGGCGGTTATCATGTTTCACTAATGTACATTCTGACACACTTCTTTTTTTTCATTAGCATTTCTTATTTTTCATATCATTTATCCAACCTCTCTTATTTCTACCAATCTATCATCTTCCCTTTTTTCAGTACTAACCCTCTGAAGATACTGGAGTTCATATTTTCACCTACGCTAACTTTTCCTACCACTGCTTCGTAACTTCATATTTCCTACTTACATTTAGAAAAAAATGATAATGCTTGATATAAGTTTCCTGAACACTGCAAGTGGTTTCCTAAGTAAACTGAATGTTTCCATAACGACAGAGAATTTTCAAGGACCATCTATGAGAAATTAAGATTAAAAAATAAAAATCAAAAGTTCGTTTCTGTTATAGGAAAATTTAAAGTGATTAAATTGTTAAAGTTTTATGACTTCCACTTTATAGGAATAATGCTGTAAAAAATCTATTATATAAATCAAGTTTGTTTTTCTCAAGTTTTTACTTTTTATTTTTTATTTTTACAGAAGTTTAGTATTTTTCATAAGAGCTTTTTCAGAAGGTTTCACGACGCTCCGATTTTACGAAGGATGAAATATTTCCCGTCAATGCATTTTACATTCTTATACTCATATTTTTTGTCACATAAATTGTGTTATACATTGGTAAAAATAATCTTATTTTTCCATGCAGCAATATTTGTTCATTATTTTTAGTAATTGTTCATACGGAAAGAAAATGCTATTATTTTTCATCTTTTAGTATGCTATTGAGATTCACGATAATTTCCGTTCATTATTATTTTTTTTTTGGGACTTTAACTTTAACAACGACGTTAGGTAGTTATCAAGTACTTTGTTTTGTGAACTATTTTTCGGTTAACACAATAGTGTATTTGAAGCTGGGATCATATTTTGGAATTAATTGTATATTATTTTTTGTATATTTAGAATACTTTTTTCTGATTATCGATTAATGTGAGTTATAAGCCTTAATCTATAAAGCACCATTAGATAAAAATGCTTTTATGATGGTAGAAAATGAAAATTTACCTTTTTGGTTGGATGCTAATTAGTTCAGATGTTCTAAAATAGCCGACTTAAAGCCTATGATTGGTTTCATTTAACATTAAGTCTTGCATTTTTGTTCACTTTTGCCTTTTCCCTCATCTCCTTAGAAGTATTCTTATATAAATTTTTGCCTTTTCTTTGCCAACAACGGTGTATCGTACTTTTTTTTATAACCTTAGGGAATATGGACTTTTATGAAATCAAACTCCTCACTGTCTACTTCCAACTTCAAAGAACTGATTTTTTCCCCCTGAGCTTTTACTACATTTTCAAGAGTACATTGTATTTTCAAGCCTTTGATGGATTACACGTCTACGCATGCACGCGCATAGATAAATGCTTGCATACATGCACAAGTAGAAGTTAGCAATGCATACACGGTGAATACGAGGGAGAAAGTAGCCTGAATGTGAGCTCAGAAGTACCATTAATACATTATTTAGTCAAGTTAAAAAAAGGCTCGTTTAATTACATATATTACTGAGCGTTTGAATATGAAATTGCTTTTCAATAAAACTTATTGCCTCCAAAGGCAATTAATGATATTTGCGTCGATTTTGAATAATCGTACCGACTTCTATCCACATTTACTTCATATTCGACCCATGTATAACCTGTTACTCTCAAAGTAAATTAAATTGCATTTTTCTATATGTTTATCTGGTCATTCATACTTTTATTATTAATTTTAATCTGGATACTCCTGTGTCAGTTTTGTTTTATTTGCCGGATTGTTTATTTCAACGCTGTTTCCGTTCAGATTAATTTGAAGATTTCTCATAATTGTACAATTAGTGTTTCCTCGTCAAAAGACCGCTGCAGTGTTATTGTAGTTTGTGAGGCGAAATGATCTTCCACTTTATGTGTAGGACTGATTTAGAAAAAGCTGCTGCGTATTGGGAGAGTATTAGTGTTAATGTTTTACTTTTATCAATTTATATGTAATCTACTTTCTCAATTTAATATATTATAAAATTCTGAATAAGGAGTTGGGAAGTACCTTAGAAGGTTGTGGATTTTGAACTATGATGCTGTGAATTATTTACCTTTGGGTATGTTGGCCTTTGTGGGAAAGAGATTCGTCCAGGTCCTCTCTTATAATTGTGAAGGGATTTGTGTATGAATGCGGATATGTAGGCCCATTTAGATTCTTCTCTCTCAGATAAGGATTTTAAGAAAGAACTACATCAGTTGCGAGAGAGAGAGAGAGAGAGAGAGAGAGAGAGAGAGAGAGAGAGAGAGAGAGAGAGAGAGAGAGAGAGAGAGAGAGAGAGATTGATTGATTGATTGATTAATTGAAAGTTTTCTGGCATCCTGACATCTAAGGTCATTGACGCCGATAGCATTTATTATATATGAGAGAGAGAGAGAGAGAGAGAGAGAGAGAGAGAGAGAGAGAGAGAGAGAGAGCATAGACATTTGAGACCAACTACTTCAAATTATGATCTACCTGCATCGCTATTGATTGATGGAATACAGAATTGTGGTATAAATACAAGGTAATAATCACAATGAATTATTATTATCTTTATTGTTTCAGTAAACATAATACAACGTGAAATACAGACTGGGTTTAGATAAATAGAAATTGGCAACTGCAAAGTTACTTTCAGTGGCAATATTTCATTTAATTTTATATCTTTTATGAGAGTCGGCTCTTGACCCCAAATGTTCCATAAACCGTCTTTTGGCTCCTTGGAGTCTCACGATCATTGGCTAATCCCGTCCTCCCCCAGGGGTCAATATCAATAACTTTTATGAACCCTGGGGTAGATGAATGGAGGGAAAGCGTAAGGGGGGAAGATTAAAGGGAATGTGGGTATGGAGGAAGGGTTAAAATATAACGTAAATTAACCCGTGTTCTACTGGTGATTCGTAAATTAACCCGTGTTTTGCTGATGATTCGTAAATTAACCCGTGTTTTGCTGATGATTCGTAAATTAACCCGTGTTTTTCTGATGATTCGTAAATTAACCCGTGTTTTTCTGATGATTCGTAAATTAACCGGTGTTTTGCTGATGATTCGTAAATTAACCCGTGTTTTGCTGATGATTCGTAAATTAACCGGTGTTTTGCTGATGATTCGTAAATTAACCGGTGTTTTGCTGATGATTCGTGAATTTAACCCGTGTTTTGCTGATGATCGAACTGAAGTAAAAATAATAACAATTGAATCCTCATTATCTTTTGATACAAAACACGAATGCAAGCTTTTAATCCTCCTAAAAATAGCGCTCGAAATTATTAATTTTAATAAAGGGTATTATTACTCGTTATTAATTACGCGCTAATGTTGTAATACTGCTGGCAAAAACTTGGCTCCCAGCACAATGGTCTAAATTTTTGTCATTTGATGTTTATCTGTTGGTAAATTCTTTCCGATCTCATTTAAAAGCAGCTGTTATCTATTGCTGTATTCATTCTATCATATATTTTTAAAGAAATAATTACAGATTCTGTATTTCTTCAGTTCTTTGTTGATCTATTTTGACTTTAATTTGCCAACAGTTTTACTTCTTTGCAACAAGTCATTATCAGTACCAGATTAAACAGATTTTAAAAAACTTTTAATACCTTTAGCATTTTATTGAAAGTGGTTATAGGGTAATATGAGACCCAAGAACCAATATGATTTTTTTAAATACATTTAATCCTTCTTATGCTCGTTTTTGATGAATTGAAAACCTTCGAACTCAAAATTGACTTTTACTAGCTTTTGAGACAGACGACTATTTAAAAAGAAAGATTTTCAAAAAGAAAAAAAAGTAATCTTCTTTTCCAATTCTAAATGTACAAAGTCTTCATTTAGCCGTAATCTGGGTTTTGTTCCCTATGCAGGGAATCCTCGATTCATCGGAGATTCGTCTTTTGTTATCAATCATCCAGATTCACAGACCCCGAATCCTTTTCATTCAGATGCGACGCTTCGCGAAAGATATTCTTTGTGCTTCCTTTGCTGGAAATATTGTTTTATTGATTTTTTTTCCTTTAATAGAAGACCGGGTACCTCGGTTTGTTTCTTATTACATTCTCTGTCGAATCTTTTTTTCGAGTTCAGAGTAATAAACTATTATTATTGTATTGGTATTTGAACGTTCTAGGAAATATTGGTAATTGAAGTAAAAATAACCCATTATATATATATATATATATATATATATATATATATATATATATATATATATATACACATTATATACATACATATATATATATATATATATATATATATATATATATATATATATATATATCTATATATATATTTATATAAACAAATAGATAAATATATATATATATATATATATATATATATATATATATATAAAAATGTGTGTGTATATTAAAGTATAACTACTACTGATATATAATTGCTAGAAAGAGACTTGTTGCATCCTTTTTTAAAAGTTTTAGATTAGAAATTGATGATTTTACACGATATACGAAATGGTCAATATCGCATAACCAGTACAGTATACTGAAATCAATCACATTTCAATATGTATTAAACGCCCACAGACTGTCACACGATGAAATCTTGATAGATTTATTCATTGGTTTAATTTTTTTTAAATGGGTTATGGTACTGTAAAACGCATATTTTAAAAGGGGGTGGGCGGCGGGCGGCGGGCGGCCTATAACGTGTCAAGTTTGTGAAATGTATTTTTGATATTCTGTCACTCCCAGTTTGCCTAACCGTCAATCAATTTGGCATATAGAATAGCCCTCTGCGCCAACGAGCCAACCAATGGTATTAATTCGCGCTAGATATAAATGTTGAGCTATTAATATATTTGATATATTAAAGGATTATTTTATCGTTAAATTTTTTATGTAGCTCGTTTTAGCGTTAGTGCTATAACATAACGCTAGTGTTATTCTCTCTATTCTGGCTCATAGGTCTTACTGTGGCCCATATGTAAATATTATATACTTTATTTACTCGGTAGAGAGATATTGAAAAATATTATGGTCATTGAATAACTTGATGTTCTGTCCATGTTGCCTGAAGAGATCATTAAATTATGTAGCTTACGAAGGGAGTTTCCAAAGCGTCCCTAAATAATGACTTGGCTTCATCCAGGCAATCAGGACGGCTGGCTGAATGCTGAGACGGTATTCCATATTTATCCAAGGAAATATTTTGGAATTGATGTTGAAAACCTGCAACTAAGGTCAAAATCTTAATTTTAAGTAATGGTCTCTTTTCCAATAGTCTTATGTTTTCCTGTCTTGTGGTTCAATTCATGTTATAAATTTCTAGATTAAAAGTCATATTTTTCATAAAATTCGCATTATTATTAATTGATAAGAAAATTTAATTATGGAAATTCGATGATACCTTTTGTAAATCGATAATATACAGAGATGATAACGGATATCGACAAATCGTTTTGTCTATGGAATTGTTTTGTCTTTGATTTTAATCAGAAATTTTGAAATTGAACATGCAAACATTCGGGATTTTAACGGAATTAAAGGGGATAGTCACCGCTTCCAGTTCAGGTAGGCATGTCTCATTAAAAGGAAATGAATCTGGATTTATCTGGCTTGTTGAAAGTCTTTGAGATGCTTCCTGGAATTTGTGTTCATATTTCAACTGTGAAAAACTACGCATGGGCAATTAATATTTCTCTTTGATGTTGAGTACTTAGAAATTTCCTTCTCAATGGGCTCGATGGGATTTATTGCGAGAGAAGGAATTTGATCAAGGTATTTTGTTTATTCATTTCCTATTCACTCATTTATATGTTAACAGGACTTGAAGCTTTACAGAACTTGGGACTTCTTCTTGTATCCAGTCTGGAGAAAACACATGATGGGAGTAGTGTTAGGTTTTTTGAGACATTAATTCCATTTCTTTTATAATAAGAAATTTTAATGTGAAAACTGTAGGTAATTGTTTTACAGTAATGACAAACTTTTATTCGATTCTACGGCTTTGTTCTAATGCAATGACACATAAACATACAAAAATACACATGTATTTGTGTATGTATATATATATATATATATATATATATACACTGATATACACATATTATATATATATATATATATATATATATATACATATATACTGATATACACATATTTATATTTATATATATATATATATATATATATATATACATATATACTGATATACACATATTTATATATATATATATATATATATATATATATATATATATATATATATATATATATATACATATATACTGATATACACATACATATATATATATATATATATATATATATATATATATATGGTGTATGTTTGTATGTAGTTATCTGTGTCTGTTTGTGAGTTTATCTGTGGGTGTATGCGCCCTTTAAAAAACAATCTTTATATGTCAGTAGGCCTATTTATTCCGTTTGGTTTTTGTTATCTGATTCGTTTATATCTTTCGAACGTAGCTTTATTCAATTATGTAAAGACATGTATTTACTAAAAAGAAAAAAAAATATTTTTTTTATTAATTGCAGGATATATTTCTGCCTAACAATGAAATTACCCAGATCATAATCAAATATAGCGCATGAAATGGTGGTATCAATGTCAGAACTGGCGTCCGAAAGAGCCTTTTTATGGAAATGTGCACAAAGCTAAGGGCTGTTAGTTCTTAATTATTTTCACATTGCAACATATATATATATATATATATATATATATATATATATATATATATATATATATATATATATGTACATATATATATATATATATATATATATATATATATGTGTGTGTGTGTGTACATATATATATATATATATATATATATATATATATATATATATATATATTCTCTTACGTGTATTTACGCAAAGGGCCTCAGTTAGATTTCGCCAGTCGTCACTATCTTGAGCTTTCAAATCAGTACTTTTCCATCCATCGTCTACTCTACTTCACGCTTCACTGTCCTCAGTCATGTAGGTCTGGGTCTTCGAAATCTTCTAGTGCCTTGTGGAGCCTAGTTAAGCGTTTGGTGTAGTAATCTCTCTTGGGAATTGCGAAGAGCATGTCCAAACCATTTCCATCTACATCTCACCATGATCTCATCCACATATGGCAATAAAGTAATATCTCTTATACATTAATTTCTAACCCTTTCCTGCCATTTAACTCCCAATAGCCTTCTGATGGCTTTGTCATCTAATCTACAAAATCTGTTGGATATTGTTTCATTGTTATACTACATCTCATGTCCATATTGTAACACAGATCTCACTAAACTGACATATAGCCTGATTTTTATATGTAATTTCAGGCGATTGGATTTCCAAATTTTACTTAACATAGCCCTAGCTTATTTGCTTTTTTTTCAATCTTTTCATTAAACTCAAATTCTAAAGACCCTGTATCAGATATCATAGCTTCTAAATATTTAAATGATTCAAACTCATTAATCCTTTCTCCTTCCAATAATATTTCATCTTCCATTGTATTCCGTTCGCATTTCGGTCTTTCTTCTATTTATCTTGAGCCCAACCTCATGCATTCTGGTATGCAAGCTTTGTAAGTCCTGTGGTATATTGCTATTGAGGCCAGCATCATCAGCATATTCTAGGTCCGCTAATTTCCTGTTACCAATCCAGTCCAATCCTTCTCCGCCACCTCCAACTGTTCTATGCATTACAAAAACCATGAGGAGGATAAACAACACATGTGACAACACATTCCCTTGGAGTACTCCACTGTTCACTGGAAATTCATTTGATAAAACTCCATTAACATTAACTTAAACTTGCTTTGCTTATGAACAGACTCAATCAAATTTACCTATTTAAGAGGAACTCCATAATGACGCAGGACTCTCCACAAAATTAGCCGGTGCACAATATTAAAGGCTTTATGGTAGTCCACAAATGCCATCAAAAGTGGATTTCTATATTTTACACATTGCTGTACAACTTGTCTTAAAATAAAAATTTGGTGAGTACAACTTCTATCTTTTCGAAATCCTGCTTGTTCATCTCTCAGCTTTTCATCAATCTTTTTCTCTAGTCTCTTTAGAATGAGCATACTATATATTTTCAGGATAATTGACGTTTGATGCCTCTGTAATTATTGCAATCAGTCAGATCTCCTTTCTTTGCCATTTTCACCAACACGCCTAGCTCCCATTCATCAGGTTTTGCATCGTCATGCCACATTCTACAAAATAATCTTGTAAGTATTATGGGAGTCACTTCATTTTCGGCCAAGATCATCTCAACAGTTATTCCATCGCATCCAGGAGCTTTCCATCTGTGAATTGTTCTCTAATCTTTGGTAGTTTCCTGGCCTTTGTACCATGGTCCTCCACTGTCTTAGGGTAGAGTTTTCTTGCTTGAGGGTTCAGTTGGGTACACTATTCTATCTTATTTCTTTTCCTCCTGTTATTTAAAAAAAAATAATTCAAATGTGAAAGATTTATTTTAATATTGTTATTGTTCTTAAACTTCTCTTATAGTTTATATCCTTATATCTTTTCCTCACTGGGCTATTTGCCCTGTTGGAGCCATTTGGTTTATAACATCTTGCTCTTCCAACTAGGGTTATAGCTTAGCAAGTCCAATCTTTATATATATATATATATATATATATATATATATATATATGTGTGTGTGTGTGTGTGTGTATATATATTCACGTGAATATGCTTTTGTGAATGTGTTTATGTTGTTAATATATAAGTGAGATCAATATATGTATGAAAGCAGAAATGGTCAAATTTTAACTTCCATCTTTTATGCATTTTAAATCCCCGTAAAAATATTTCAGAGAGCTTCGAATCTGTCGTTTTTCGTTTATTTTATTGTAGTTGATGCAGTATATATTGGGAAGATGAATTATCATTTTTGACATGCATTCAGCTCTCTCTCTCTCTCTCTCTCTCTCTCTCTCTCTCTCTCTCTCTCTCTCTCTCTCTCTCTCTGAAAGAGTAGGTTACTTTTAGGTGTCGAAAGGTTTTAGAAATGTGATGAACCAATTTTCGATTTCTGTATAAAATCTTACCAATTGTACCACCAACTCATGGCTGTCTTCAAGAGAAACCTTAATACGTTGTTGGGATTATCTAGTCCACATTTTTTTTCTCTACAAATGAAACAAATATGAAATATCAAATAAAGGTTTGATTTAAGTCTTATCTTCCATAATTTTAACGTTATAAAGCGCTCTAGATGATTGACGCTTTGGGACGATGAGTGAAATGTTTTCGTCACTATTTTATGACTTTGGACTCTGTGCCCTTTATACGGGAAAGCCAAGATTGCAGAAACCTTGCAAACAAATGCAAATATATTGTGGAAGCATTGAAGGTTTACCCGTGGAAGCGAAGGCAAGCACTACGCTCGTGGATAAAAGTCAGCAGAAGAAGAATTAATCCTCATCTGGAAACGCGTGAAGGTTTCCTCCGCCTGTACACGATTTTTCCCTCTTTCATGTTTTCTTCTCGAAGGTTTACGAAGTGGAAAAGTAAAAGGAAGGAAAGAAATATCGCCCCTGTAAAGGTGATGGGGTCGTGAAGTTCGCGAAGTTCCTTCTTGTTTTTGGCTTTCGCTACCGACCAGTTTCGGATTACCTGTTGAAAGCGATTGCAGCATTACCAATTTTCTCTTTTCCTCTTTTCTTCATTTCATTTTACGTAAAGCTCTAAGTTATTGTTTGTTTTGTAGTTCTGAATGTGCCCAATTTACAAAATGTTTTCGTAATTTACCCTTCATCTCAAATATAACGTAGAATTGGAATTAAAATGTTCTTTTCAGCATACTTAGATACAGGCGCTTTTATAAACTGTTTTATATTGAAAATGACAAATCTTATTGAAATTGCTTTCCACAAAGAGGCTTAGCGGCTTTGCCCTCTTGAAGTAATCCGCTTTAGATTTAATATTCGTGATCCTTAGAGCCTCCAGGGGCCAAGGCGTCTAAATCCTTAACAGAGCAGTTTGTTGAGCCTTTCTTTTTTAATCATCATTGAAATTCGAAATTGGCTTTCCTTCCTGATTTTAGAGAACTGTATCCAGAGGAGTAATATTTCGGCACAAAGTAATTAGATTTGAATTTGAGTTACTTTAATAACTCTTAAGAAAACATAAGTAACTATGCTTTGAGTTTAAATGTTGTGTTTATATCGTGCGAATGAAATTTGCCCAGAAGGACATATACAAGTAACGGTAGTCTCTTCTTTTGCCTTTGGGCTCTTTCATCCTGGTAGATTGTAGGTAGAATCGTAAAGATTATGTTTAGGATAATCATATCTCAACAGCTTTTTATCACACGATTTGCTATGCATTAAACGTTTCGTGCTTGAATCGCAAAATGAATAAATCTATCGTTAAATGAAATGTAACTTGGTAAATGATATCGCTCCATAAATCTCTGGTAACCAAACTCCTGAGACAAAAAAAAAAAGAAAAAAAAATCCTAGTTGCATCCACACTTTAGCCTGATGATAATCCTCCCTACATAACAAAGAGCAAGTATCTGGCTATATATATATATATATATATATATATATATATATATATATATATGTATGCATGTATGTATGTATGTATATATATATATATATATATATATATATATATATATATATAAACATTATTTATAACTCTTTCCGGTCCCGCTGAGTGTCATTGCCGGACATATAACTACTCGGTCTCTCGTTGTCCCTCAGGTAGGGGAGAGGGTGTAGTAATACCCTGGTGGCACTCGGAAACCACAACTGCTGCGTTGTAGTTAGGGAAGGAAGAGAAGTCGGAATGGTTGAATTTGTGTGTTGTGAATATCTACTGTAAATTTTTAGCGTTAATTTTTGACAGGTCGCGTACACTAGTAGTAATGAACCGTTGTACTGAATTGCTTTCCCTGTCCCAGCAAAAGGCCCAAAATTCTATAAATCCATGAATACTTAAATCCCCCATTTTCTGAATCGTCAGTTTCTAAATCCTTTCCATTATCAAAGTCTTCACTACGTAAATCCTTCATTAAATAGCTCAGTATTCATTAGATTTCAGCTACTGCTGTAAAGTTCATCTTGATCATTTTTCATTTTCATTTATTTTCCTTCTCTCTCTCTCTCTCTCTCTCTCTCTCTCTCTCTCTCTCTCTCTCTCTCTCTCTCTCTCTCTGTATGCAGTCCTAATTGCTTTTACTATGCAGTAACCTTTATTTCTGGTTTTTTATTTATTGATTTTGAAATGTGGGTAACAACAGAACTCCTGTGTGAAAATAAGACAGTTTAGTGTCAGGGTTGTCAACACGATCAAACAGTACAGTAGTATGCAAACGTTTATATGATATATATATATATATATATATATATATATATATATATATATATATATATATATATATATATATATATATATATATATAATTCAGCTAAGGCCACAGGAAAAGTAAAAGAAGGCGTACGTCTTCTTTTATTTTTCCTGTGGCCTTAGCTGAATATATTGTCACGCGCTATTTAGTGATTTATAAGCATATATATATATATATATATATATATATATATATATATATATATATGTATATATATATATATATATATATATATATATATATATATATATATATATATATATATAGAGGCTATATGTGTGTTTGTGTATATGTATACATTATAAACATATACTCCTGATTCGATTCCAGGCTATTTCTTACTAGTCAACCATGCTGTAAATTGGCATCAGTTTTTAGAGGGATCGCGGTAAAGGGTTCCTGGTTACCTTACCTTGAAGAACTAAAGCGAGACTTTTTATGAGGTCATTCCTCGAGATGAAAAAAATGTAAACGGGGAAAACCATGAATAATAGAAATATTTATACGTGCATTTATGAAACACGAACATACCGTCAAGTTTATGGTCATGTGTTGTTATTTTTTATAAATCCACGTTGCTTTGAATAAGAATACTGTATCTACGACGGAAATTGAAAACGTTTTCTTTGTTCAAATTTTTTTCGAACTATCTTTATATTTTGTGTGGGAATGTGACCGCTTGCTTTGATCCTTAGAGCATAAAAATTGATTCTGGCCGAAAATAAAACTTAACACTAAAGCTCTCTCTCTCTCTCTCTCTCTCTCTCTCTCTCTCTCTCTCTCTCTCTCTCTCTCTCTCTCTCAGCTACGATTCATGCGCATTCATAATTGCTTTCATTGTTTATTCAGACTATCCGTGTACAAAAAAAATATATTGACGCTATTTTCAACAAAGGCATTAATCAGCATATTTTTAAAACTATAATGAAAATCTTAAGTAAATCTAAAAGAGAGCTTCACTAAAAATTAGTTTAATTAATTTCAAAGTTGAGCCTTATGTCCGTTTCTAACCCAGACCCGAAGGAAACACCAATGTGGAAAACGAGTCACAAAAAGTTTAGACAGGAATAGATTTCGAAAGCTTTAATTGGAGGTTAAATCAAAAGTCCTGAACTTTTTCATCATAGGAGGATTGTCGAAGATGTTAATCTCGATAGAAAGTAAATGCTTAATGGATGAGACATCTCTCTCTCTCTCTCTCTCTCTCTCTCTCTCTCTCTCTCTCTCTCTCTCTCTCTCTCTCTCTCTCTCTCTCCAGATTACAATGGAGATGAAAGCAATGTGCATCTGACATTGATAAAGATAACTTACCCTTGACTCTGCTCTGCTTCTGCGAATTCCTGGCCCTCTCAGTGACGTCACCGAAAAAAAAGGGATCTTCAAATTCGGGAGCTGTCATGAACAAGACCCTGTGCTGACAGTCGACCAGCTTATTGCTAGGAACTACATCCGAGTAATTGCTGCATCGAAATCTAATTTTCTTTTCCTCTTACAACCATTTGTTTTCTAAGTGAACCTTACATTTTTACTTTTTTGGTATTAAACTGTATATCCATTTTTCCGGCTATTATTATTATTATTATTATTATTATTATTATTATTATTATTACTTGCTAAGCTACAAGTGCTTTAAGCCCAGAGGCTCCAACAGGGAAAATAGCTCAGTGAGGAAAGGAAACAAGTGAAAATAAATTATTTAAAGAACAGTAACATTGAAATCAATTTTTTCTATATAAACTATAAAAACTAACTAAACAAGAGAAACAGAAATAAGATAGAATAGTGTGCCCGGGTGTACCCTCAAGCAAGAGAACTCTAACCCAAGACAGTGCAAGACCATGGTACAGAGGCCATGCCACTACCCAAGACTTAGAGAACAATGGTTTGATTTTGGAGTGTCCTTCTCCTAGAAGAGCTGCTTACCATAGCTAAAGTCTCTTCTACCCTTACCAAGAGGAATGTGGCCACTGAACAATTACAGTGAGTGAAGGATAATTGTTTGGTCAGGTTTTTTCAAAATATTCGAGACAGAAAGATACTTTTTATAATTTTTATATTTTTATATATTTTTTGTTTTTTCCAATTATTATTCAACCATTTTCCAACATTTTTCGATTTCTTATTTCATTTCTAGAATATTCTTTCAATATATCGGCTATTTTAACTGATTGCTTAGTGGTCGTTCGTCGTAACAGGTAGCTCTTTTCCAATATTAATGCTGATTAACTTTCCCAAAACTACTTTGTTCAACATTATTTAGGTAATGAAAAGTGAAATGAGATAATTTCGCTGTTTATGTTTATAATTTCTACGCACTTGTCCGAAAATTTATTGTATACAGAAGAGAAAATATTGCTATTTTAAGTTAAGAAAATATAAACTCATTTATGTATGAAAGTATGAAATTCACAAGTAATTAATTTTATTTTTCTATTCATGTATGAAATTCATAAGTAATTAATTTTATTTTTCTATTCATGTATGAAAGTATGAAATTCATCAATAATTAATTATATTTTTTATTCACTTAATTTGCGTTAAATGTTAAAAGCAGTAAGAATTATATCGGAAGTAATTTGAATCCTCTTGTGAAAATCATTATAACATTTGTGTATGGTTTCAATGCCTTGCCAATTTTTAGATGACGACGACTTTTATTGAAGCCTACGTTAATTTCTTGTATGGTTCATTGCATTTCTTGCAAAAATGGATTTCCCTGCATTTTCAACTTAGTAGAGAATAGATCAGAATAGATGCGAGTCTTAAGACGACGGGAAAAACTGGGTCGATATTTTTCTAGAGTAAATGGAAACAAGAGTATTGATCTCCAGAATGTAAAATAGCATTGCATTATAAGCTAGCATTGGCTATTTAATTATGAAAAAAGGGTAACTGGTGACCATTTATCAGAAAAATACATGAGTTGTTTGTTATATCGTCATATATCTTATTCATTTGGGTACTATTCATCACTGGAACTCTCACCGCGCACTATTGGCATTAGTAAAGTTGCACCCACTTCTTAGCCTTCGACTTTACATGTGTCCGCTTCATTGCCTCCATCTTGATGTCCAACATCAATTAACTTATTTGAGTTGAACCTCGGCGCTGAATGGCCTCCCCTGGGGCTTATAGCATCCTGCTTTTCCAACTAGGGTTGTAGCTTAGCATTTAATCATAATAATAATAATAATAATAATAATAATAATAATAATAATAGTGTTGGGCCAAGTGACCCAAATTCTATAAATCCAAATAGATAATATAATTTAACCTAATAGATGTTACAAACATTATAATTCATACAACTTGGTTATTCGTTCTTAATATGCGTTATTAAGTTCTTTTTTTCTGCGTCAGGTGAAATAGACAAGAGGGTTCATATTGCAATTACAATTCGTCTCCCCAACCCTCGACTTTTGTTCACCGAACATTAAAGTTTAAAAGAAATCCAGACTTTACTGACGTTATGTATACAGGGAAGAATGTTAATGACACATGTCACTTCATGGCTTCGTAATACTAAGCTAAATGAATAATAAGGATAGGTAGCGTGTGGCTTAAAGGCGAATGGTCTTCCATTGATGATAAGTTGAGTGGGAAAATGCTGTAAAACTGGCGAGCTTGGAGTCATTCTAGAAAATAGCGGAATTTCAATTTCCATGTTGGCGTCCTTTTTCGGAATCTTTTTAACTAAGTCTTCTTCGGTAATGCCATTGACGAATGGAAATGAACAAGGGACATTTTCAGTTATAGAAATTACTGAAACGATGCAGCACCAAATTTTTCATGATAGAAATAAATACATGGTAACAATAAGACTATGATAATGGAGATTATGATAATAATAACTACAATGGAAATATTAATAACAAGAGCTAAATCCAGTATTGAAATCTCAACGAACATGTTACAAAATCATTATCGAAAGCGAATCAAGTTTTCTCAATAGAATAAAGATATCTCATTGTCTATAACGCTGCCTCTGGAAATTATATTATATTAACAATGATGACGGTAATGTAGAGGAGCAAGGGGAGGAATAAAAGAACTATATTAATTGATGAGACATACAAATAAGTTCCTTTGATCAATCTAGAACAATATGAAGTCTTCGCCTTTGATCACTCCATTTGAAGTAATATGATATCACTTTATGAGGGGCTCATCCAATTCGTTTGGATATTCCATTTGAGTTGCGAGAAAAGTGGTTTATCCTTTTCCTCATAGAGGGGAATATGTTGTTCGTTAAATACATTATTTGCATTCATATTTGAAGGGCGTTTGTGAGGCATGTTGAAGGTTACAGTTGCACAGGGGAGGCCCTGGTACACATCGCGCCCAAGAAGGGTACCCAGTGACACCCTTACTTCGCGGTGAGTAATGAAAGAGATAGCGTAGGAAGAGGTGGTTCGCGGGGCTGAACACAGAAACTCTCCTTGCAGTATGGGTGTGGCTGGGTGCACTTCGTCAAAGCAACGTATACCAGGAAATCCCATGGCCAACTGTACTTCCAAGTTATACGAAAAATGCTTTAGAATTTAAGTTGCTGGGTGTGGAGTATAATGTAAGTAGCCAAATTAATCAGTCTCAATCTTATTAGAAAAAACAAACTGTCCAGAAACACACAATTGTCAAAAGAGGCTTTTCCTATATATCCTTATGTAAATTTTGCACAATTAGTTTATTAGGGTTAAACAAAAGTGATGAGACTTGAAGTGTGGGCAAAACATTTCAAATAATTATGAGGCTTCATTTTTACTGTCTGGAATTTATTTTATTTTAAATTAATTCAGATAAATTATTTATTATTATTTTTGCTGATAAATTGATAATTTTTACTTGCAAATTATACGACTTAACTTGTAGTCTAGCGTCGGATGCATATCTGAAATGACGTGAAAAGTTTATGAAAAAATGGTCACAACATTCGAAGTGAATAACGATATTGTTTGATTTCAAACTGGTAGCGCTTATGTGCCTGAAGCAAATGTTTTCGTAATGGATGTATTGCAGTTGCAGCATTTGTCGTTGCCAAATGTCAGCCAGTCACAGTTTGGCCTTTTAGGCTTATCAACAAATCGGTTCGTTGCTCGATCGCTTTACAAGGTTTAACTAAACTCCTTTAGTGTTCTAAATCCGTTAAGGTATAGTGGATATCCATTGTCTTAATAGATTATCTCATTAATCCTGTTTGATTTTTTTCAAAGGATTTCTTTGCATTTTATTTCAAAGACTTTTTATTGATTCCGAAATTATTTTCTATTTCTTGCTTTTATTTTCGGCATTAATTTGCATTTTCTTGAAGGATATGAAATTAATTTTGTTCAGCCAGCTTGGTACTTCAATAATATTTATATTCATGATATAAAAAATGTTGCACATAAGTTTGGAAAGTATAACAAAGAGTTTAGAATGGAATTTTCTACTTATATATCGATTTTTTCAGACATATGCAAAATAAAAAAAAAAAAAACCTCATCCAATTTTGTGGAATTACGCTTATTGTTGATTCCCTAGAATGTTAGAGGATGCACGGTAGGTCTTGATGATCATTATGTAGTATTTCGATGTAGAAGTGCACAAGATTTACAGACTTAGGTAACAAACTACAGCAAATGACTTATGTCTTATTAATTATTTTTTATAGAGAATTTTCCTTTGGAACTTTTAGATAACTGTGCTAAGGATGCATTTTGTTTAAATATTTTTTGACATTTCTTTTTCAACTTTACTATCTACAAGTACTTCAGACTTCTTAAACTTTGAAGTGTTTTTTAATGAGCAAAGTTCTTCCGTCAGTTTGCGTGGTCTCCTAGAAACTAAATACCCTTTACGAACATATATTTTTCTTTCAAGTTTCTCTCTTCGTTTCCCTTTATAACCATATCTCATCGCATTAATGAATTAATTGTTCTTATTTGTATATGTTATAAACTATTATGAGAGATAGTAGGGTTGTGCTGAATATAGGTATACATAAATTAATCAATTGCTTTAAAGGCCGAGTATCGTATATCCCACAACTACCTTAGCATAGTCATTTATTTTTCTATTTGGCATCTGGATTGGAAAATTGCACCTGTGGAAAATTATTCATCAATATGCAATAAATTTTGAACTTTTTCTTGTGCTTCAAAGAAATGTTTGAATTTGCTCTATGAAAATAACGAGGGTATATTTATGTATGCTATACAGACACGAAATTGAACCTGTCCTGTGTTTTTCAATAGTAATTGGCGTAGATTTTTTTCTTCAATATTCATATGTTTTAGTTTTATATAATTTCAATGATAGGTATTGAACTCGTTTTTGCCTTGCGTCTTTTTTGTAACCAATTGAAAAATAACTTAATCAATATGATTAATACTGACGAGTTTTTAAGTGTTGTTTCTATGTCACAATTAGAATTATGAACGAGTAGCTTAATTCATCTGACCATCGATTAACCTTGAACATTTTAGTAAAAATCACATATTTTGACATCAAACAAAAGTGACTAGACGATAATGGGGTCATAAAATTTCTTGATATCGTTGATTAGAATGTGATGAATGAACGACCTTAAGAACTAAATGTAAGAAATTAATTGGAAAATAAGTTTTCTGGCACCATTTTGGCAAAGAATGTGGGATTGTAAAATGGGGGATTCGATTTCTATTTCGATAAAAAAAGATGAAATCGAAATATCCGAGTAACTTTTTAGTAATATCCCATTGGATTATAGCTACACTTAGGATCATGTCTGAATGTTATATATATATATATATATATATATATATATATATATATATATATATATATATATATATATATATATATATATATATATATATATATATACAGATATATATATATATATACAGATATATATACATATATATATATATATATATATATATATATATATATATATATATATATATATATATATATATATATAAATGGACCGAAGGTACAACTAGGAAATTACGAAGTGGATCTTCCAGTACTGATACACTAACCTTTTTCTTTTCCTCCATCTTACTGTCTTTCCTCATTCAACTTTTACTTCACAGTGCAACTGTGGGAATATCCCCCGAGTTGTAATTCTTTACTGAATGGTCTCCCAGACTCCTGCGCCAGGCTATATGACCCTACTTCATAAATCTAATTACAGACTATCAGTGGGAGGTATTCATAAAAATGAAGGATATCCTTGTAAGCATAAGGTAGAAGTACAACGTAATTCTCTGAAGCAGAAGGTAGAAGTATAAGCAAATCTTTCTTTCCATATTCACAATGATTACCTTTTACTTGCGAGGATATCCTCCAAGCAGAAGTAAAAGGTTGACTCGTGTTTCGGGAGCGCTTGGTTACATTCTGGAACTTGTAAGATTTCATTTGTGCTGTCAAGATAAGAAAGAGTTTAGTATTTATAATACGTATTTAATGCCCTGTTTTTACTTGTATTTACTTAAGTTTACGCATCAGAAAGAACACAGACGCCGCCGCGCCTTCCCCAAAGCCTCGCTGGCGACATCTATCCCCCACCCCTTGCATTAGAAGTTCTATGACCTCTTTTTAGCTCCCCCACCCCTTGCATTAGAAGTTCTATGACCTCTTTTTAGCTCCCCCACCCCTTGCATTAGAAGTTCTATGACCTCTTTTTAGCTCCCCCACCCCTTGCATTAGAAGTTCTATGACCTCTTTTTAGCTCCCCCACCCCTTGCATTAGAAGCTCTTTGACCTCTTTTTAGCCTCCCCACCCCTTGCATTAGAAGTTCTTTGACCTTTTTTAGCTCCCCCATCCCTTGCATTCGAAGTTCTTTGACCTCTTTTTAGCTCCCTCACCCCTTGCATTAGAAGTTCTTTGACCTCTTTTTAGCTCCCACACCCCTTGCATTAGAAGTTCTTTGACCTCTTTTTAGCTCCCCCACCTCTTGCATTAGAAGTTTTTTTACCTCTTTTTAGCTCCCACACCCCTTGCATTAGAAGTTCTTTGACCTCTTTTTAGCTCCCACACCCCTTGCATTAGAAGTTCTTTGACCTCTTTTTAGCTCCCACACCCCTTGCATTAGAAGTTCTTTGACCTCTTTTTAGCTTCCCCACCCCTTGCATTAGAAGTTCTTTGACCTCTTTTTAGCTCCCCCACCCCTTGCATTCGAAGTTTTTTGACCTCTTTTTAGCTCCCACACCCCTTGCATTAGAAGTTCTTTGACCTCTTTTTAGCTCCCCCACCCCTTGCATTAGAAGTTGTTTGACCTCTTTTTAGGTCCCACACCACTTGCATTAGAAGTTCTTTGACCTCTTTTTAGCTCCCCCACCCCTTGCATTAGAAGTTGTTTGACCTCTTTTTAGGTCCCACACCCCTTGCATTAGAAGTTCTTTGACCTCTTTTTAGCTCCCACACCCCTTGCATTAGAAGTTCTTTGACCTCTTTCTAGCTCCCACACCCCTTGCATTAGAAGTTCTTTGACCTCTTTCTAGCTCCCACACCCCTTGCATTAGAAGTTCTTTGACCTCTTTTTAGCTCCCACACCCCTTGCATTAGAAGATCTTTGACCTCTTTCTAGCTCCCACACCCCTTGCATTAGAAGTTCTTTGACCTCTTTTTAGCTCCCACACCTCTAGCATTAGAGGTTCTCTGACCTCTTTTTAGCTCCCACACCTCTAGCATTAGAAGTTCTTTGACCTCTTTTTAGCTCCCACACCTCTAGCATTAGAAGTTCTTTGACCTCTTTTTAGCTCCCACACCTCTAGCATTAGAAGTTCTTTGACCTCTTTTCACCTCCCTTACCTCAAGCATTAGAAGTTCTTTGACCTCTATTTACAGCTCCCACACCTCTAACATTAGAAGTTCTTTGACCTCTCTCTTTAGCTCCCACACTTCTAGCATTAGAAGTTCTTTGACATATATTTATAGGTTCCATACTTTTAGCATTAGAGGGTCTTCGATCTATATTTTGAGGTGCCTTACTTCTAGCATTAGAGGCTTTCTATTGTTAGGTGTCTTAGCTCTGGCATTAGAGGCTCCTCTTCGCTGGTCTCTCCTATCTTCTAGTTTTCAAGACCTTCTTCCATTAGATTGTCTGTTTCTTTCGAGATTTCATTGTCTCTTTACCTTAGTTCGTCAGTGTCCTTGTAGATTTCAAAAGAGATTTCAATGCTGCGAGTCCTCACTTCGTCAGATTCCTCAGGGAAATCGAAGGCATTTATTCTTTACCTATCTGGGCAATGAGTAAAGAGATGAATACTATCGATATCTCCGCATACACTATCATGCCAAAGTAAATGGCGAGCAACATGATATATTTACCAATGTCATCTGGATATGTCCTTACTTCAATGGCGAATTTTGGGACAATCCTGTTGAAGAACTACACGTCACTCACCGTTCAGTTGAACCATTCTGCCTCCATCCTCATTCCCCGCAATCCATTTTTTGCACCGATATAAAGCCTCGTACTTTTTCCAAGAGTCTCCTTTAATAAGACATCGTTGCAAAAGCCCAAGCAAAGGATCCTTCAAGGCGAATACATTATGATCTTCAAAGCTCAGCTGCCAACGGAAGATCCCGTGTCTTTCTATAGGTTGGGCGATATAAAACGAACGATCGGCAACTTCGGCAGCAACCAAAACCATCTGTAGTTGATGGTGTTCCGAAGACGTAACACATAATTCTTACCGGCAGCTTCTTATTTCGCCAGAACGCGATCTCTGTGAGTTAAGTGAAATCCTTCTCCCAGTCATCAACTCATTTCCTCTTACTCCTATTGACGCGCAATTCCTTGGTTAGATTTCGCCAGCTACATACAGATCATGTGAGGTGTTGCAGGCTACGTTTGAAAAAATGAAGATCAGGTCTTCAGAAGTCATTTGAAGCTCGGGGAGGAGTCGTTCAGGACTGCTCCTGGAAATTTCAGTGCTGGAGTCATTCAGAAATCCATGTTAAGTATACGGCCATGTCCTTTGAAGACTTTTGGAAATGTGGGAAAGTTTTCTTCCGAAACCGTTCTGAGATTCCGTTCTGGAGGCATTCATATACATACATACATACATACTGTTTGTACATACATAAATCCCTAAATACAGCAGCCTTCGTATTCTCCCAACTGTTTATACATGCAAAAGCAAATGTAAAATGCATATCACCAAGTTATGGCTTAACCTTGATATTTCATCGAGATTCCAGGTGTAGACAAGATATCTGTCCGCAAGCCACTGTACATTTTGTTCTTCAAAACGGAATAACATCTTGAAATCACGATCAAGTGTGGGTAAACGGGGCATGTATTGTTTAACATGCCTCACATCCACAAAATCTGCCATCGTGCTGAGAATCGGACAGAACAACCTTTCTCTTCGAACTGAAGTCTGCTACTGACCAGACTCAGCTTTTTCAAAGCTTATGCTCTTTATATGAAGTAAAGGGTCTTCTTTATGTATAACCATTTACTTTTATGTGATTATAAGGATATGCTTATGCTCTAAAAGTAGAAGCTTTTGCTTGAAATGTTTATGAATACAAGTAGAAGGATTTCCTTCATATTTTGCAAGTATAAGCATATCCTTTTCTTTATGAATACCGCCCAGTGAGTTGGCTCAATGACTTTTTTTTTTTAATTGGTGATATACAAGAAAAAGAAGATATACTTTTCAGAAACAGTTATGACATGGATGAAATAAATATTAACGAGCATTATCACTGCAAATAAAGGGGCCCTTTATTTGCAGTGATGAAGCTCGTTAATATTTATTTCATCCATGTCATAACTGTTTCTGAAAAGTATATCTTCTATTTTTTCTTGTATATCACCAATTAAAAAAAAAAAAGTCATTGAGCCAACTCACTGATAGTCTGTAATTAGATTGATGAAGTAGGGTCATATAGCCTGGCGCATGAGCCTGGAAGACCATTCAGTACAGAATTACAACTTGGGGGATATAACCGCAGTTTACACTGTGAAGTAAAAGTTGAATGTGGAAAGACAGCATATATAGTTTATTTTCTCCCTGGTCTATTTTCCCTGTTGGATTCCTTGGGCTTGTAGCATCCAGCTATTCCAAATAGGATTGTAGCTTAGCTAGGAATAATCATAATCTCCCCTATACAATAAAGAGCAAATGTCTGCTATATATATATATATATATATATATATATATATATATATATATATATATATATATATATATATATATATATAATATATATATATATATATATATATATATATATATATATATATATATATATATATATATATATATATATATATATATATATATATATATATATATATATATATATTTCTTTTTGGTCATGCTCACCTTTTGCGTCCCTCGGGTAAGGGGGAAAGGTAGTTGTCATATCATAGTGAGAAGGGGTTGCGAGTGCGTCTATGTACATACCTATGTGAGTCTTTGTACATGTGTCTAAATATTTAGTTGTCATCTTTAGCAGTTCGTGTACACTAGTAGCAATAATAATAATGATAATAGTATTGCGATGTAAATGTATAAATGATAAACCGAAAATGTGACTAAAAGCATCCGTGGCTGCAGTTAAAGATAATCGTCAAAACCATTTATTCTCCCCTTCCCCCGCCCACCCGCATAGCCTTGCAATTTAGTCCCCTCCCCCCTCCCCCCCTGTATCAACATCAACCAAAAATAGGTTTAGTTTGCTATTTGGGGACGCTAATTACAACTGTCAATTTGAGGCGTCATAGTCAAGCGGAAAATTAATGATCGTAACCGGGCGTAAAGAACAATATTATAAAGTAGCTTTATATTAATGAAATGGGTTTATTGAGAAAACAGCAAGGGAATTATTATTATTATTATTATTATTATTATTATTATTATTATTATTATTATTATTGTTATTAGCATTATTATTATTATTATTGTTATTATTATTAATACTATTGTTATTAGCATTATTATTATTATTATTATTATTATTATTATTATTATTATTATTATTATTATTATTATTATTAGCTAAGCTACAACCTTAGTTGGAAAAGCAGAATGCTGAAAGCCCAAGGGCTCCAATAGGAAAAATAGCCCAAATGAGGAAAGGAAATACAGAAACATAGAATAGGCTGCCTGAGTGTACCATTAAGCAAGAGAACTGTTACCCAATACAGCGTTTGTATAGCAGAATTATTTTTTTATGGTCTTTGCTTTATACAGCTGTAACGCCATTGATATTTTTTTCTGTAGTAGGATGGCCAATGGGATTTTTCAAAGGAATTAAAGAAGGCTCGGAACTGACGAATACTTCAGTTCGTTGTGGTTGAGTTATCGAAAGCACCGGACATGGAAAATGTCTTCAGTCATGACCTTCATCTATTCTAACTTTACTAGTTTTCGCTCCTTTTGTAAGCCTTCATTCGTTTAGTCAGTCGGTGTCTTTTCTGTGGGTGTGTAAAGCAGTATAAGTGTTGTGAAAGTTCTCTACGTATGAGGTCATCCAAAATTTAGAACTTCTTGTAAGAATGTGGCTTTGACGGTATTATTTGACTGCTACAGTTCATGATTTTACCGGAAAGAAAAACTGGTTTTGGGCTGTATAAAAAAGTTGTCGAACCCAAAAATTTAATTTGTTTTTGAAGGTTTCTACATCATGAATTAAACGTGTAATAACGAATGAAAAGGAATTGGGATAATATTAGTTACAAAAGCATTAATATGAATGAGCTAGTGTTAGAATGGATAAAAAAATAATTGGTGATAAATCGGAGGCGAATACGAGTAAAGGGGGAGGGCTTCGAGAGCAGACTGGTGATATGCGGAGACTTGGCACTAGTTGGGAAATATGTTTAAATCCGAGTGTCCTCCCCTATCGGCCATTTTTCGCTGCCTTGAATACAGTCTTCCCATGCACATCCACATGCTTAATTTTTTTATCGTGGTTTTTGGGTTATAATATCTTCATATTTTTTATGACTAAGTAGATCTGTGTAAAATCTGCAAAAATTATGTCGATCTTCTTACGATCAAACCATATTATTATTATTATTATTATTATTATTATTATTATTACTAGCTAAGCTACAACCCTAGCTGGAAAAGCAAGATGCTATAAGCCCAATAGCTCCAACAGGGAAAAATAGCCCAGTGAGGAAAAGAAGTATGGAAATAAACGATATCAGAAGTAACGAAAACATGAAATAAAATATTTTAAAAAACATTAACATTAAAGCAGAGATTTTTGAAATTACAATACCAACTTAGTATGTCGTATGTTGATCTGCGTGAAAAGTGAAAGACATTTCATTTATGATTCGACATGTCTGAAGTATAGAATTCATTAACTTACTCCTGGATTAGATAATAGTAGTAAGAGACATACATGTGCGCGCATGTGAGATTTTGTATGTAAATATGTATACATATTGAATCAGTGAAAATTTTGATCGGACATTATCTCTTGGTATGGTATGTAGAATAAAAAAGAGATAACGTAAATAGAAAAATGAAATAGCCTGCACAAAAAAAAAAAAAAAAAAAAAAAAAAGGCTTTTCAGCTGTGTTTTTTACTGCAAGTTTGAACTTTTGAAGTTCTACTGATTCAACTACCCGATTAGGAAGATCATTCCACAACTTGGTCACAGCTGGAATAAAACTTCTGGAATAGTGTGTAGTATTGAACCTCATGATGGAGGAAGCATGCCTATTAGAATTAACTGCATGCCTAGTATTGCGGACAGGATGGAACTGTCCAGGAATGTAATGGATGGTCAGAATTATGAAAAATCTTATGCAACATGCATAATGAACTAATTGAACGATGGTGTCAAAGATTAATATCTAGATCAGGAATAAGAAATTTAATAAACCGTAAGTTTCTGTCCAAAAAATTAAGATGAGAATCAGTAGCTGGATACCAGAAAGGAGAACAATACTCGAAACAAGGTAGAATGGAAGAGTTTAAACACTTCTTCAGAATAGATTGATCACCAAAAAACTTGAAAAGTTTTTCTCAATAAGCCCATTTTTCGTGCAATTGAAGAAGGCACGGACCTAATGTGTTTCTCAAAAGTAAATTTGTAGTCGAGAATCAGACTTAGAATTTTAAAAGACTCATACAAAGTTAAAGAATCATTATCAGTGCTGAGATCCAGATGTTATATATCACTAATCTTTTATATAAGTTTAAATGACTGTGAACTTTGATAATATTGGTATAAAAGTTAACATATATGTATTATGGAAAGTCGTTTATTACAGACTTACTTACCGTTTCATTTTGGAGATTTTCTTCTTAAGTTTGACTTATTTTTGATGAACATGAAAAAAAAAATGAAGCCCAATAGCGATAGTGAAATATGGAAATTAAGATGAATCAATAATGTGGCCAAACTTAACCGGGTTAAATGGAATAGGATATATATATATGATAGAAAATACAAATGGTCATTTCAACGTTAACAACATAACCCTTAGTGATGATAACGGTGGTAATGATAATAGTTCAAATAATGAAAATGATTATGATATTGATAATAATGTTAATGAGGAAAAAGCAGAAGCAAATTGGCAGATCCGCTAAGATATGCAGAGACACGTTCTTTTGAGGAGCTAGGGATAATAGCAAGACTTCGTCTTTAATCAGTTTGTTTGAAGTGTATAATATTATTCATTAAGGGACGCATATCAAATTCTCTTGGAAATTCAATATTAGTCGAGAGGAATTGTGTCTCACTCGTTTTTCCACATTAATTATGCGCTAATGATTCTATTCATATTTTTAATGGCTTACCTTGAAACTAACGAGGAAGGTTTTGCATAAAAAATGCTCAAGAAATTAATATTTTTTCTTTCTGAAATTAAAGCTGATGTAGACAATAGCTAAAAGGTAGATAGCCTGCATGTGGTAGGACTTACCAGAAATTCACCCCAAAGTAGACTGCAGTTTGACAGTTAAATGATTAAGATGTGGGTTTTCCTATCATATGTCTTTAAGAGAGAGAGAGAGAGAGAGAGAGAGAGAGAGAGAGAGAGAGAGAGAGAGAGAGAGAGAGAGAGAGAGAGAAATTTATTGCACATATTAATAATCATTGACATAATTCTTATAACATTATATGGCGAATTTGATAATTTTAAAATCAAACAGTGAGAATATTTAATGATTATAAAATTAAATTATGCAATTTATAATGATTGTAGATTAGAAAGACATATGAGAAAATAACGTCATTATCAACTGGAAACTAATAATCATCTGCTCGAACCAAAACAATCTCATGTGCGTATTACGACTCGCAATAAGAGAAATGTTCCTTTGCAAGATTTTCAATTACAAAATGTCAGGGCGGACATAATTCGTCCCTTGCCTTGAAGATTAATCAATTAGCTCAGCTTATTGCCTCAGTGACGTCTCCGTCAGCGAATTACGTGAAAGCGGTAAACGATTTTCCCAAACTTTTATAGCTTCCTTGTCTCCCCGAGGTTTAGAGAGTTTTTTTATTAGTTGGTTAGATTTTCTTCTATGATTTCTATGCCTTGAATTAATATTTTCGCTCTTACACTTTCGCTTTTCAGTTTTGTTAAGGTTCAGTCATTCTTTATATATGTGTTCACTTAACGCTCATAAAAATTCTGAGCATTTTTTTCTTGTGTCAGGATTCGGCGGCATATCACGGCAGTTCCAGTACATTCTCGTCGTTGATTGTTAATTAATATTAACACTTTCATAATTTGGTCAGTTCATGAATAATGGAAAGTTGAATGATATCCAACTTCATATGCAATACAGTGTTAACAAATATCCAACTTCAGGAGTCATTCTATTTTGTGAAATACCCAACCGCGGAAGCGTTGCTCTGTTGACAAATACTGAACTCCGGAAGCAATGCCGCATTGACGAATTCACAAGTTCCGAGCTATGCCATATTTAGAAATGACCATAAGTAGCCTACCTTACCTTATTGATAAATACCCAACCTCATGCTTGATTTCATTTTGACAAGTACTCAACCTCAGGAGCAGTTTCATTTACCTACAATAGGAGTATTGGCAAAAATTACCCAATTTCAGAAATAACGCCATATTGAAAAATACTCAATACCATTTTGATGAATGACCTGCTTTCTCATTATCGATTGTATTCAGACTTGCACGAAGGAGGTGAGGTGTAGGAGATACTGCAGAAAAAAAGGCCAGAGGCGGATCTGCTATCGGTAGGTAGGTTTTTAGGGCACAGAGTGAAAATCGTCCCCTTTATAAATTTCTTCTTATTTTGGACACATCATTCATAAGGGGTATGCATTAAATAGAAAGTCCTGTTTCTGGCAGATTAACGTTATTGATCTCTGGGTAAACATGATGAGAATATTCCCGATGCTATACGAGCTTCAGGATCAGAATTCTTAAGAACATAATCATTTAACCTTCACCACTTCATTTTATAACGTACGATCACTATAAATATCATCATCGTCTTTTAACTTAGTAATTTCGTGAATGTTCATATATTCAAGGCGTCTGTGAAATCTCATTCTGTTATGTTTTGTCACTATATTATATTATTGATGCATTTGTGCTAGTCTCCGTTCGTGGAACGAAATGAGGTTCGCACCATTTTATTCTCTTGGTTGTGAAAGTTTGATATCTAAAGGAAGAAGAATTTTAGGCTTAAGATACTACCAGCAAAGAATAGATTAGACGCTATCTGTGTAATCAGTGTAGCTGGGTTTTCCCTGAAATATGAATTAAACTTGAAGAAAAGTTCTATGTATGAACGCATTATTACTTGCTTTTTATAAGCGTGTGATAAAACGATGAACTGGGAAGGTTATCAGTTTTGCTATTTTTTCGTGAAATATAAAATCTTACATGTTATAAATATTTAATCCATGAATCCTAAAATAATGAGTGGGAAAGATTACAACATTTCTGTGACGTGCTTGGTTTTAATTTCTTTTCCTTAATCACAAAAACCATATTTACATTGTTGCTTTCTCGTTATCATTTATTTTTATTATTTTTTTAAACCTAGGGCAAATGACTTTATTTAGCATTAATTTATTAGGCATTTATTTACTATCTAAGCCAAGGTTAGGCTTTTTTTATCATGATCAAGTTGTTGCAGCTACCTTGATATCGAAATCATCAGAAGTATGATATTAATATTGGAAATTCAGCATTATTCTATTGCTTGCAGTTTGTTAGTAAAGTTGTAGATATATTCGTAATATAAGCTTTATATTTTTAGGTGTAAAATGTATTTTAGAGTAGTTCAGTAATTTTACCAAAGCTCTTAAACGTGAGCTCCATTTTTGTAAGAGTTTTGGTTGTGATGTTAACCTGACTCAAAAGACATTGCTTTGTTTTCGTGGAAGGAGGTCAGCTCTGCATTCCGAGAAAACAGATTGCCAGTGTTTTTTCTATTTAATGTCCCTTTGCCCCCGTTTATGGGACTTGAAAATGACGTGGACATTACGCTGGTCTCTTAACGTTGAATCGTTTACGAGGAAAGTTTTATCTTTCGTGATTTCAGTACAGATTTTTCAAATGCTGATGTATACCTTATAAATGTCTGTTTTTTATGAAGATGGTTTTAATTTGATGCACTAAAAGTCTCTCTCTCTCTCTCTCTCTCTCTCTCTCTCTCTCTCTCTCTCTCTCTCTCTCTCTCTCTACTTTGACGCATCAGAGATTTTCAAGCTTACAGTATCAACTTTGAAAAGTGAAAGCCATTCCATTTATGATTCGACATGTCTGAGGTATAGAATTCATTAACTTAGTCCCGGACTAAGTAATAGTAGTAACAGACATACATGTGCGCGCATGTGAGATTTTGTATTTAAATGTGTATTCATGAACTGTATGCATGTTGAATCAGTAAATTTATGATCGGACATTTTATCCATTACCTCTCGGTATATGGTATGTAGAATACAAAGAAATAGCGTAAATGAAAAAATAAAATAGCTTGCACCAAAAAGACTTTTTAGCAATTTTTTTTTTTTTTAAGAAACATAAAGGGTTGTTTTAATTAGAAACCACATCTTGGACAATAGATATGATATAAGTTAACGAATAAAATAATAGTTATTGATCCGCTAGGGAATAGAATGTAGGGCTATAAAATGTATGACATTTTTATTTTCTATTTTTACATTTCAGAAGATTGGTGAACGTCCGCTAGTCTATTCCATTTGTGCATTTAAGAACATTAATAATAGAAAATTCATTTATTATAAAGATTTAATTTTTGTTGCACAGCTCAAAACTTTAATCAGGTTTAAACACTTTTAGTGTTAAATTTCTTACTTCTAGCTCTATTTAACTTCCAATGTTTTTACGTTGTGCAACACTTTTCTCAGTCTTTTACTTTTCAAACAGATTATTCAATTAATTGTTGCGTCAAAAATTGTACTTCACAAAACGAACATTAGCAAGAATGTGACTAGTACATTTTTTTTTCCTAGTAACTGGGAATTTTTCTTCAATAGTTTACAGTAGTATGAAGAGAGTTTTAGAATAATTCAAGCTTGCAATTGATTTAAAAGGGTTTTACTAGATTGGTACGTAAAACCTTAACAAAATATTAGTTAATTTAGATTTCGTCGGAGAAAGTAAACAAGAGGGTGATTTAGCAGTCGTATAGACGTTTTCCTTGATTCCTTCGTCAGTCTGTGACTACTTTTACAATTTTAGGATTACATAAAGGTCTATACTCCATTTTGGATAAAACATTTACCAGATATTTTATTACAACGATAAACTTGACTCTCCACACTTGAAGTATTATTAGAAATGAACTAAAAACCGACGCGATAGAGAAGCGATCTTCCGAAATGTAACCTTCTCAAATACTGCGCCTACATTCCCTTGCAAGTCTTTCCAATAGAATGCTGCGTCAGTAATCATTGATCTATTGACACCAGTTGCTCATAAACATAAAAATCAATCTACCTAAAATGTATTCTTAAAAAAGGGGAGATACTCTTTTACCCTTTCGTCAACCCATGTCTCCCCTCCCCCTCTCTCCCTGATGTTCATCTGAGAGATTGATCCCGTCTGCGGATGAGAATAGGAGCGAGAGAGGTCGTCTTACATTTCATATCAAGATTGGAATACTATCTGGAATGGTACGTGAGGAAAGGGTAAATGGAAGTGCTCATATATATGTGTGTATATATATATATATATATATATATATATATATATATATATATATATGTATTTACATACATAATTTATGTTGTATATACATATATATACATATATATGTATATATATATATATATAGGCTATATATATATATATATATATATATATATATATATATATATATAGCCTATATATATATATATGCATATATATGTATATATATGTATATATATTATATATGTATATATATATATACAGTATATGTATATATATATATATATATATATATATATATATATATATATATATATATATATCATCATCATCATTAGCCGTAATTAGTTCACTGCAGAACAAAGGCTTCAGACAATGTTCTTCCACTCTCGTCTATTTATATCCTGTTTATACTAGTCCATACCCGCTAAAATTTCTTAGTTCGTCAATCCATCGTCTTTTCTTTCTTCCCTGCAGACTTTGCAATCTCTACAGGCCAATTCTGTTATTCTTAAAGTCCATCTATTATCTGCTCTCAAAGTCCATTTATTATCCGTCCTTCTTATTATATGTTCTACCCATGTCCAATTCTTTATCTTACATATTGTTACAACATCTACTTTAGTTTTCTCTGGTATCCATGTTGCTCTTTTTCTGTCTCTTTGTGTTATTTACATCATTATTCTTTCCATAGCTCTTTAACTTGTAACTAGCTTATGCTCTAAGGCTTAAGTAAGGCTCCAAGTTTATGATGCACAAGTTAAAACTAATTTAGTAGGATCATCTGATTAAATCCTTTTATTTTTAGAGAAAGCGGCGTGTTACTTTTCATAATCGCATTTTTTTTTTTACAAAAGGCTCTCCATCCCATGATTATCTTTATTTTAATTTCGGTCTCATATCTTGGGGAAACACGTACTCTAGAATTTCTCCATATTTGTGGCATCTGTGTATTTTCATGGAACATTATCTTACTTTTACTCATATTTTTTTTTCTATATCTCGGTTTTTTCTATTCAAATCTAGGCTTGTGGTGGCCTGGTGGTAGCGTCCTTGCGTGGTGATTGCCAGACTGGGGTTCGAGTCCCGCTCAAACTAGTTAGTTCATTTGGTCGCTGCATCCTCACCATCCTTGTGAGCTAAGGATGGGGTGTTTGGGGAAGGCTATAGGTCTATTTGCTGAGTTATCAGCAGCCATTGCCTGGCCTTCTTTAATCCTAGTTTGGATGGAGGGGCCTTAGGCGCTGAGCATATGTAATATGGTCAGTCTCTAGGACATTGTCCTCTTGATAGGGCAATGACATTGTCCCTTGGCTCTGCCATTCATGAGCGGCCTTTAAACCTTTATTGCACTTCCTCCCATGATTCACTATTCAGAATTATTTCACACACACACACACACACACACACACACACACATATATATATATATATATATATATATATATATATATATATTTATATATATATATATGTATGTATGTATGTGTGTGTGCGTGTGTGTGCACGCGCGTGTGTGTGTATGTGCATGTTCATATGCATTTGTGTAATGGATGGGACACAATTACGAAAAGCTGAGCGCTCTAGGCACACAAGCTTATCACCCTACAAGTACTTGTAGTAATGCATAAACGTATCACTTCTCCTACCACCCCAGCTAACGGGAAATACTGTAAGTGTATATATATATATATATATATATATATATATATATATATATATATATATATATATCTATGTATACATGTGTATTTGTATATATGTGTGTGTATACTGTATATGTGGGTATGCATAGAAAGAATATATACTTCAAAAGCGTCTTGATCGATAATAGAAAAAGAATTGTGTTTATTACCCAAGATAGAGGAATATCTCAAAGTTTTCGGGGGCCATGGACATTTTGCTGATGGACTTTCTATGTTAGTATATGGAAGGGCAAACGTTATATAATCTTTTCAACGGGTGGTCCATCCAAAATTCAGTGGTTAAAGCTTGAATGTAACAGTGAATAGTGTCTGGATTTTTGCATGGATCCCACCCGTTTCCATAACGAGAGGTCAAAAAAGGAAATAAGTTTTAAGTAGAAAACCACTATTTGTCACTGGAAAGAAAAATGTCACACTGGCGCAACCGTAATCTAAGAGTACGCCCTCTATATTATGCAGGTGTATGTTTGCATATTATAT
>NC_090762.1:6358668-6366168 GCF_036898095.1 Palaemon carinicauda | reverse complement strand
TGGCTGGTCTTGACAGTCGTCTCGTATGGCATAGGTCGTAAAATGGAACATTGACCTTTATAGCAAGGAAACTAAACTTTGCTGAGTTTGCTTGGATAAGCAAGGGAAGGGGTTCGATGTTTTCTCAAAATATTTCCACCACTTTTCTTCGATCTTTCGAACATATGGAAATAAATAAAAAATAAAAATTTTCTATAAGTCTATAAGCAGTGTAAAACCCACGATATCTGCAAAATTTTCGGGAAATTATTATATTGAATAGATAGTGAGATTTAAGATGTTCCTTTGATTGATGTCTTGCTCCATTTGGTTTGTGCGTTCTTCAGGAACTGACAAAGAGCTTAACAGATTCATCATGAAATATAATAAAGGATTTTTTCTTCCTTGATTTATTGAATTTTATGAAGTAACAAACGCAAACCACGAAATAATTGTTCTATGAAATAAACCTTTAACGTGAAAAATTGGTGTTATATTTTCAAAAGGTTCAAGATTGGGAAGATTCTGGGATGTATATGCTGTACGTATGTGCATAGATTAAAACTATGTAAACGATGTGTATATATTGCGTATACACATATTCGCGCTATATTTTTCCTGTAATGTTTAACATATTATTCTGTGCCGACTGATTAATTCGCAAACAGGCATTTATATCTCCTACTTGGCCTATGCTTTAGCATAGGTTCTACTTCACACTTCCTCACTTTCCTTTTTGTTCTTCTGTGAACTAGTTGTGACACTAGTGTCTCCTCTATTGAAACCAAACCTATATTAAGATTAGGTTGTTACCCCCCCCCCTCGTCCACCATATTAGTTTTCACAAGTATTTTTTCGACGACGTTGAACCTTTGAAGACTTTCGGGATTTGTTTTGTTGCAAAATTTTTAAAGGTCTTCTTATAACGTTGCCTTCTAAGATTTAAATTAAGGATTGCGTTTAAGATACTCGATATCTCTAAGTAGAATATCCAGCTTTTGGAACATTTTACATTAAAAGACAACTAAATTTAAAGTTTGACTTCTTTGCATCTTTTGATAGAGGGAATTTTATAGCTTCGTTAAAGTTATAATGTTTCCAGAACTATTTTCAGTATTATTATGTATGTTTTATATCATATTTGATTCAGATGCCCCCATTTTCAATATTATTATGTATGTTTTATATCATATTTGATTCAGGTGGCCTTTAGGGGCAACTGCTCTCAAGAAAAGGAGTATCTACCGTATATGCAGATTTTCCAAATGTACCCTTTTCCCAGGTAAAATATTACACTGAAGTTTTACTATAATGCGAACACAAAATGACAACCCGTTTAAAAGTTGCAGCCGGAGCTATGTGTATCCCCTCGTCTGCAGCAGGGACCCTTTGATGTTCCAAACTGTCACCTTTGTACGACATTGGGGTCATTGAATTAACTAATTTTTCCATTCCCTTATTTTGACTTACTTTAGTTTTGTAACGCGCGTTCCATACTCGAAATTTCATCCATAATTATGACCGGTTCGTGGAGCCAGATTACCTAATAAAGTAACATAACTAAAAAAAAAAAAAAAAAAGGTTGTTTTTGTAAGCGATGGTTATTTTGTAAAGATAGAGTATTGGAATTGGGACTGCAATGAATTTCCTTGAAAAAAAAATTTAAATTTAAAGAATGTTCAGTTGATATTTTTTTAGTCGTTTCATTTTGCTGTTTGTTTTCATTTAAATTATTATTGATCTACAGTTATTTTTATATATTATTGCTCTATTTAGTTCGTTAATAATAAAATATTCCGTGAGCAGTTCTTTTAACAACCTAAAATATTAAATTTTAGCCGGCAATTCTGGAGGTAAATGTTACAGGGCGGAGAGAATTTTCTGAATGTTTAATCAGAATAGAAACGCAAGGGTTCCCCTGGGACGCTATAGGCATATTTTCAATGGCAAAGGTTACCGATACTCTCAGTTAATGTAGTCATAGCGAAGGACAGCGTCTTTTTGCCATAAGGGAAAAAGATAAACTACTTTCTAATACCGTGGTTCAAGACCCCAGTGAGTAATAGTAATACCAATAAAATGATATGGAAAGAGGAGTTGGATATAAATTTTAATCCACTGGGAAGGGAAAGAAACCGAGTTGGAAAACTGACGCGGGAACATTTAAGACAGAGAGAATAGCCTCTTGTTATTTAGAGGTCAATATTGTTTCATTCAGGCTTGAGTAGACAGCTAGCCTTGAACACAAAATGACAACCCGTGTAAAAGTTGCTGCCGGAGCTATGTGTATTCCCTCGTCTGCAGCAGGGGCTCTTTGATGTTCCAAACCAAGGTCTATTCTATAGACCTTGTTCCAAACTGTCACCTTTGTACGACATTGGGGTCATTAAATTATCTATTTTTTCCGTTCCATTATTTTGACTTTCTTTAGCTTCGTGACGTGCGTTCTATACTCGAAATTTCATTAATCAATGATTATCTAATAAGGTAATATCGAAATTTAAACCGCATTGAATTTTCCTGGAAAATTTGAAATAAAAAGGATATCACAGTTTATATATATTTAGAAGTTTCATATTGCTGTTTATTTTCCTTTAAATTATTATCCTACTTGCGTGTGATGAAAACCAAAATAAAGGTGACTTTAAGTAGATTTTCCAAAAAAATTGGATTTTATATCTTCCTAAATAATTGAATAATTGTTGGATCCATGTACTATATATTTATAAATATCATAACGATCCGTGCTCAACATTTTCCTAAGAATCCTGAGGATTCATAATCTTAAGTTTTATTAACCTCCTTAGGATTTAAGGGCTTTCATCCTTTCCAAAGGTTTTATTTTCTGCCATGCTAAAGACCTAAGTATTTATGACCTTTTTTGTTAAATACCAAAGGATTTACGGCCTTTCATCCTAAATACCAAAATATTTATGGCCTGTCATTCTAAATAAGAAGGATTTATTATCTTCCTTCCTAAATAACAAAGTATATGGCTTTCCATTCTAAATACCCAAAGGATTTGTACTTTACGTCACACTAAGCATATTAAGGATTTCTACTCCTATTATCCTATAAATTTCACCAGAATAGGATATAAGACGTGAATCAGAAAGGAATTTCGACAATTGATTCTTCTTATAACAAAGACTCGAAGCTCTCCATTTCAGTGACTGTAAAACTCTGTTTCTGCATGGACCAACTAAAATCTCATATATTATGAGATGGAAGTGTTTGGCTATGTGTATATATATTGTGTGTATATATATATATATATATATATATATATATATATATATATATATATATATATATATATATATATATATATATATATATATATATATATATTGTCTTTCCAGTCTCGCTCGCCTCTCACCATCCTTTGGGAAAACTGAAGAGGGACTAGTCAAACCCTAGTGATGGGGGGAGGGGGGGCGCCGTATGTGCATATCTATCCAAATAATTAGCCGTCAATTTTGACAGCGTGTGTACACTAGTTAGTTAATATTTTAACCACAGTTGGAGAGGCTTCTCCAATACAAAGGAAATCGCTGAAAGATAATTGGATCGGCATGAGGCAAGACAAATAGGATATTGGTGACTGGTCAGCGAGGCTGGTTCGGGGTAGTAAAGGAAGTCAATTTGGGTTGATAGTCAAAGACAGGAAGGGAGAGGCTTGGATCATTGTAGAGAAGGAGGAAGTAGGGTGAAGGGAGAGAGGGACTGAGAGGAAGGGAAATTTAGGAAAGAAAGATATGAACTTACTTTCTGGTAGGTATTTTTCAGAAATCCTCTGAAGGCAATTTTGGATTGTGGAAAGAAGGAAGAGACCAGGAAGGAAGAGAGAAAAGGCGGTTACTTGTGGAATACAGAATATTAGTTATGATGAAGAGATTTTTGGAGAGTCACAAAGATTTCAACACACGGAGAAAAATCTCTCGGGTTGAATATTTGTGGGGTTGGGGAGGAAAATTATTTCCGTGGCCTGAAGAAAAACAATAAAAAAAATAAAAGTCTTGCATAAATGTATTGCTTCTTTACCAGCCATTTATATTAGTAAACTTTGCTGGCAGGTTTCCTCTAAACTTGAGTTTTAAATATGACTAGAATTCTTATACCATGATGAATGACCGTAATATAAGCGAGGAGAGAAATGCCAAACTCCAACGTGAGGAACACTATTTTACAAACTTATGAGGCCAGTTTAAACACGTAGGTTAATATTTGTAATAATAATCTTAATATATTTAATGATAATGATTTTAATAATATTAATAATAATAATTTTGATAATAATTATATTGATAAACATGTTGATATCACCCCGCATTTAATTTGTCGCAGTGTTATTACACATATTGGAAACAATATCATTAATATGCTTATTGTTTCCATTTGAATATACTGCTCTTGTACTTGTTTTTCTGAATTAGTCTCTTCATTGGGGGTCTCAAAGTATAGCAATATAAGTTGATTAAGAATTAAAGGTTTTCACGTTATTATTTATTAAGCTCGTTAATTATATTTGTAAGTTTTGTTATTGAGAATTCACCTAATAATTATATTTTCGTAAATTTTAAGTATTCTACCTTACATGACACTTCCCCCAATTTCGGAAGGTAGCCGTCAAAAAAAAAGAAAAGAACTCCACCTAACAAAAATTCCACTTGAACATTTAAAGGGTAACTCATTTTTGTCCGATATCATTTTATACCGACATTTGTAATTATTGGTTTTATTAATTTTTTTTTTGTCGTTGATAATTACTTTCATAATAGAGAATACAAATAAAACTTTTACCTTTTACAGAATGTTTTTTTTTTCTTTTTTTTTATTGAATTGTTATTCTATATTATAACGTGTTTGTCATATGCAGACTAGGCCCTGATTAATTAAAGATAAAAACTTGCTTACATTTATAAACGGTTTCATTTGTGCATTATATATTTTTCTATGCTTGATATATGTGTAGAAACGTAGATATCTATATAATATGAAATGTAAATATATTTTTTCAATTCGATATAAGGAACAGAGATTCTCCAGTATGATGTAAAAGTAAGAAAATTAACAAACACACACACACACACACACACACATATATATATATATATGGCTGAAAATCAACACAATATCGTGTTCAAATAGAAATGAATTTCTACCTCATACTTGGGATTGAACTCTAGCCCCTTCATATGAAAGGCCAGGTCGCTTCCAACCATGTCACCAGTGGCTTTAAAAGAAGTCGGAACCTAACTGCTACCTGCAGTTCAGGAATTATCTCGCGAAACATCAGTCTTTTACTTTTTTAGAGCTTCTGGTGGCCTGGTTGGAAGCGATCTTACCTTTCGTTTGAATGGGCTAGGGTTCGATCCCAAGTATGAGGTAGAAATACATATATATATATATATATATATATATATATATATATATATATATATATATATATATATATATATATATATATTGTATATACTTATTATAACAGGAGGAGGTAGAACGGATGGTATTGCAATAGATGGCGCTTGAACATATAAACCCAATAAGCCTTATCATAAATTCTCCTCATCCTCACTCTCCTTTCGTCTGACCGTCTTCATGGTTGATGAGTTATCGTCACGCTATTTTCTCCTCTCCATTCTCCCAATTAGAGGCTGTGGTAGTCTCCTCCCCCTCCTCCTCTTCCTTCTCTCCTCCAAAACATACAATCGGTTATTCTTTCTGTTTAATGTTGACCTCTCGATACGCCCCGATCTAACGACCAGAGCCCACGCAAAAGGCATGAGGTCATCTTTATCCCAAAACCAAGACGCTTAACTTTTCAGTCTGTCAGTTTTTCACCCAATAAAAGATATTCTTTATCCTCTTATAAAACATTTAACATTATTGTCCTCTTTTATATGATGTCTTCGAAATAGGAAAATGTGGGTCGTTGTGGGTTAGTGCCAATTTCTCACTACATTGGTTCCAAATTCAATTCCCATTTGAGTTTGTGATATATTTTCTCCGGTAAACGACATTACACTCACTTTGATTTATAGTCTGTTGTTTTGGCCAGATGAATGGTGGAGAGTGTTCATATATGTCTATGTGACGAATTTAAGTAGCCTTTAAGGTATTACATGAAATTAGAGGGAGCTGGTTGTACTCATGACTGCACATTCTAGATGACATTGCGCACAAGTACAATGATATTTCCTTTGACTATACCTATCAACCTTTGTAGCCAATAGAGTAATGAGTAGTTTTTCAGATGTATCTAGATATAATTACATAACATATTTATCCTTTTTTTTAACTTCATGAGATTTGTTTTTTCTGCTCGCTCTAATCCGTTAGCGATTTCAGCTTAACAACTTATCTAATCTTGATCGGAACTTCCATTCAGCCATGATTATGCCATCAAGACATTTAATCTAAGATTTTTTAAGTTTCCATTTGAACAATAAGAAATTTCCTTGTCATAGGCAGAATAAGGCTTCTCTGAGTACTTTCTGAATCTAATATGTCAAATTGGCATGGATGTCGGGAATGCTTCTATTAAAAACAATGTATTTAAAGACATTTTTTCCAAAGACAGTGCTCCTCTCTTTGTAAGGTTTTTTCAAACACATCTTGGCATTTGGAGTAATAAAAGTTAAAAGATTATTTTTTTCGTAATATCAGACCAAATATGAATTAATTAGTGTAAATTAAAGAATACTATAAACCTGCAGGAGATCCAGTCCCTGCTGGTCTGTCGTCAGCATCTCAGTAGTAACATCATTATTGGACTTGCCAATGATATCTATCTCACTGCTAAAATAATTTGTTGAATTTGCTTTCACTTTATACGTTGACTGAATGCTTGCTAGAGTCATCTACATTCGAAATGAACTCCTCGTTATGAAATCAATTCCGTGATGGAAGAAACTTGATTTTTTGGTAAAAGTTAAAACGAAAAAAAATCTGAATAAATCGGTTAGCTTCATAAACGAAACAGGAATATCAAGATTAGATTTTTTCTTTTCGTTGAATGAATTAATCTTATATTTACCACAATCCGTGTCAAGGCTCCATACTGTCTTTTAGTGTGGATACAGCTATACTGACTTTTATTTATTACCATAAACGCTTACAGTGGCAGAAGCATTGATATTGTGTTAGGGTAACGATAAATAAATATCATTTATTGCAGTCGAGATTTTTCAAAACTTTTCCTTTCGTTGTTTGTTTAATATTTTACGCTTTTCCCGTATCAGCTGTCGTTATGTTACAGTACACAGATACATACACAACACACACACACTCACACGCACATATGTATATGTATGTATGTATGTATATATATAGATATATATATATATATATATATATATATATATATATATATATATTGTGTATGTGAGAGAGAGAGAGAGAGAGAGAGAGAGAGAGAGAGAGAGAGAGAGAGAGAGAGAGAGAGAGAGAGAGAGAGAGAGAGAGAGAGTATTCATATATGTATGTAGGCATGAATGTTTTCCAGATTGTTTAAATATT
>NC_090762.1:6341168-6353668 GCF_036898095.1 Palaemon carinicauda | reverse complement strand
CTGCCTGTAATACAAACCAGCTGAGCTTGTAAACACGTGATCGAAAGCAGTTTTATTGACATTACAAAGTGGTATCAAGCAAATAACACTTCGTAAAATTACTAAATATGAACTTGATCACATATTTTCAAGTTTTGCGACTTTGTTTTACCGACGGTTGTCATCAGTTTCTATTTTGCTAAAGACTTTCTACAATGTAAAGCTGTCAGACGCCTGCTTAGCCTCCCGTGAAGTGTACGGAATTTATGAAGCCAACTGTATCATAAGCTAAAGTGTAGGTAGTAAACCCTGAAGGAGTACAGCCACGTCCACTTTTCGGAAAATAAAGATAATTCAGTATAATTAAGATAGCGTCGATAAAACAATATTCTGACAAAATCGAACAACGTGAAGGATTTAGATAAAAGAATTTGGTTATTTTAAAGTCGCAAAAAGTGTTTGTCTGGTTACTTTTCACACACTGGTTAGGCAGGGCAATACTCCTTCTTCAGCCTGGGCATCGGAGTTCGCGGTTGTGTGACGCTAGGAAACTTTTAATTAATCAGGCCACTGTGTATTCTTATAGTATTTTGGTCAACAGCCGAAGAAGCAATTGGATGATTCAAGTTTTTGAAATACAGAACTGTGTTAGAAAAAGCATTAAGTTTACTATTTTTGCATATACAGTACATTTTTCATTTTCTCTCACTTACTGATGTTTTATTAATATTAATAGAATTTTTTTATGCAATAATACTTTCATGAAAAAGGACATTTGTAAAGCTACGTACCACTCCCTGTACGTATGGATATGATTTTAGGGGTGAGAATGAGACGGCATCAGAGCATATTAGAAAGAGAGCGAGAGAATAAACTCATTTCTCCGCTCACATTACTGTACTTACAATAACATTAGAGCAAAATAAAGACCCCAGTAAAAATGTAATTTCAGCTGATTTTTCTTATTTGGATTTTACGCGCTTTTATTCTGGTCATTTCCTCTCGGAATATTAGGACGTTAAATGTTGCTTCATTTAAAATGTTTGATTCATTTTAAATTACTTGATTGGATTTTAATACCTTGTTGATTACATTTTAATCCATTTCCTTTTTGCTGCATTTGAAGTCTTGATAACTAATTTATACACTTTCGGTCATTCCTTTTAATTATGTAGAAGCCCATTTAGATTTGAGTTGCATTATGTTGAGCGAGCTTTTCAGTTCATTAAAAAAGAATAAACTTTTGGGCCAAATGTACCGCGAAATAGTTGGGAGTAAAATAATTTCTCCTTTGTATTTCTTGCTGAGCTCATTAGGCCAAAGAGGAAAGCAAACAACGTTATTTTCCTTCGCTTATCACTTATTTTTCTTTATGAATTTTTTTCTACGCCATTATTTTTTCTTTTGTAAAAACCGGTTGTCTTTTCGAATAATTTATAAGGAAATAAGATTATATATATTTATATATATGTGTGTGTATGTTTTATATAAATATATTTTAGATTATTTATATATATTAAGTATAAATATAGATTCATTTAAAGATATATTCTTACATTTAAAACTGGAGATTACTTATATATAATTCCAGACGAGGCAAGCAGATATTGTAAGTGTTAGCCTAAGATTATCTAAATTGTCCTTTTCATTTACATTTTGAAAAAAAGGGTAGGAACAGTAAACATTTTTAGCCGGTTGTTATCTTTTCATATAAGTAGAAGGAAAATTAAAAGTTTATCTCCTGTGCTTTTTTTTTATGACAGAAACACTACGAACTTTAACTTTTTAAGGAAAACCATTAACAACGATGATTTAAATATTAGCACATCCTGCATACTTGAGCATGTTTTCAGTGTTAAATACCGAATATTTTGAGTGCAATTAAATTCATCAGATGGTAATTTATACTTCAGGTGGTCTATTATATCCCCATTTCTCATTTCAACCTGGAAAAGGCTTCACTCTTTCTATAAAAAAAAAGTTTTTTTTTTTTTCTTTTTTTGAGGTGGTGGTTGAATGTTAAAGGGATAGCGGAGGTTGGGAGAGACATGACTGGTAATGATGTTTAAGGCAGGATAGGCGGAAAGACATTTCATTACAAATTAGCTATGATCCAATATAGATATTTTAAAAACTAGGTCGCATTAAGAGTCTTATCTTACATCGAAGTCAATTACATTTTCATAAAAAACATACAGTATAGTATTTATACAATCTGACTGCAATCAAATTAAAACTCTTGAATGAGCCTTTACATTAAATTTTGTAAACACTGATAAGGTTATTTTAAGCCCTATCGAAATCCTGAAATTCTGGGACAAAATAAAGCTTTTTCCTAAATGTTATGATAGATTGTTAGCATCTAAATGCCTTTAAAACTTTGCGAACATTCATATCAGGGATCACTTCAGTTAAGAATGACGATCATTCGAGTGTTATATTTTGATGTTTTTATGAAAATAAGAAAAGATTAACACCAATGTGATTAGATTGATGTTTGGCAACGATAATTTCCATATGTTCAGAATTGATGAGCTTCCAGAAGATTAAAATTGATGCAAAAACTCTTTTGAGACCACATGTACAATGTTAAAATCGCTTCCAGATGATAATGCTAAAACTCTGATAATAATAATACATGTATATCATGGGGGAATTTTACTTTTCAGTAAAATAAGGACACGTAAGTTTGGAATGTCAGGAATCATTAATACTAGTAATGTTAAGATTCGACGCACAATGATAGTCTCTGTTAATTAGAAATAAAATCTTAACCTATATAAAAGGCAAAGGGACCCCCAACCGAGCCAGCGGATGTCATAAAAGAAGTTGGAACCTGGGTACTATTGTACGTGAGTACAATATTACGTACAGTTGGACTCAGGAATTCCTGGCACACCTCACTTAGAAGATGTGCACCATGTCACACTCTTACTGCGCTGCGAGTAACCAAACATAGTGTAGGGAGAGATGCCAGAGGTGGTTGGAAAATAAACTCAGGGACTAGCCGCATAGTATTGGTATGACTGGGTGCATTTCCTCAAAGCGAGGTGTGGCAGGAATGCCTGTGTCCAACTGTATCTTGTACATCAGTGAGTTTTCTGCCACTTCCATACCCACCGGCTGATCCAATCGATATTTCATTCTCATTTCCCCTTACAGAGGGATTGTGAAGATGGAAATAAATTCACAGTCACATGTGCAATAGAAATCAGTTTCTATCTCACATTGGGATTGAAGAGTCAGTCACAATGTTAGGCAGAAACTTTAAATGAAAGGATGCTAATAATGTCTGTAAAATTCCGTAAATTATTTATTACGCAATGGCATCTTCATCCCGGTGTCACCTTTGTCCTAAATAATCTCTCTCTCTCTCTCTCTCTCTCTCTCTCTCTCTCTCTCTCTCTCTCTCTCTCTCTCTCTCTCTCTCTCTCATAAATCTTTCGCTTGTGTGTACCCCCACTTCCCAAAGCGGGTCCTCAACCATCTTGATGGATCTCCCTCATTTCTCTTTATTGTTTCCCTCCAATTAATCATGGCACCCATTGACTCGTGATGATGTATCACTGACTTTTGTTTTGTCCCGATGGCCTTTTGGGTGGTCTCACCGTGAATTATCGCTGGAGCGAGATACCTTATCTTTTCAGTGTGTTTGTAATTTGCAAGATAATCCCCGTTTATAATATATCTAGGTTATTTATTATTTTGAGTGGTTATTTGTTATTGCCAATCTTTTGCTAAATCTCTATTCCTTTCTTCAATTGGAGATGTAGACAGTCTCTAGATTTTTTTATTTAATGGGATAGATAAAATATGTACAGCTTGTAACATAACAGGGTTAAGGGAAAGTTGTTGTTATGAATATCATTGTTGTTGTTGCTATTATTTCCCCTTGTAAAACCAAGACCACCTGAAGTGTTTTTGTCAACATTCTTCCATTTGCTTAGCCATATTTAATTTAATCTTTTTGCTCATTATTCCATAGTTTATCATAGGTCAACTATGGATTATTGGAGTATGGTTACATTAGGTAACAGAGAATTTGTTACAAAACGGAAAAAAATGAAAGTAAAGAACTATTCTGCTGTGGTTAAAAAAAAAAAAAAAAAAAAAAACATATCACTACATATAAAGATATACTGTACATTTTGGTTTCGTGTTTCCTTGGCAAATTGTTCCCAAGGTCTTAATTTGAATTTCATGTTTTTTTGTATTGATCATTTTAGTAATTTTAACGATATTAATCTCACACAGATTTATAACTAAGCTGTTCTTGCGTTATACCTATTATTATCTTTATGATAGATTTAGCAAGTTCATCTATTTTTATCTCATTTAACAGGCCTTAGAGACTGACATGTGACATTTGAATAATAGGTCATGGGTATTCCTTAAGGATATTAACATAAGTAAATATGATCGGCGGGTAAAAACTGTGTGACTTATTAAACTACACAACTTAGGATAATTACTCCTTGTGTTACGAAGTAGAACGTTGGAATGAAAAATGACCGTGTTAGTCGCAATTCATTTTCAAGAGGAGGGTCAGAGGTAATCTATGAGCGTGAAAGAATGGCTATTGAGATTAATTGCCCTCCCTAAATATTCCCTTAGGAGAGTCAACGATTCAGAAATGATTGATGCTTCTAAGGAAGTGTAATTCTGGGAAGAGAGAAGTGAATCGCAGAGGAAATTAATATCTGTTCTTGTGTAATCAGGTTATTTTTTGTGTGTGTATATATATATATATATATATATATATATATATATATATATATATATATATATATATATATATATATATATACAGTATATATATATATATATATATATGTATATATATATATATATATATATATATATATATATATATATATATATATATATATATATATATATATATATATATATATATATATATATATATATATATATATATATATATATATATATATATATATATATATATATATATATATATATATATATATATATATATATATATATATATATATATATATATTCATTTTCTTTAACATCTGATAGATTCATTTTCTCTCGTGATTTCTGTAACATTATTAGTTGTCAAAGGTATTAATGCTGTACTGTTATTATTTTAAATATAGTCAACATACCTTGACACTAAGTATTAAGGGATTCATAATAATATCGTTATATTATGTACTAGTATGTATTGGATATTTTGAAATAGGATGTTTAAAGAATCTGTATGATTCTTTTTTTTTTTTTTTTTTAAAGAAAATGAAAATCGTTTATGTTTTCCATAAGTTCTGCTTTGAAATTTTTAGTACATTCTAAGATTATTATTATTATTATTATTATTATTATTATTATTATTATTATTATTATTATTATTATTATTATTATTATTATTATTATTACATGATAAACAGATCTTAGAAGTATACACTTTTCGTTTCAAGTGTTATCATGTCCACCTAGTTTCTTGAACTTCGTGTACAATTGATTGTGTTTTATCGGTCGTCGTAATTCGTATAGTCATTGACTTTAAAAACAATTATACTTAGACATTTGTGCAATACTAGTAAGAAATTAAAATCAATAATCCTCTTGGTGCCAATCTCTTTTTATCATTCATAAGAATATATTTTATATAATGCCACGATATTATGATTGTATCAATAACTTTTTATGCCTTAATTCGTTTATCTTCATGTTATAATATGAATCATAAAAGTCAACCAGTTTGTTAAATGACAGATATTGTCTCGTGCATCCACTTTATTTTTCAGAAATATTTATACAGTCTAATTGAGTGAAAAAAAAAAATTCGCTACAAAGTTGTAGTCTTGAGAATAAGTGCACCTTATAATACTTAACATGTTTAACCATAGATATTATTCACGATGAAAGATGAATACAAAAAAACAGAATGGTATTAAATACCATAATCCTTTCTCTCCCATCCATCTGCTAACACCCATCACCTCCTCTTCCAGTGTTTCTTCAGCCAGCATTGGCTCAATGGAAAAAGCCAATCAGTCTCTCAAGACTTGGTCAGTGGGGGAGCTCCCCCGACCCATGCATCCATTAGTCTTTCTCCACTACACCCTCGGGACTCTTAACCGAAACCGAAGAGGTTCTAAGGATTTTAAATTTGTCCTCGATGACGGCTCCATTTTCAAGTCATTGAGGCTTAAAAGTCACCTTTTTTCATTCTTTGATTAAAGGGGGGAATTCATTCGGGAGATCAAACGAATATCTTAGAACTTATGTTAAAGGCCATTTTTAGTATGTTTTCATTTGATCTTATTGCTCGTGGCAATTCATCGTACTTCCTTCAAGTGGAGGAAAGTTATAAGGCTTTAATAAGAGTCTATGCATGCGCACACACTCGCGTGTATTGTTCTGTCTTAAGGTATTGATATGGCATGAAAGAAAATCTAAATGATAATGAGAAGCATTTACATATCAAGAATTTAAGGATATGAATAAAAGAAAAAAACAGTCTTGTAAAGAATAATGGCATCCAAGTTTCCTTTGTTTGGGATATCTTCAGTATTTCTTGATTTTAATCAGCGTTGAAATTTCTGTGGCAGTCGAAACAAATGCTTACAGAAAGGGTTAGATATCACATATCAGAGCTAAAGAATGGTCATTAAGATTACTTACTGTCTCTAAGTAATCCCCATCTCCTTGAAAAGTTTATAATTGTTATGTGTAGAGCAGTTATTTCCATAGAAAAACTGTAGTTTTTTTTTAGGAAATGAAGATAATGTCATATAATCTTGGAAAGTTGCAGGACATCTGAAATAAGACAGGCAAGGTTTTTTTATTATTATTTAGGAAAGTTTTTTTTAGCATATACGAGTATTTTCTGTTTCGTAAGGGGGGCTAGTTTGTGCCGTCAGTACACATCACACGGTGCATTGTAGGCATTACATATACACTTTTTATATATCCTTATACTTTACCTCCGTGGTTCGTTGTTTTCTTCCTTCCTTCTATCCAACCTCTTCTAACTTTTACCTCATAGTGCAACTAGGATTATACCGTTGGTGCTCTTTGGCTCTGAATGGCCTCACAGCCTCAGCGTAGGGCTATATCACCCAAATCCATGAATCCAAACAAGTAATTTTAGAAATGTTCCAAAGTCTTTTGAAGTCCTGGCAAGGTTGTCTTTTACATTCAGAAAGACGTTGCTTCAAAGGTATACTTTTTCATGTACTTGTGTCTGATAATATTATTATCTATATTTTAGAGTTAACTACTACTACTACTACTACTACTACTACTACTACTACTACTACTTACGGAAAAGAAGCCGTTGATAGCTGCATATCTCAGATTTATCTAGTTACTGAAATTGCTACGAGTCTCAATGTATTTACGAGAAGTCTTGCAGAAAAAAAATGTCTCAAAAATAATCCTAACTCCATTACATCATAACTCTTGAAACGTTAATTCTCCCTAAACTCGGACATACAACCCCTGTCTCTTTCAATAGCAGCAGGAGATAGTTTTAATGTGTAATGAAAAACCTTCCTGTTCTGTTAACTGCATTGTAACCAGCTTCGGAAAGTGCTTCTTTTGTCATTTTTAGGTAAAATAATGCAGACGTTTTGTGTTAAGAATAATTTCACTTGGCAGTTTCTTATTCTTTTATAGGTTATCGGCTGAGTTCATTTTTTCCAGAAATGAAGTCATTTTTCCCTAGCAGGAAGAGCGTTGTTAATATCTTTACACTTAGTTTTATTTATCTATTCCCCAATTAGTCTTAGGGAAAACAAGACAGTACTATATCGCTCGTCATCAACGGAATGAAATGGGTACGTTATTTGATTTGTAAAATTGAAGGCTCCAAAGATAATTATTGTACACACAGAATACGCTATAGCAGACCCTTTTACGTATGCTACAACTTTACTAACTCTATGGTAATTAAACTAATTTTATTTTGAACACTCCGGTCCTTTACGTGTGGAATTTGATTAACCCTTTTTAGGCGCGGTCACTTGCCATACCATTTTCAACCCATTTTACTTTTCTCTCTCTCTCTCTCTCTCTCTCTCTCTCTCTCTCTCTCTCTCTCTCTCTCTCTCTCTCTCTCTCTCTCTCTCTCTCTCTCATGGTATCATGTAGTACACTTTTTTCTTATGTTTAAGGATTCCTTATACGTGTGACGAACTAGAAAAATTTCTATCACATTGAGAAATGTGTCTATTTTATTAATAAGACCTCATTTTAGGCATCTTTCTTCCTGAGACCACTTAGCAGATCCATCCCTGTATAAATACTTAAGCTCCAATGGCATTGTTACTAGTGACGCCAGATAACTACAATCAGTTCTTAGGCAGAGTTATTCTTATTTGCTAGTTTATGCAAAATTCTTTCAGCATTTTTTTTCTAAGAAATTTTTTTTTTTTTAAATAATTGTTTATTTTTTACTGGCGAGTTTTTTTTTCCAAGAGTTTTAAATCATAGAGAGTTGGGTAAATAGATATCACTTCCAGGCTAACAGAGAGTTTATCTGTTTAGAGATCTTTGCATGTTGCAACTCTCAAAGTTCTTTCTCGTTTACACCAGGCGACACTTGAAGACAGAAAACCTCTCATTTTAATGAAAGAAATCTGGAATTATCTATCGTATTGCATGATGAAACCCGCTTTTTGCAAATAAGCTTTTCATTGTTGAAAACGTGTATTGGTCAAAGCGGAAATATTTCATTTCGAAACGCCATTTCCATGAAGCGTGCAAATTGCATTGGGTACGAATTATTTAGCGTATTAGTTTGTTTATTTGGTGCCTAATGACGTCATTTAGATGAGTAAAGCTAATTTGTCTGACATAACTATAGACACGTTTAAGCTAGTAATATCAGTAAAACGTATAGGCGATTTTTTTTTCTTTTTTTTATTCGAAATATATTTACGATGGAAGAACTATTTCTGTATGTGATTAGATATGACTAGATTTAATTATGTCTTCTTCTTCTTCTTCTTCTTCTTGGTATTATTATTATTAGTAGTATTAATATTTTTATTATTATTATTATTATTATTATTTTTATTAATATTATTATTATTGTTATTATTATTTGATGAGAGAACCCACAAGCGTAATTGAAAAGGTAGAATGCTATAATCCTAAGCGATTCAATCGAGAAAGCAGCCTATAACAGAAAAAAACTGAAAATTACAGAAAAAAATATAAATGAGAATTAGGAAAGGAAAAATAATATTTAAAGCGATTACTACAAATTTATATGATTTATATCAAGTTCATAATAAAGAACATTACATGTACACAGGCTATTGAAGGACCGAATTCGAAAATTCAGTTTTAGGAACCCTTCTCTCTCTCACACCGAAATAAAAGTCGTGTCCATCCTTTACTGGCGGAAATGTTCCAAACGTGCTACTCCCTTCCATGTGCACTTTCCCGAACGTAGTCTTTTCTCTCGGTGCTGGAACCTATTTCCCAGCATTGAAGCCTGGATGGTTCCCGAAAAAATATAGAATTGGATGCATACACTGATCGTGTGTGTGAGTGTATGTGTTTTTTTTTCACTCACTTCATTATTTGTGTCGGTTTGGACGATCTTAGATGCAAACACATACAGATAATATATATATATATATATATATATATATATATATATATATACAGTATATATATATATATATATATATATATATATATATATATATATGTATATATATATGTGTGTGTATATATATATATACACACACACACACACACTAAGTGTAAGTGAGTCTACATTTTTAGTTATTTATGGACAATAATTATTACGATTTTATATAGATGCAAATAGACATTTCCTTTTTTATCGTTAGACAAAAAATATTTACATGGCTTGCTGTTATTCAGAGTTATATTCAATTATAAGTTGAGTTACACTGATTGATTGATTGAATGATTTGAAGTTCTCTGAATATATATATATATATATATATATATATATATATAAATATATATATATATATATATATATATATATATAAACACACATATATATATATATATATATACATATATATATATATATAATATACATATATATTTATTTATTCATTTATATTTGCATAGTTTAAGTTCGTCTCTATCGTTCATGCAATCTTCAAAGGAATTAAGTTAATCTTTATAAAATCTTCTCTAACATGCAAAATAAAAGGACGCTCTAAGATGACATAGATCTCATGTATTTAAAGTTTTAGTTGATAAAGGGGAGGCGTCAGGTAATGAAGTGCAAACACGTAAGCCAGTTTGCGTTTCAATATATCAGTCGTGTATATATATAGAAAAGATGGCAGTATCGAGGGATCCGTGTTATAAAGGATGCTAAACTTTTTATTATAAAGGATATGTTCAGTTTGCATAAAAACGGGAAAAACTTAATTATAAACAAAAACTAAATCTTGTTTAAAAGTGATATACCTACTATATATATATATATATATATATATATATATATATATATATATATATATATATATACATATATATATATATATATATATATATATATATATATATATATATATATCAACACAATATCGTGCTCCAATAGAAATGAATTTCTACCTCATACTTGGGATTGAACCCTAGCCCCTTGTAATGAAAGGCCAGCTCGCTTCCAACCATGCCACCAGAAGCTGTAAAAGAAGTCGGAACCTAACTGCTAATCTGCAATTCAGGATGTACCTGGCGAGACATCAGTCTCTTTACCAGAGAGTTTTCCCCGACTTCCCGGCCCACCAGGTGACACAATTGATAGTAATTCATTTAAATTACCACTAATAAGTCAATATAGATAAATACCAACTCAATATCGTGCTCAAATAGAAATAGATTTCTACCTCATGCTTGGGATCGAACCCTACCCCCTTCGGTTCCAATCATGCCACCAGAAGCCATATATATATATATATATATATATATATATATATATATATATATATATATATATATATATGTATATATATATATATGTATATATTTATATATATGTATATATATGTATATTTATTTATATATATATATATATATATATATATATATATATATGATAAGGTATGTAAGGAAGTAAGATGCTCACTATGAAGTAACTCTGACCAACCAGCAAAGATGTAAATTATCGGCCCTTCTCTCCTTTGACATCAAGATAATTTTCTTTGTATCCCAATATTTCGCTTTTATAATAAAGAGCTGTAAGAAATTGCACCCAATAATGGATGTCTTCTTTTCTGCAAACGTCTTCCTTTAATTCTTGGAAATGTCAAGTTTATTGGCTCTTCAGATTTATGATCAGTCATCAAAGGGACTGGACTTTTTTTCATCTGTTGTGGTCAAAGAATTTTTATTTTTTCTGTCATTCATTTGAAATACACGATATTTAACCAGTTAAAAATACTTAGAGATTTGGGGAATGTATCGAATGTTGTAGGGAAACTTAAAAGGGGCGAATAATCAGACATTTAATATATCAACATATCCCATAAAATGCTTCACTTTTTTTTACTCGCGTGGCAATGTATTTAGCTATAATATTCTGGTAAGTAGATAATAATCTCTCATTCCCTCTGATATAATGGATTTTATCTTTTACTAACTATCTTTTGCTTTACTAACATGTTTAAAATAACCAGACTTATATTTTTCATTATTTTTTTTTTCATAATGTATAAGAATATTGATTTGTTTACAGATATCCCCAGTATAATTTTTTCGCCAATATTATGTTATGATATTTCGTTAGAATTGACGACCCTGTTATTGGACAACGCCCACCTCTGCTCAGTCGCCATTCAGTGCTATGTGATGCGAAACGAAACTTCAAAAATTTAATTTCGATGTTAATGAACTAGACGACTAATCTCTCTCTCTCTCTCTCTCTCTCTCTCTCTCTCTCTCTCTCTCTCTCTCTCTCTCTCTCTCTCTCTCTCAGACTTCATGGGTAAGGATAAAGTTTCAGACAATTGGTTTGGCAGTCATATTAGGTACCCATTATTTATTTGGCAAGAGAGATCCCCTGGATTGGAGAGTGGACCAGCAATGTTCTAGCTTTGCTATATTATTATTATTATTATTATTATTATTATTATTATTATTATTATTATTATTATTATTATTATTATTATTATTGTTGTTGTTGGTGTTGTTGTTGTTATCATTTATTATTAATATTTTTATTATTTATGATCATTATTATTATTATTATTATTATTATTACTACTACTACTACTACTACTACTACTTGCTAAGCTGGGAAGCAAACAAGTAATTTATGATATGTAGTTTTGAATCCAAATAATTTTCCATTTTGAAATACTCTTCTCTTTCTCTAAAGGATACTGGAGATACTTAATAGTATTTTTGTAAACTAAAGAAAGTAAATGGAAATTAAATTCACTGTCGAGAAGAGAATATCTAAGGAAATTGAGATCATGATTTTTTTAGGAATAACAAATTGAATGTTTCAGAAGCGTCATACAAAAATTAGTTTATTCGCTTTACTC
>NC_090762.1:6321168-6336168 GCF_036898095.1 Palaemon carinicauda | reverse complement strand
TTTCACCGTTTAGGATTTTAATTTGAAATTATTGCATTGAGAAATAGTTGTTGTTGTCATTTAAATGTTATGATTCCAAAATAACAACATTTTCTCACATGTCACAACCAATCAATCAGCCAGTCATTCTCAATCAGTAGCAATGCTCAGTTAATTGATTAATCCTACCAGAGAGTCTTGTTAAGTCTCATTGCATATGCTTGACCTCTTCGACCCTTTGATTACAATATATTCTTAGGTCATTTTTGATGTTTCAAAAAGCATTTAAGATGTTTTTTATTACTTTATGTTATTGTGTAAATGTTTTTATTTGTTTTGGTTGGTTGTTATATCATGTTTGACATATATTTCATTAGAATAGATATAAGATTCTTAGTTTTTTGTTAATCTATGAAACAAAATTTTTCCGCAGGAAATTTTTGTAATCAAAACAGCCGTTGTAAAACACAAATTAAAACATTGATTTTGGTCGTAGTTATTGTCATGTTTGACATATATTTCATTAGAATAGACATAAGATTCATAGTTTTTTCTAATAATCTATGAAACTAAATTTTTTCCACAGGGAATTTTTGTAATTAAAACGGCCGTTGTAAAACACAAATTAAAACATTGTTTTATACGAAGAGATATGATTATTGCTGAATCAACTCTCAATAAACTCTGCTGTATTACACGCGGGTAGTAATTTAGCGATCGCAATATTAGGGTGTAATCATTTTTCCACCTACAGGCAATTATATGACGAGCGAGTCGGTAACAAAGGGGAGAAACCTATTAAGCAGGACGGGTTTGCCCCGGGAGTAATTATGAGTTCGATTTTGAATAGAGAGTTTCGTTATTAAATAGTTCTGACCAAATATTTATATTTATGATTGAGTATACAGGCGGAAGTTTTATTTTATGGCCTGAACACAGGAGGACTATTTACAATACCAACATATTGCTATGGAAGAACAATGAAGAAAAATTAGTAGCAAGGGATGGTACCGGGATTAATCGCAAACAGATCATAGCTTTATTTGCCCCCAAAAGTACATTTTGATATCGAATTTTCCTTCTTTCCATAAGGGAAATGTTTTGAATTCCGTTATATCTAGTTTTTATATATAAGAAAATTGATGGTAGATTATGGTTTTCCATCGTTTCTAAGCCAAATTTTTATAAACTGATTAGTTTACCCTTCTGTTGAATACAACGGTTATATCGCTTGACAATATTTAATTTGATTTTTTTTTACTTAGTATCACTGTTGTTTCCTCAGTAATGCAATCTTTTACATTTTTGTGAATGTGGGTTTATTACAAATATTTTGTTTTAATATACTGTATATGTAGTTCTGTAATTGATTCTCCTCGCACTGCATATTGCGTAATCTCTCCTGGGATATACAGTAAACATGACAATTTAGAATTAGCTTTGACACGTGTTTTTTTTTTTTATCTGTATGAAGGTGCTTTCCTACATTGCTTAAAAATTTCCGAAAAAAAACGGCACATGCCTGGCAACATATATATCATGATTATTACTGTTTTAAAAACTGATATATTGACGTAAAGGAGTGATATTACGGTCAGCAATCCGTAAAAAATAATAACGAAGGTAAAATTACGGTCGCCTGCATTTTACTGAAACACGGTTGAGAAAAGCATATTTTTAAGGAAAATTTCCAATTGTAATTATTTTTTAACAGTGCACAGTATGTAATCTTTATACGAATTTCTCCCTATTTTCAGGTCTGGCATTCTTTATAAAAAGCTGGGAACATGTATTCTGTTGATATGAACTCTGGAAAATATCTCCAAATCTTTAAAGGTAAGTTACCTCTGCTGATACGTTTGTATAATTTGAATATTTTTAAAGTTATCTTCCTTGGCAACTGTCACGATCATTAAGACCGAGCAATTTAGATAGCATACGTATTTCCTTAGTAGACTGTATGAATTCAGAAGCAAGTTGAGATTCCATAGTTGGGATTTAGGGTCAACGAACGTTTTCTTGAGAAACGTTAGTTTCAGACCTGTCGAACTTGAAGGTGAGGGGGATAGGCCCTTTGGGAAAGGGAAGGAGAACCAAGATGGGGATGAGGGGTGTATAAGGATTGTAGGAGTATAAGACCTGAGTCAGGAGTGTGGGAAAAGAGAATCAAGATAACGGTAAGGGGAAGATATGAAGAGTGTAAGGATAAAAATAGGAATAAGGGGAAGTAAGGTTAAAGAGAACTTAGAATATGAGGGACGTATATGGACAGCGGAAGATAAAACCTGATTGACGAGTAAAGAAGGCAACCAAGGGACGGGTAAGGGAAAGATCAGAAGAGCAAGAGGATGCTGGTTTATAGAAATTCTCGAGGAGGTGGGGGTAGACGCCCACCCCCACAAAGGAACCCTTGACATTGAAGTAGATGAATTCCCTTTTATTGGTCACTGTAGGAGATTGGGGAGGGGAAAAAGGCCTAACGGCGTTAGGATCTCCTGAGTTTTTTTTTTTTTTTTTTTTTTTTTTTTTTTTTTTTTTTTTTTTTTTTTTTTTTTATGTCGCTCAACATGATTTGCTTCCTCCTCCAACAAAAAACTTCTTCAGGAGCTTGTTGGTCAAATACACAACTTGCGCTATTGCATGCAATATCGAGGTTTTCGTTTCTCTTTTTTATTGAAGTAAGAGCTTTTCTGTGTTTCTGAGGCTATTGGCTTCTTCCTTTGTTTTATGAAGTTGCCTGATTGGATATCTCTTACCAGTGAGTGAATTGTTGGTTAATATTATTTGTAGGATAGATGTAATAAGTCTGATGAAACCTTTCGAAGCTGTCGTGGTAAATCTCATATCAGAGACATTGATATTGATGAAATTCTCTTTCCTGAACAATTTCTTCATATAGTTGGAAATCTAGTTTTAAGATTTATTGTTTGTAAACTACAGGTATGACGTGGGTTGTTGTAGCCATTAATGTCGGCCTCCTGGCAACATTATAAACATAAAGATAAAAATGTATCTGTTAAAGAAACACTTCAATTTTGCAAGAATATTTGAGAGCACGAAATGATCACAACAGTTAAAATTATGGGTAGTTTCACTGAGTATTCTTATATCGAAATTAAGAATCTCTCTCTCTCTCTCTCTCTTTCTCTCTCTCTCTCTCTCTCTCTCTCTCTCTCTCTCTCTCTCTCTCTCTCTCTCTCTCTCTCTCTTTCCGATTTAAAGTTAAAAAGATATTATGAAGGACTGAGAATTTAAAAAGTAAAACAATTGGAAATGTAGCTGTTGAGAAAAATATGAAAAAAGATTTTTATATGATTAGTATGTTTCATTTTTGTGTAAAAATGTATGAATATTTAAATTGAGGAATATGAGAACGGAAACGATGTAGTGGGGAAAAATGAAAAGACTTTAGAGGCCGAATACTTATGAATAATGGAAAGTAGAATGTTGATTTAAATTTTGTCAAATAGACTGTTGTTTCTTTTATGGTTCTTTCAATTACCCTATGACCATAGTCATCATCAATAGCAGTAATGATTATACACCCGTATTTTACACAATAGTAACTTGGTTTGTGTGTAAATAATCGTATTTTTTTATATTAGTTTAGGGACTTGAGAATATAAAAATTTTTGATAAAGTGGTTACTGGTACGTAGCTAGGAGTTAAGATAGAGACTTTAGCCGGCCACTCAACTCTAGAAGGCCGGGAGCACACTAGCGACTCTGTGGCGCCACAAAGCCACAGCATCGTGTGGTGGGGATGTGGTCTCCCATAGGTTTCCATTGTTTTCAAGTTTTGCCGCGCAAACCAGCGACTGTGGCTCTCTGTCGCTCATCCCCGCCACAGGCGTGGCGTGGCTTTGAAAACAATGGAAACCTATGGGAGACCACATCCCCGCCACACGATGCTGTGGCTTTGTGGCGCCACAGAGTCGCTAGTGTGCTCCCAGCCTAAAGGAAGGAGTTGGCCACACTATTCCTCAAAGGAAAAACCGCTGGCCATCCTACAGGACTCCACAAATGAGAAGAGAGCCAACTACTCTACCTCATAAAGAAGGGAGCCGGACATCCTACTCCACACAGGGAGGGTAGCCGGCCTTCATACTCCGCCAAGGGAGGGAAACCAGCCATCCTACTACACAAAAGAAAAGGGAATCAGATATTCTCTCCAACAAGGAGAAGGTGCTCGTTTACCCTACTCCACAAAAGAAGAAGAGAGCCGGCCTTATGACTCCACATAGGGGAGGTGAGCCAGTCATCTAACTACAAAAAATAAATGAGCTAGATAGCCTACTCAAGCTAGAAGATGGTACCAGGTTTCAGTACTCTACAAGAAGAGTAGATCAACCTACTCACAGAGGGGAGGGGAATGAGCAATCCTACTCTGCAAAGAAAGAATGAATTTTTTCCTTTCTCCAAAAATAAAGGAGTGGGCTACTACTTCACAAAACAACAACATGCCCATCCTACCTCACAATCCTTTGGTCATGCATACATATCTCTGTACAGGACATGTCGCCAATACTATTTTCCTGTAAAGTATTAGTGCCGTCGGTGTGGTGCACTGTATGCATTACTTGAAGGTTTTTGCAGTGTTCTATTAACCTCATAACTGCACCTGGTTTTTAGCCTTCTACATTACCTGCATCACCGCTTCCTTCTGTTTGACTGTTCACCCTTTCTTAATCCATACCACGGTGTGTTTTTCCCTGTGCACCTCAGCATGGAATGGCTTTCCCTGTCATAAATAAAGCAGGGCCATATGTTTAAGTTCATAAATCCAATCCCTCCTTGCCACTCGATGGTATTGGACTGCTTTTGTATTTAATGATACAATTCTACCGAACATCGGTGAACGCTCCTATCATTTCAGAGGTGTCTTTTAAGATTTTTAGAAGTTTCCTCAAAATCTGTTTTCAATGCATCACGTGAGACACATGCATACCTTGTCTAGAAACAGACAATTTGGGACTAAACATGTAATGTTAACGGAAGTAAATGTAGCCATAGCTCGCTATAAAGCTGAGACAGAGACCAGATTAAGCCTTGGGTGAATGACTATAGTATTATTTCAGTTGATGTTTTTTATTTGTATCAGATTTGCTTCAAAACCTCTTTTATGGTTTCTAATCATAAAACTTACATGTGATGTAGGTTCGTACACCTCGTTCATTTGACCTAACCCGCTTTCATAGGTAGAGTTCATTAATAATAAACAAGCTATGGTACACTGTTCGCTGATTTGGTGCTAACAGGATTAGTAAAACGGCAAATGAGATGGAAAAGTTTACCTATTTATCCCAATTAGCTCTTTTATTGTATTTTTTTTTTTACTCTGCTTTATTTAATAGTTAACAATTTCTTCTTTGGTAATATTTTTATTACAAAGACAATCGGGACGAGGAAACGTTTTTGTAGTTTGTGGCTCGGAAAACTTACTAGAAAGGGAAAAGGAAGGAAATAAGGTTGGGTAAGAAGCCCCTTGGTCTTAAGGGTTAGGAAAGTAAGATAGATGGTAGGTAATCTCGTCACTCATTGGAGATCCCTTGGCTATTTTTTCGTGTGTTCTCCGGAGTGAAATATTTGCCTCTTTGTTTTTCTGCTGTTTTCAATAACATTGTTCTCTCGTTGATTGACTGATTTACTTAAAGCGTCTATGTTTGTCACTCATTTCACCAATTTCATTCTTGCTTTTCGTTTAAGTAAGCAGCTCACGGTTAAAAACAAATAAACATCAAAGGTAGATTTTTTTTTCCTAAGAGAAAGACATGGAATGTTATTAAAAGTCTTTTTATTGTGTGGTCTTGTTATACGTATTGTTATTTACCTCAACGAAATTGTTATTTTTCGTGAGGTTAAATATCTCAAAAAAATAGTCCCTGATAAAGGAAAGCACAGAATTGGGCCTTTTAGTTTGTTATCATTGTCTCTCTTCAACGACGTAGTTACTGTGTGTTCATTTTCTCATTTGCAGTTAGATTAACTCCGTTATCTTGTGGTAAAATTAGTTTTTTTTCCTCCGAACATTGATTATCTTCATTTGTAGTTTTAATGAGGGAAATGTATTTTGCATTAAAGAAAATGTTTCATGAAGCTTTTCTAAACTTATGCCTTTGATTCTGTGTTTTCTGTAAGTCTAACTTCACACAGCCTTTATGCCTTTGTGTATGTGTGTTTGTGTGTGATAGTAATAGCTTTGGTGCTGCTGGAAATGAGGACGCTTTTAATGGAAAACACATTTTTCCGGTATTAATGGGTAGCTTTTAAAGCTTAATTCCTTTTGCTCTTTCATCCTTTATACTGTTATGTTATTTACAAGAGTGGTCCAGTGATTTTTAATTGCATAATTGTTCAGTTATTTTCACGTTATAAATTAAGTCTCGATTTCTTTGTTTCTCTGCTTGATTTTGGAGAAACGCGAATGAATAAAAGTTATATCATTTTTTCTTTCATATATTGTTTTTCGTTATTATGTTCATTCATTAAAATTCTATACATTGTTATAGATATGAAAAAAATATCTTGGCACTTGATCTATTTCACAGGGCATTAAGGAATTTTACTATTTTGTTTTATTCCTCATTTTAAGTTTTTATTCATATTCTAAAGTAAAATAAAACTTGATTCACGCTCAGATTCAGTTCAATTTCAAAATAAAGTTGAATCTTCCATAAGCTTTAGCCAAAATTTACTGAAATTAATCAGTAACTTTTGAAGGACGAATAAACACATGAAATTCATTAATATTCGCCCTTTTGTTGATGATGATGAATATATGGGAAATTTGACAGTTAATAAATGAGACGATTTAGGTGATGAAGAAGTACAGATACATCTTAAGAAGTAAGAAAGCACTCAAATAAGTAACTGAGAACTTCCATTCCTTTTTCTCTTTTCTCTCTCCTTATCCCTCTTTGTTATGATCCTTTTTCCCTTTTACACTAGTCTAATATTTGTAATTTTAACTTTTATTTTTATATGAATATATTACAGTATTGTAAATATTTTATAATTCCTCTACTTCTGATCCTTATGTGCATTTTACATGAGCTCTAATTTACAAATAGTTTTATTTTCTTTGAAGGTTATTAATTGGCTTTTTCTGTTATGCTGTGTCACCCATTCCCTTTCATCTTCCCCAAAAGTTGGTAGAAACCCGACCATCTGCTTCCCTCCTCTTTCCTTAATAGGTGGTGAGAGAGAGAGAGAGAGAGAGAGAGAGAGAGAGAGAGAGAGAGAGAGAGAGAGAGAGAGAGAGAGAGGGAGAGGGAGTGTGTATTGTCAAGTTGTTACATACGGGTGCAACACATATACATATACATATATGCATGTATATACCTGCGTAAATACGTGACCCGTGTAGACGAATAATGAGACGTCGGAATATGGGTTTTCTTCATTTATTACAAAAGGTTCGTTCGTAAGTACACTATACACAACTACCCTCTCAGGTGAGGGACTTGTCAGCTCGAGCGCCCACCGTCAACTAAAATTATAACTTCTGCAACAATAAGCTGAGACATAGATTTTTGTGGAATACTCATGAATGTTGAGTTCATTTACCTTGTCGTACATGACATATCTGCATACATGAATTAGGACATACGTATGTGCAGTAATATATATATATATATATATATATATATATATATATATATATATATATATATATATATATATATATATATATATATATATATATATATATATATATATATATATATATATATATATAGATAGTGTGTGTGTGTGTGAGTGAGTGTTCATTTAAGTGACTGAACTGACGATATGATTAAATTCTTTGTAGAAATAGTTTTGATTTCCATAGCAAGGGCAGAAGTAATGGAAACATGAAATTCTTTGTATCTTTGAAATTTGTCGGTGATATGATCTAAGTATTTTTCAGTCCTTGCTTATCGTTTCGTTATTAATTTTGTTCTATAGCTTAAAATTGTTCAGTTTTGAACAAACGTTGAATTATGAACAATTCTTGTTCTCTTGGTGCGTAATCGGGGAGTGTACCCACACACGTCACTCCAGATAAAAAGATGTAAATATGAACACTTTACTTTTTTATTATTTACTTATTGCTTAGAAGGTATCTTGCGTGAACACGTTTGCCCACTTCTGCTGATCTTTACAGAAATCAGAAGCGTGCCGTGGATTTGAATTACGCTACGAAATTTCAAATATTTTCACCAAAAACATTAACACCTCTCTCTCTCTCTCTCTCTCTCTCTCTCTCTCTCTCTCTCTCTCTCTCTCTCTCTCTCTCTCTCTCTCTCTCTCTGTTCAAGTATGAAGGTAAGAGATAACTTTACTCAGAGCGAGAATGATCCGACTATCCTCTTGAAATATTTATTGCAATTAACGTTATTATGAAATGAATATGAACGGTGTTTTTTATATCAATTATGTTTATTGTATTCTCAAGATAAGGGTTGCTAAGCTTGGTACTTTTAATTTTTTCAGACGCTGTCTATAAATGAACATGTAACCGTACAATAGTTTTTTTTTTTTTTTTTTTTTTTTTTTTTTTTTTTTTTTTTTTTTCTCCAAATCTATCCAATTGGAGGCCCATTGTCCATATATTTTTACAAGAAACTCTTTATATCCTTCTGAATAAGCTGTCCACACTTTTGAAAGATGCGTAGAAAAGTTTAATTTACCTGAAATAAGATAATCATCTAGGAACATATTTCCCAAGATCAAGTGTTATGATTATATATAACTTTGTTGTCTCTTAGTTCCTAACACCAGAAATGCGTTGAGTGATATTAATTCTTCTTATCTATCAGAGCAAGCGTAGTATGCAAGGGTACTTTAGAGTAATTCTAAAGTTTCATCATTATTATTATTATTATTATTATTATTATTATTATTATTATTATTATTATTATTATTACAAGATTTAAATAGTCTCCATTTAATATCACGTTTGCTAATGAGTTTTGCAGGGCAAAGTCTTTTGGATTCTCTATGTACAGGAAGTCTTTAGAGGTGTGGTCGGTAGCCTTGCCTTATTTTTTTTACCCCAGACAATACTGGCTAGTACAGTGGTAACTTGTTCTCCTTGCATTTACATGGCAGCAGATCGATCCCACCAAAGGACCGTGAGTTTAAGCTGTTTACTAGGAAGGCCACTGCTGTGGTTGGATGCCACAGTGAGGGGTTGGGCTTGCCCAGCTGACGTTCTGGTGAGTATCTATTCTGATGAAACTGGAATTGAAACCAGACGCCTTTACCTTTATTTACATTTGGTTGTGTGGAGGATGGTTGACGAGGAGCAATGTTACCTACCAAACGTGAACTAAGTTTGATACCACTCCGCCCATATTGGCTGAATGCATCTTCAAAGGGGGGCGATAGTGTTGCTATATCTAGAAGCATTTAGCCAATGTGGGCTGAGTGGTATAACACGTAGTTCATGTTTGGTAGGTAAGATGTAGGTAAAGATTGCTCTTCGCCAACCATACCCCACTCCACTCAGATGCAAATAGGTACCTGTATTTTCTGGGGTAAAGAAAAGGCTTAGGGCTACCGGCCATACCTCTAAAGACTTCCTGTACATAGAGAAAGCAAAAAGCTTTGCTACGAGTCTATTAAACCACCCATGACTTGCGGCAAATGAAGTGTCCTTTTCCTCGGGATGTTTTTTTTCACGTGTCGTCAAACAAAGTTTTGGCTTTTTCTTGAATCAGCATTTTGCTTATTCATGCGTCTGCCTTTTCATACAAAAGGATAATGGGCGTTCCATTTCATTGTAAGATATGCCTTTCTTCATATTGGTGGTTCACGTTTCATATGTTGGAGCCTTTTCAGTAACGCATTGAACAATGCGGTCTTTGTTGTGGATAATGGTAGACCTCGTTGTCCGAGTCAGGTCTATGGCACGTCCTCAATAGTTGTCACTTTTTCCCCTTTACACATCTCTTTATGTCCAATTAATCTAGCATCCTTATAACATGTACCCCTACGTTAAATCTAGTTTGATTTTTAGGAATCCACACAGAATTGATAGTTTTTTTTTTTCGTTTTGATAACCCAATGCCTGAGTTATTGCGTTCCTGTATACTTTATTAACTTATACCGCACAGATTTTTTTTTAGAAAATATATTGGATGTGCTATAGCTCCCAAAAGTAACGTTAATGAGTGGTGTGAAAAATATGGAATGTGATGGTCTTGCCAAAGAACGCATGATTTCACATTTCGCACCCCATTGCAAATTCGCTTCCTGCTTGAAGGGAGAGTATAATTAGAATCCTGTTGATGATTCAACATTGGTGTTTGAGGGGCGATGATCATAGCTTCCAGGGAGGGTTTCCGGTCATGGATATCAATGTAATGTTAGTGATTTATTTTCTTTGGGATTTACACATCTTCGGGCATGAAAACTTATAGACCACGTTTGCACACGCTCGCTTTGGTCCTCCGCGGGTGGTACTGTTATTATTATTATTATTATTATTATTATTATTATTATTATTACTTGCTTGGTTACAACCCTATTTGGAAAAACAGGATACTATAAGCCCATGGGCTCCGACAGGGAAAATAGTCCTGTGAGGAAAGGAAACTTGAGGAAAAATATTTAAAAAAAGAGTAACATTAAAATAAATATCTCCTATATAAACTATAAAAACTTTAACAAAACAAGAGGAAGAGAAATAAGATAGAATAGTGTGCCCGAGAGTACCCTCAAGCAAGAGAACTCTAACGTAAGACAGTGGAAGATCATGGTACAGAGGCAATGGCACTACCCAAGACTAAAGAACAATGGTTTGATTTTGGAGTGTCCTAGAAGAGCTGCTTACCATAGCTAAAAAGTCTCTTCTACCCTACCAAGAGGAAAGTGTTCACTAAACAATTACAGTGCAGTAGTTGATCCCTTGGATTTAGAAGAATTGTTTGCTAATCTCAGTGTCGTCAGGTGTATGAGGGCAGAGGAGAATATGTAATAAATAGGACAGACTTTTCAGAGTGTGATTGTAGGCAAAGGGAAAATGAACCGTACCTAGAGAGAAGGATACAATGTAGTACTGTCTGGCCAGTCAAAAGACCTCATGACTCTCTAGCGGTAGTATCTCATTAAAAAAATAACAGTTGGATTGGGAATGTTATATATTCCTCAGAGCTTGACTTTTGTTTTTGTAAGCTGATGTAAAGTTAAGGTGGTGGTAGAAGACAAGATTTTTTTCCTTATTTGCCGTTGTTGTGGACCATTGAGTTTGGTTGAATTTCTATAGCCTCTTTTATTATATCATAATATAGTATTAGTTGTCGAATTTGGTTTAGTTTGACGTTTATGTCTCTCCAAGATGTTTTGTCTGGATTATATATACCTTTATATATATATATATATATATATATATATATATATATATATATATACAGTATATATATATATATATATATATATATATATATATATATATATATATTGGTAATGGAGCTTTGCTTAAAAGCTTTAAATTTCCCGAAGTGGTCTGGTGTGAAATGATCGAGGAATCTTAAGTAGTATCAACTTATATTGGAATCATAAATTGTTTCCTATGATGATTTTTATGGTTCTTGAAAATGTAAGCTTTCGGCACTTGAGGTCGGTCTCTCTCTCTCTCTCTCTCTCTCTCTCTCTCTCTCTCTCTCTCTCTCTCTCTCTCTCTCTCATCTAGTACTTTTTTAATTCTGTTTCTTCGTCATAGATTGATAGATATTCATCTATTGTATTGCTGGTTAATTGTTCGTGTCAGGATTATTTTAGCCTTTTTATCTTTTTAATATATACATTTCTTCATGGTTTTTAGATTGGATACACCTTCTTGTATATTTGTGTAAAATACTTTCCTCAATATTAGGGATAAGATATTGAAAGCATGCATACCTCACAGTTATGAATGAACTGTTAAACACACACACACACACACACATATATATATATATATATATATATATATATATATATATATATATATGTGTGTGTGTGTGTGTGTGTGTGTGCGCGCGCGCGTGCGTGTGCGTGTTTTTCAACCTATGACTTTTCTATAACAGGGAATTACTTAAAAGAAATAACTGGACAGTCACTCGACATTTATGTTTCAACCAGAGAATTGGAGAGGATCATCCTTTGAGGAAGGATTCCACAGCATTAGTCTATTCACACAAAGGCTCTGTAGTGTCATTTATGTATCTCGAACCGTATTGCACAGAACGAGCTATTCACATCTAAATTAGCCGGTATCTCCCTCTTTCTGAATGACCAGGTTTCAATAACTTTCACTCTAGATGGAAACCAACGGAGACATTTCATTGACGGACATATTACTGATGTAACATCAATAATATGTCCGGCAAATTAGGGAAAGGACAAATGGTTCTTCATTTTATTTTTTATTTTTTTTTTATGATTGCTTGATAGATTTAACTACAAAAATTCTTTAAGAACGAACTTTCATTGTTTATATACCTTATGGTAAAGATGGGACAGGAATGGAGGAGGCATTAATACAAAGACGGCTCCCGAACAACTAAGTATTTAGAGACAACATAGGCATTTATAAGTCCCCTAGGGGTCACCTAAGGGTGATAATTGCTTGTTTATATACAACGATTTTTGTCAATAACATTGACATTGGCATAAAAATGGCTAATAAGATTATGGAATGATAATAGAGTTTAAATTAGTTTGTTACATCAACGACGTTTTGGCGTGGAGTTCGATGACTGTTGCAGTGTTTTGAAGAAAACGTAGGTGGGGCATTCTTCTTTATTTGTATGTGCTTTTGTTGCTGCGAAACAACTCATAGAACATTTTTGAGTAGGAAATTAATCAGTATATCGATATATTTATCTGTATATATCATTCTGTCTATTTGTGTGTCTATGTACATATATGCATACATGCGCGCGCACACACACACACACACACACACATATATATATATATATATATATATATATATATATATATATATATATATATGTATGTATATATACATTTTAATGTTGCTGTTCTTAAAATGTTTAATTTTTCTTTTCTTTCCTTTCCTCACTGGTCTTGCCTTTCCTCACTGGGCTATTTTCCCTGTTTGGCCCCTAGGCTTATAGCATTATGCTTTTCCAACTACAACTTTTCCAAGCTACAGCTTGGCAAGTAATAATATATATATATAGAGATAGATAGATATCGACACCAATGACCTTAAAAATCAGGATGCCAGAAAACTTCAAATCAATCAATCGATAGATAATAGATAAATAGATAGTATCAGTAGGAAGGTTTCTCCACATTAGAGGATAAGAATAGGGAACTGCAAGCGGTTTAGTATGAGGAAATCATAGGTTTAAAGAAATAAACATGCAGAAATTTTTAGTGTATGAATGGAGAAAGAATCGTGTACTGGTAGACAGGACGACAGATAAGGCCATCAAGAAGAAAATGAGGGAGGAAAAGAAGGCATGTGATGGAAATATGAGCCTATTCTTCAGAGAGAATAAATAGTTCTTTTATGAAAGGAAATTCAGAGCGAAATGTAATGGAAAAACTGATCACAGAATTGTAGATGTAAATGGAAAGAGAACCACCGAAAAGTGCAGTCCTGTGTCGATATAGTATTTTGAAGGATATTGATTCTTGAGGACTTGTAGGTATAAGTGTAAGTTTGAGAAAGCTTGCGAGTTTATTGCTGAAGATGGAAGGAGCGCTATCAAGAGGCTGAGGAATAGAAAGGTACCTGAAGAGAGTTGATGGGATTGCAAGTGAATAACTAAGGTACGGTTTTTTTCATTACTTTTTATATACGAGCATTGCTTAGTATTGCCATGCTGCTGTAAAGTATTCGTATCTCAAATTGGTATCTTAAGTCAATAAGCACATAACGATTTTCAAATGATTTACTTACGTTAGTCCTTCTTTACTCGGGATCCGAACTTTTGTAATTTTGCAACTTTATTGATGATTGCTATAAAGTGACTGATCTGGGCTTGTGCCAGCACTAGTCCATGTTTGAAATCGACTCTTAGATCCAGTATGGTGTTTTCAGGAAATAAAGAACCCTAGTATAGAGTTGTGTTGCTCCCAGTTGACTGTGGTGGTCATGGTCAGATTGGAGGAATAGGCAAGTACCCTTATTTCAAAGTACTTTTACAGAATTAGAATAGTAACACTTGCTGCAGGTAACTTCGTAAGCCAACACCCTCGCAGTTCAACCCTCTTAGTGAAAATCCTATTGATAACATTGATTACCCAATGTTTTCCCGAGTAGTATACATGCTCGCAGAAATAGAGCTACACAGTTAAACCAATAATTACAGCCATTCTCAAATGCTCCCACGTCCAAAACTTCATAAATACAGTATTCAAGTTCACCCGGCTATTTCCTATAATTCGAGAAACTACTTCTGATGCCAGCACCCCATGATTATACCAGAGTTAATATTTAGGGCGAGAACCATGATACTAAATTAAGTTGGAATACTTCGAGAGTGAATTATGGTAGTTTGATAGCGTCAAATGGAATTCCCCTCCGGTCAGCGTAATCGTAATTCCTTCGTTCTACCCTGTAATGACATTCCGCTTCCAATATTTTTGTATCTTGTTTAGACTTCCACAAGCAAAGGCCCTTGCATCTCTGTACCCTGTACTTCTCATTCTACAGCAGTTAAACCCATAGATGCAATGAAATCCGCTTAGTTGCACTTATTTTAACCCCCCCCCCCTTTTAAGTGAGAACAAACACTTAAACTAAGAAGCTGAAAGGAGATATAGATTCCAAGCTTCTTGCTTCTTTTATGAAGTTAAGTAATAAAGATTACTTATAGAAAACTAAGGATTGTTCGAGTTAGATAATTTCTTAGCCTTGTTACGGAAACAGTGGTAGAATGCAGTTATATAGCATATTGTACAACCACCTTAAAGGTCCACGTCTAGACAAATAATATATATATATATATATATATAAATATATATATATATATATATATATATATATATATATATATATATATATATATATATATAT
>NC_090762.1:6313668-6316168 GCF_036898095.1 Palaemon carinicauda | reverse complement strand
GAGTAATTAACTTTCCGTAAACGTGTTAGTTACACTGTAATCAACTGACAACCAAACGCACTTAGAATTGACTACCCTGATGAAGTTTAGAGAAGTTTGAATGTTTGGTTAAGTTTTTTTGCACGGAAAAGTTGAAGGGGAAAAGTATTTGCATATCTTTTCCATTAAAAGAAGTCTTCAACTTTTTTCTTCAAGTTTGTCCCCCAATGTTTTATTCTGTATCATAGAGCATTTTCTTGCGGAGAGAAGTTTTATCGATTTTCCGGCGTTTTGTTTGAAAAAAGTTTCCCTCATATCATTGATGTCGGAATTTCAGCTTTTTCTTTTTGTATAGGTTTGAGAATATATATATATATATATATATATATATATATATATATATATATATATATATATATATATATATATATATATATATATATATATATATAAATATATATATATATATGGATATATATATATATATATATATATATATATATATATATATATATATATATTTCCCCTATTTGTTGAAGACCATGTTTATATATGTATATTTATTTGCATATATTTATATATATATATATATATATATATATATATATATATATATATATATATATATATACACATATATACAGTGTTTACATACATACATACATGCATACATACATTCATACATACATATATAACATAACCTACATATCATCATCATCACCATCATCCGTGATTATTACACTATAGGACAGAGGCCACAGACATGTCCTTCCTCTTGCGTATATTCGTGGTCTTTTTTTTTGCAAGACTATATCCGCAAATTTTCTTAGCTCTTCACTCCATCGTCTTCTCTTCTTTCCTCTGCTTCTTTTGCAATCCCTAGGGACCCATTCAGCTATTCTTCTTGTCAATCTTTTATCTGTTATTCTTATTATATGTCCTGCTTAGGTTCATTTCTTTTTCTTACATGTTAGAATATCCTTTACTTTAGTTTGCTCTCGTATCCATATTGGTCTTTTTCTGTCTTTTAGTGCTATTCCTATCATTGTTCTTCCCTTGTCTTGTGTGTTTTAAGGCTTTAGTAAGGCTCCAAGTCTTTGAGGCAAAGGTTAATACTTGCTAGACCATCTGATTAAATACTTTTCTTTTAGAGAAAATGGCATTTTATGTTTCATAATCTCATTTTGTTTAACAAACGCTCACCATGTGGTAACGTCCGTGACTTGTGAACTCCAGACTGGGGTTCGAGTCCCGCTCAAACTCGTTAGTTTCTTTGGTCGCTGCAATCTCACCTTTGTGAGCTAAGGATGGAGGGTTTGGGGGAGCCTATACTCGGTGAATCATCTTCAGCCATTACCTGAACTTCCTAGGTCCTAGCTTGGTTGGATAGGGGCCTTGGGTGCTGATCATATGTATATATGGTCAGTCTCTAGGGTATTGTCTTGTGTGATAGACCAATGTCACTGTGCCTTGCCTGTGCCACTCATGAGCGGACTTTAAACCTTAAAACTTGTTAACCATGCTTATCCTCCTTTTAATTTTGGTCCCATCTCCTTTGAAAACACTTACTGACTGTCTTTCGTACATATATTCATTAACAATCTCTAGAGGTTCGTCCATAACCCTTATTTGTTGTCTCTGCATTTTCATTGAACACTATCTTGGCTTTACTCATATTCATTTTCAGTACTACATTTATGCTTTATACAAATCTTCAATCACCTTTTGCAATTCATCCTATGATTTACTAAATTTAACATACACACACACACACACACACACACACACACACACACATATATATATATATATATATATATATATATATATGTGTGTGTGTGTGTGTGTGTGTATGTGTGTTAGTATATGTACACATATGTATGTATACTGTATGTATATGTATAGTATGTATTTATATATATAACCAAGTTAGATAAATATAATTCAAGATTCCCGTTGTGAATATGGTGATGGGATCCTGCTCTCCAAATGGCGGGGAACAAACCCCCGATAAAGGTCTTGAACATAATAAAAATGCTTGTTATTGTAGATTGCCTGACCTCAGACTAATCACGGGCTTTTGCGAATATGGAATCCATAATCTAAAAGATGCTAAATTTAATTGTACCTAAGAAGCTAAAGATTTCGAATTTAGCATAGATCTCGGAGAATCCAGAGATGTCAGCGAAATGTTAAGAAGCATAGATCTCGGAGAATCCAGAGATGTCAGCGAAATGTTAAGAAGTGATATCCTTTAAAAAATATTTATATGATTCTGAAATCGGTGAGTATAGTGGTAACATTTTTTGGCTCAATAACATTTGTCATATTGATAAAAAAAATATACAATGAACTAAATAATAATACCATTTCCTAATATCGCAAAAGGGTCTGCCCCTCTCTTTTGTTCTTCTCCTGTACTTCTCTTTCTCCCTATTTCCTTAGTCTTTCCCATCCCGAGTACCGGCCTTTGAGCTATAAACTGGATTGTATCCAGGGGTACTCTTCCTTTCCCCATATT
>NC_090762.1:6301168-6308668 GCF_036898095.1 Palaemon carinicauda | reverse complement strand
CATGTCTATTCTGCCAAATAGTTAATCAGATTTGTCCTTCTGATCCGACAGGTGCAGTTCCTCTGTTTAATTAACTATTAGCACGGAAGCCCTCATCGCTTTTGGGGCTATATCGATAGAAGCCGGACAGCACAGCATGTTACGAAATGTAAGGTTAATCCCAGATCGAGATACATTAGCGTTTTATCATTTTGAAGCTACGTTAAAAAAAGGGGGTTTATGCGTCTTTGGCTTGGTTTACTTGCTTGCTTGGTGTTACTAGAATTATGCAAAAAAAAAGTGACTTCGGGATTTAGAGAAAAATAAAGTGATCTCTCTCTCTCTCTCTCTCTCTCTCTCTCTCTCTCTCTCTCTCTCTCTCTCTCTCTCTCTCTCTATATATATATATATATATATATATATATATATATGTGTGTGTATATATATATATATATATATATATATATATATATATATATATGTATATATATGTATATATATACATATACATATATATATATATATATATATATATATAAATATATATATATATATATATATATATATATATATATATATAATATTTATATATATATATATATATATATATATATATATATATATATATATAAATATATACATATATACAATATATATATATATATATATATATATATATATATATATATATATATATATATATATATAATGTGTGTGCGTGTTGTAACAATGGTTACGGCTACTTCCTGTTGTAAATGGCAGTTCGTGATGCATCAACTGAAGGTAAAACTTCAACAATAAGAAGACATGCCCTCCCAGAAGTATCATCAGCAGTGTTCCTAATACCCCAAAACACACATCATCACTCACCTCTTATCTTGCACGTCCCTTCTAGGTTCCCAGATATCAGTGACTCATGCCATTTACGACACGTTTTCCTCTTACTGTCACTCGACGTCTCCACTTCACTGCCATAAAGGAGAGTTGGATTAACAGTTCTGTAATGTGTTCCTGTGGCCACTCAAAGCTGCTTCCATGCATTTGCTGGTCTGGGACTCGCCTTATTTCCTATCTTAGTCTCAGCTGGTATTTTTACACCCAAACGTCTATACGAATCAATTGCTTTCATTCTCCTGATAACCGTATTCAAGTTCCAGTTTCCCCTCAAAGACATCGTATTTTAGTTTTAGTTTCGCCTCAAAAACACCATATTCTAGTTTCAGTTTTCCCTCAAAAAGTTACTCTTGTTCACATTTGTTCCTAATTTTATTCCATGCAAACTCTTTCTTTAGTGTTCGCAGTTTCACTTCGCCCTCCAAGGCAGAGTTGTATTTTCCGCAAATTTCTACCATTCCACATGGTATTTACACCTCGCTATCTTATCACAAAAATTTTCACTAACATCAGCAGTCCTTTTCCAGACTTCTGGCACAATTTATTCCACCAAAAACTTACACAGCTTTTAGGATATAGATTAATCTTATTTCTACCCATTTGATCTTTTATCTACATATTTGATCAAACTCTTCATTAAAGCTTTTAATTAAGCTCAAAAGATTATCTCATATAGTATACTTCTTAATCAATTCTGCCACAAGGTTTTTTTATGTTTTTTATCAAACCTCTCGGGTAACTATTTCATAACAAAATTCAAAAACCGTTACCCTTGCCCCAACCCACAATATTCAATCAGTCGTTCTATCATCTATCTTACATTCTCAGTGAATTATTATAATTATCGCTATCGCATTTATCTTTGTAATAAACGACTGTTTTAGAATTCCATCAACTTAAGTATTTTTTCAAGGACATTCCCCCTCCTCCTTAGAGATCGCTTAAATCTTTACATTCGTACACCATCTTGGTTCTCTTAAAGAAGAGTTCTAGTTTAGAATTAATTGATATTCTTTCCCCAAAACTATTGGAATTCTGAGCATTCCTCGTCATTAAGGAAACCAATGCCGACTGAATTCCAGAAAAGGCCTTTAAATTATTTGGGTTCTCAAAGAAACCGGTTTTTTTTTTTTTTTTTTTTTTTTTTTTTTTTTTTTTTTTTTTTTTTTTTTTTTTTTTTATCAACCACTGCACCTTGGACTTTTCTTATATTTTAGACAAATTGGAGCGAGTTAGGAAGAGATTCAGCTCAATTTAGCACATAGCATCAAGCAATTCTTTCATTCTCAGGAGAAGTAGTAGTAGTTTTGTGAGGAAGGTTTTTTTTTTTTAATAGGAAATGGTTTAATTTCATATTTTTTTTTTCTTTTTTATTTTTGTTATTTGCTGAAGTGTTTTCTCAGACGTGTTCAGGGAAGTATTTGGGATTTACTTTTTACTGTTATTTTGAAGAGAAAAAATGTAGTATGTTATGTAACGATATTTTTTTAATTATCTGAATGCTGATGGTTTCCGTTCTATATCATTAGTATTAATATTCGCAAGTGAAATTAATGGTGTACTATTAGCTTTTTTTTTTTATTATTATATTGTTTTTTTTTTTTTTTTTTTTTTTTTTTTTTTTTTTTTTTTTTTTTTTTTTTCTCTCTCTCTCCAAGATCTCAAACTTATCTCACATCTCTTTCACGACAATCACTCGTTCCACGCACTATTTTTGTCCCTTATTAATCACTCTGCCACCTGCCCACTAACTGTCGTGGTGGTGAGATCTCATTGTGATCCATTACCACTCACGCCGGATCCCTCTTCTATCTTTTACAATTTATATTAACTGTTGTGTATCATCAGCATTTTATCCGTTACCGATACAATTGTATAAATTCCCATAGGATAAGTTCTGTCATTACTGCTTTGGAATAGAGAGAGAGAGAGAGAGAGAGAGAGAGAGAGAGAGAGAGAGAGAGAGAGAGAGAGAGAGAGAGAGAGAAGGAATTAAATGAAGCAAATTGATGTTTAGAAGTTGAAAGAAGTATTTTGTTACGTTTGACTTTTGTTTTTGGTGTCACTTGTGTTGATGTCGAATAGTAATGAAAATATCGTAAGTTTTCATTAAACTCCTTTTATTAGTATAGTGATTATTAGTATAGTGATATTCAAAGGAAATTAATTCATTTGGTCATTGATATCTCATATGTAGAAGAATTGTATAAATTTATGTTATTTCATAATTATTTTTTTCCTTGTTTATGCCTTCTCCCTCATTCCTTGTGTTGATTGATTTTTTTTTTTTTGTCCTTTTACGTATTTGTTTGAATATTTTTTGTATTTTTTTTTGTGTTTTTATCCATTGGATTATACATAAACTTTCATTTATTTATTAGTTATTTTTTCTTTGATTAATTCCTTCTTATTTACTTAAATTTCTTATAATGGGAACCTGACTTACTCATATATTTTTATCTAATCATTTATAGATTCAAATAATTATTTGTTCGCTTATAGTATATGTTTTACTCGAATATTTTTACCCTCTCTCATGCATACAGGTAACATTTTATTCATTTATATATTTATTCAATACTTTACATTATTTAGTTTTTCTTATTTCCTTCTTATTTTCTTATTGTTCTGAAGAAGTAACTTGATCATTAACATTGGATGTCTGTCTAGTTATTTTCCTAATTGTTCCTTCAGAGCAAACGTTCGAAATGTCACGTTTCTTGGAATTTCCTTTGTTCTGAAATAGTCACGAATATCGCAACTGGCGTTGCATTGAAAAACAACGTTTGTTCTACCTGCTCAAATGGAAGATATTCGCCCTTCTCGCTTTTTGCGTTTCATTGCAATCTATTTCTGCTTCCACATCACTCCTACTGGAAATCAAAACACATTCTTGTTGACTATGTATTTTTAGAAATTTGTGTGCGTATAGATAAATCTAAAATTAAAATCTTTAATATTTCGACACAACTACAATATTTTTTTTCCTTCGTCCAATCAAGTACATAGCACAAATATGAATTTTGAATAGGGATTATGAATAACCTTGTACGCAAATGCATTACTTAAGGGGCCCATACACGTTCAAAAAAAGCGTCAAAATTTTGCATAAAAAATTTGACGACTCGTCAAAAAATATCAAACGGATTTGATCCATCAAAATTTTGCTTCAAATCTTTTTTTGACATCAAAACGTCCTACACACACTCAAATTTTGCATCAAAATTTTGATGCAAAATCTTGACGCTTTTTTTTTATCTGCTCCGGGTTGTTTGTCATAATAGGTCACATATTGTTTATGTATTTATTTCCTATTTCATATGGATTCATATTATTATTTTTATTCTCGTAAGGTCTTTGTGAACTCTTTCGTTGAGAGAATCTAATTTGATTTTACCTTTTCATCAATTAATTCATACATTTTCATTATTTTTATTGTTTTTATTCTATGTATACATCTATTCTTATGCTGAAGTCCAGTAAATATTTTTAGAACATTCTTATTTATATATTATTTATATTTAAGTAATATTTACAGCATATATCCATTCATTTGTTAAAGGCCACGTTTTATAATCTAAATATGTTCTATTTTCATACATTGATTAGACTCTTGTAACCTTATCTGTTTTCCACACATCCAAAGTTCAAGTCTTTATCACCAGACACGAGGAATGTAATGCTCAAATCGCAGGCTGGGAGACAATCCGATCCTCCTTATCGAGTCAGAGTCTTCAAAGGCTCTATTGAACTCGTCGTAATCAGGGTAATGTTCTGTAAACGAAAGAAATCTTTTGAATCTCCGGCGATTCATGTTTTTCATATCATACGTCTAGATTTACAGATTAAAAAAATACGTTCGATTGTGTCTGAGGCTTCATAAATGATAAGGATTTTTCCGTTAAGAAATTTCTTCATTGATGTTTTATTCTCATTCATTTATCTGATTTTGCCTAAGACGAAGTTAGTTAATTGCTTCTTTTTATGATTATTTTGTAACTTTTTTTTTTATCATGAGTTGTCCAGACCGTCACTTCAACACTAAATAAGCATAAAAATGAACCTCAGGTTTATGTTAAAAATTTTCTTCATGTATTGTGAAATTTATGCTTTTTTATTGTTAGTTCGTTGACTAGTGTATAGGACGTCCGCCTTACCAGCGAAAAGCCTTGTGGTCGATTCCGTAGATAATAGGGACTTATTTGGTTAGTTAGGTAAATCCTACCATGCCTTTATTAATCTGACCGGAAAATTGTTACCTGTATATAGGCGACTGTTAGAAGCGAGCAAGCGAATTGCAAAAGTATATGGGTCGAGCAACCATATTCCAAAAGACTGAGGGTAAACCAAATCGCCATTAAGTTCAGGAAACAGTAATGAAGGAAAATTTCATACTGTATATATATATATATATATATATATATATATATATATATATATATATATATATATATAATATATATTATATGAGAGAGAGAGAGAGAGAGAGAGAGAGAGAGAGAGAGAGAGAGAGAGAGAGAGAGAGAGAGAGAGAGAGAGAGAATTATTTGAAAATAAAGGTAGGTGGTACAATCTTTATAAGAATTTACATGTGGTCTGGTGAGTTTTATGCATAGATGAAGCACGCAAATGATTTTGTGTCAAATACAGCATTTGAAGATTTTCCGAGCTGCTTAGTGAATGAGGAAAATATTGAATATATATATATATATATATATATATATATATATATATATACACACACATATATATATATATATATATACATATATATATATATATATATATATATATATATATATATATATATATATATAGTAGGTTGGCCAGGGCGCCAGCCACCCGTTGAGATAGTACCGCTAGAGAGTTATTGGATCTTTTGACTGGCCAGACAGTATTGCGTTGGATCGTTTTCTCTGGTTACGGCGTATTTTTCCTTTGCCTACACATACATCGAATAATCTGGCCTATTCTTTCCACATTCTCCTCTGTCCTCATATACCTGACAACACTGAGATTACCAAACAATTCTTCTTCACCCAAGGGGTTAACTACTGCACTGTAATTTTTCAGGGGCTACTTTCCTCTTGGTAAGGGTAGATTCGTAGAAGGTACTCTTTAGCTATGGTAAGCAGCTCTTCTAGGAGAAGGACACTCCAAAATCAAACCATTGTTCTCTAGCCTTGGGTTGTGCCAAAGTCTCTGTATCATGGTCTTCCACTGCCTTTGGTTAGAGTTCTATTGCTTGAGGGTACCTTCTTATATATGAAAGGTTTATTTCATATTGTTACTGTTATTAAAAGATTTTATTGTTTATTGCTTCTCTTGTAGTTGATTAATTTCTTATTTCCTTTCCTCACTGGTCTATTTTCCCTGTTGGAGCCCTTGGGCTTATAGCATGCTGCTTTTCCAACTTGGGTGGTAGCTTAACAAGTAATAATATATATATATATATATATATATATATATATATATATATATTTGTATATATATATATATATATATATATATATATATATATATATATATATATAAATGATAATTTGTCAAAATAATTTGGGATTTGTTTGAGAGGCTATAACTGATAGACTTAAGCTAGTACTGTTTCAGTTATATAATTTTGTTTTGTGTAAGTTATTACCAAAGTAGACCTACGATTAATTCAACATCATTGGTCTAGTATTGGCCCAAGAATTCATTTTCATTTTGTACCTGTGTGTATTTGCTAATATCTTCACTTTTAAATTAAGTATGTTGCGTTCCAAATGTTCTTCAATGGACAGGCTCGGGATTTCAACAGAGAAGTGTAGATTAATTGTTTTGAATCATAATTATGTAGTTTTAATGTTAATTTGAACCAACACTTACAAGTATTTAGCATCAAATAAAAATTTATTGATAGTATAATTTCAACATGAAATGCTTGTGATATAATTTAACGGCGATCAGCTAGTGTAATGCACGTGCATCAAGCAATGCACATACAAATAAAGAAAAATGCTATCTATGTTTCTTCAATGCAGCACGCATAGGAACTGCCATCGAACTCCATTGAACTCAAACGACAAAAACCGTTGAGCGTAACACACGCTAATTTCAACTCTATTCTCAATACTTGTATTATATTGTCAATTTTTATGCCAGTGTTAATTTTATCGACAAAAAGAACTGTTATGTGACCCATTTGGGGGTATTTAGATACCTGTGTTGTTTGCTGAATAAAGTTATTCAGGAACTCGTCACTGAGCCACATCGCACTATAGTCAATTCTTTTTAGTGAGGCAGATTTGCACCGACTCGCAAGGGTGCCCTTTTAGCTTGGAAAAGTTTCCTGATCGCTGATTGGTTGGACAAGATATCTCTAACCAATCAGCGATCAGGAAACTTTTCCGAGCTGAAAGGGCACCGCTGCGAGTCAGTGCAAATGCGCCTCATTAAAACAAATTGAGTATAGTTACCATTTACGAAGTATTTCGGTTTTATGAATAAACTAGACGTCCTTCTTTATCTTCTCCCATGTCGTTGTTGTAGTTGCTTTTATTGTTAGTGACCTAGATATTATTTATTATGTGGCTGGTTTTGGAGCAGGTTTTAGCCGCGAGGATATTGTTCTTTTAAGGGAAAAGA
>NC_090762.1:6278668-6286168 GCF_036898095.1 Palaemon carinicauda | reverse complement strand
AGATGATGTTATGTAGTACTGGGATTACATATCAGAACTGAGACATGCGCTCTCTCTCTCTCTCTCTCTCTCTCTCTCTCTCTCTCTCTCTCTCTCTCTCTCTCTCTCTCTGTTCTTTTCGTATAAAATGAATGAATAAGATTTATCTGTAAACTTTTGGCCATGGCCAGAATTCCTTAAGGAATTTCAGCTTATGTCGTATTCTATTTCTTTGCTTAAGTCCCTGGAAAATCTAGAAGGATTCGCCCAGAGCGCGTCCAGAGTAATAGGAAAATACTTTGAAGTTTCCAGATAAAAAAAAAGGAATCTCCGTTTGACTCTGCAAAGGCTTTTCATGTATTCACAGGACTCGGTAGCACATGGAATAAAAGACTCTGATACATATTATATAAGCATCCTACACGAGAAGGATAAGAAATAGGAAACTGAATGGTACATTTCAAGGATATTTCATCCCTGAGACTGGCTTTAGGTTCTTTATTTTAGTCGCTGGAAACCGCAACCTCAGCATCGGACGTCTCATTAGTTAAATATCCCCCATCCCCGGGAATTTAGAAGCTCTTCCAGTACAAAAGGACTCGCGGACGGATAACTGGATCAGTAAATCTCTGCAAATAGGATGATGATGACGAGTGGTCTGAGGGGAAATGGGGCTGGGGAGGAGGAAGATTTCGGGTGAAGGAGGAAATAAAGAAAATCTAGAGGAGAAATAATAAAAGAAGACTATAAGGGAGATAAAAAAAATATAGTCTAAAGAACAAGAAAAAATAAGTAAGGAAAAATAAAGGAGTTTTCTATTGGCTCTTGACGAAATAGTTGCGAGCGAGATAGGAAGTGAAAAATGTCGATTTGTCAATACATTTTTTTTTTTTAAATGTGAAGATGAAATACGAAGGTAAAAGTAAACGACAGGTCTTATTTGATCTTTGTATCACCCTTTTCAGTTCTCTCTCCTTCTTTCCGTAAGTTCAGTTTTGTCATGATTGTTAGATCAAAATTATGATCGAACTGTCTTGTTTGCTGTAAAGGAGGTGAACTATGTTTAGATCAAGTTTGTTAGCATCATCATTATCATCTTCACCCTTTTCAGAAAGGAGGGTTAAGATGGAAAGGATAACCGACTTTTAATAAGCTACAACCCTAGTTGGAAAAGCAGGATGCTATAAGTCCAAGAGCTCCAACAGGGAAAATAAACCAGTAAAAAAAGGAAACAAGGAAGAAAGATAGAATAGCGTACCAGAGTGTACTCTCAAGTAAGAGAACTCTAACTCAAGACAATGGAAGACCAGGGTTCAAAGGCTATAGCACTACCCAAGACTAGGGCAGTAGTTTGATTTTGGATTGTTCTTCTAGGAGAGCTTCTTCCCATAACTAAAGAGTCTTCTACTTTTACGAGGAGAAAAGTTGCCACTGAAAAATTACAGTGCAGTAATTAACCCGTTGAGTGATAAAGAATTTTTGGGTTATCATAGTGGTGTTAAGTGTATGAGGAAAGAAAAGAATGTGTAAAGAACATACTAGACTATTTGGTGTACGTGTAGGCAAAGGAAAAATGAGCTGTAATCAGAGAGGGATCCAGTATAATACTATCTGGCCAGTCAAAAGAACCCAGTAACTCTCTAGCGGTAGTATTTCAACGGGTGGCTGGTGCAAACGTTAAGCAGGATACTGGGTCCTTAGACATAAGCGATGGTAATCTTCGTTAATTTTTAATGTTGACATTATTGCTATTATTATTATTATTATTATTATTATTGTTATTATTGTTGTTGTTGTTATAAGACAAGCTGCAAAACTGAATTTTAAAGCCCAAATAGTACAAGCCAAAGGGACTTATGAAGTAAAACAACCCAATAAGGAAAAAAGGTAAGGCAGTTAATTATACCCTGGAAAAAAAAGAAGCAACAAAGAGGAAAATAAATTATATAAAGTCCAAGGTAAAATAAGCAAGCCACAACGTTAAAACTATGATGCGAGACATTGATCAACACAAAACATCTGCACCCAGTCTTAACTCTTGAAGTTCCACAGATTCGACTACATGATTAAGACTATCGTAAATAGATCGGACCTTTGCATTTACCCTTGACTAGTAAAATGTGTTAGATTTATATATAAATATGGAACCACAATTTCATCACGTTGCGGAAGCGTATACTGTATACTCTGTAAAAAATATTAGCTCATGAAAATAAACTCATTAGTTTCCCATTATCATTATAGCGTAGTTGCCTGTAAAATTTTACTGTACGATCAGTCTTTTAAATTTGACTCTCATATCTCAAGTGACCCAACGATTTAACACAAAAACACCCATTTTCGTATCTCGCTCGTTTTATCATCAAGTTCATCATATAGTAACGAGATCATGAAGTGTAAAAGTTAATGTATTTTGTCAGGCGAGAGAGATAAAAATTATCCTGCTTTTCGAATACTTTCTTTAATTACGAACTGGTTATTAAATTTGTAATCATATTTTCTATATTTTATCTGTCATATTATGATAAGGTGTTTTTATAGCCATCAATAGAGCCACTTACTGTGGATATTGATGTATTGGAAGTTTCATGACCATTTGGTTTCATTCTCTGTCCCCTTCTATTGTCTTTGCTAGCCAGGGAGGAAATTCAGCTGTTCCTTTTCCCACATGTATTGCGGAATGAACAAACAGTGGCCCTTTCTTGTGTCTTGACCCAAAGTAGAAGCAACAAATCATTACTTTTGCCTCTCAAAAAAGAATGTATCTGTAGGTTGGTATTGTACACCTTTAGGCCTCTCTTTTTCTTGATAAAAAGTCCTAGTAGACCGTATTGATCAATTGCTCTCTCTCTCTCTCTCTCTCTCTCTCTCTCTCTCTCTCTGACACTACAGTACATCGCGTATATTTATTTTGCTACCTTTGCCAGCAAAATAAATTATATTAACAAATTATATTATTTGTGCTTGTAATAACGATACTAATGTTGAAGTAGATCTTAGCCCCGAGTTAAGTTGTATACAATTTGCTTTGTGTTGTATTTTTTCGAGTTTTTTCTTTCATACGAATATTTGCTTTGGCAAAGTGCATAAGCGTCGTCTAAACTAAAGTATGTTATCGTGATGACATATGACAATAATTGTTATATATCATCCTGATAACATAAGAAAGATTAAACACAAGTATTGTGTTCACTTTATGCTCATAGGTAGACTGTATAGGTTTGACTGTATATGGGAATAATTTTTTTTTCTATTGCTTAAAACACAGGATTTTAACCTTTGGGAGTTATTCATGTTTAGGAAGGGGCTGCTTGTATAAGTTCAACATTTATAAGTTACCGTACTATGATAATGAACAATGAATTGTTCTTTATCCTGGTGATACTTGTTTCGTTTTATACACACACACGCACACACACACACACACACACACATATATATATATATATATGTGTGTGTGTGTGTGTGTGTGTGTGTGTGTATAGCCCTTTCTGATTAGGGATACTTTAACGTGGTGAAATGGTTTGTGTATCGTCATGAGCAACAAAGCTGTACTATTCATGGCTTCCAATACTAGGTTGGTTTGCTTTGAGCGATCAGACTAAAGACTCTCACCACCACCAATCCGCAGTTGCCGGAGTGGTAATGAAAACTGGACAAAACCCCAGACATGAATAAGGACTGAGGCCATTGTCCTGCAGTGGACTTGAAACGGTTGCATTTGTTGAAGTTGTTTATATATACATATATATATATATATATATATATATATATAGTCACACAGATACACGTTTAAAAGTGTTAATGCTTTTATATATTGTACATATAGTTTATAACACGAACGTAAATGAAATTACTCAAAGTCAATTTGGCACTATGATTTGTTGAAAACATGATATTAGATTAAAGTGTGATGAATGATAAGTATAATGATCATGAACGCCCATTTCCATCGTTCTTACATTCCCATCTTTGCACCTATCCTTCCTTATATAGCTGAAGGGTCATCATCATTATCATAATTTTCTCATTTTACCTTGAAACCCCCCCCCCCCCCTCCTGACGTTGGAAGTGATACTTCATCTCCTAGCCCAAATCTGTCATCTCTCTTTATCGACAACACCGAATAATGTGAGATTTAAAAACAGGAATTTTGCTTTATAGAATCTTGACGGGGATTTTCCGTTTATTTTTAAGCATTATTCTTTATATATAATGAACTATTATGGATAACTATAAACGTGATGTGGGTCCTTTATGCAGGAAAACCCTTTCTCAGAAGATAACAAATTAAAGGCGTTATCTGTTCTGGTTTGGACATTTCGTACTTGAGATGTCAATACACTTTGCTCGAAGCCTAATACTTTCGGCAAAGTTGCTGGAAAATAATTTCCGCAGAAAAAGGTATAAGGTCCTGGCAAATGTATCCTTTCCCCGAGGCGATAAAAGATGGAAGAATCTCCATTTTATCGCCCAGAAGAGATATGGGGAGCTCATTGGGAATGGAACGCCCATATAAAACCTGTGGGAGATGGCCCTGTGCTGCTGCTCTTTCGTCTGCATTGCAGCAACGGCGACCTTGCCAAAAGTCTTATTCTTACTTAGAAAAAGAATTTTTGAAGGTTTCAATTTCTTTTACTTTCTTTTTAATTATCTATTTGTTTTGAACCAAACTGTGTTTATTCAGAATAAAATAACAAGGCTTCTTTTATAGAAAAGCTAAAAAAAACAGCTTATGAAGCATAAATTTCTTTGATGGTCCCCACGTTTTGAACATTATAACCAATGGATTGTTATTCTGAAAGTCTGGAAATTTAAACTTGGTAGGTCGTGATGTTACAAACACTTGTCTTCAGTTCGGCATGTGAAATTATTCATATGTGATTTCAAAATACAACATTATTAGTCTTCAAATCCTTCGAATGAATCAAAGTCATAACAGGACTATACCACACAAGCTATATAAATCACTTAAGATTAAATTAAACAAGATCTAGAAATAACTGCAAAAACGAAATTGTGTGATTTAAAATGACGTGTTGGTTAACAGGTCACGCTTTTGATTTTAGCGGTACCAAAGGTCCTTCAAGAATTACTGTCATGGAGGAAGGCCAACTTTTTGTTAAGTGAAATATCCGCATTTCCTTCAATTTCCTTTCCTTTAGCAAAGTTTAATAAGCGTCATAGATAAATAATTCTGCAAAAAGATACGATTATACGATATTAGAAAGGTTCAGAGTCAATATCATTTCCTTTTGATATTGTTGTGATAGTGTTTTATTGATATCCTAAAAACTCCTCTCCGTCTATAGCTCACAGGGATAGTAATTTCTCTCTCTCTCTCTCTCTCTCTCTCTCTCTCTCTCTCTCTCTCTCTCAGTTCATATCCCTATTCCATTACCAATGTATGTACCCATCACTTGTTCTATTCACTGCGCGTCCTGCAATCATGAATATTCATCAAAGGATGGTTTATACGTATCTGGATGTGAGCAATTTTCGAGCCCATAGCCTATGACAGTTTTGCCAACGTAAAATATTCATATATTAATGACCGTTGTTTCGAGTATACGAAGGTGACCGTTGCACTCCATTAGCTATTATTGTTATATTTTTTTATGGATACCATTCACAGGTGATCCATCGTTAGAAAATAATTTCGGGTTTAAATTTGAAATAGAAAGTAAAGCATATGACGTAAGAGTTTATTAGAACATAGAGCAAATCAAAACACAAATGAGGGTTGGGAACTAGTATGTGTTATGGAACAGTAAAAGTGTGAGAGCAAATTGGAAAAGTTATGTATGTAATATGCCGTGTAGGCTTAGAAAAATCTCAGGGCAGTATTGATAGAGAGGCAATGTAAAATCTATTGAAATCTTTTGGCATAATAGTTAATATGTAAATGGCGATTAATAGTCATTATGCTGGAAGTGAAATATTTGATGAAATATGTAGTTTGGAAATTAATTGATTTGAATTTGAAAGTGAGTGAGACGCTGTTGAGCTATGTATCTATGGCTGTTTGATTTTGACATCGATGGAATTATGTGAAAAGTAAAGGAAAAGGAGTTAATCATAGGTTCAAATTTTTTGTTGTTTAATGGAATTGTTGATGTTTGCAAATGATAAAGTAGGAGTTGGGGACAATGTACAGTAAAGGAGTATGAAAATCTTTGCAGTATGACAAAGTTGTAGTAAAAGTGAGGTTCAAGTTTAAACCATTAAGATTGGAATATGCAGTGGATGATGATAGAATGGAATTTGTTAAATCCAGAGGTATTTGGTAGAAAATCTTTTGTTGGTCGTGGTTTGGATAGAAACTCTGGCTGGGATTTACTATTTTACCTGCACAGAAATCTGGCATAGAGCCACTCCTTGCGAGCAGAAAGGTAACAGGAATCATTAACATCTAAAAAGGTACACCATTACAATCCAATTGTGTTTCTGCACATCTGGTAAATGCTGGAATGTATTTTATTTAAAGGAACAGCAGTATTTGAAAAATCTGAATTGAAAGCTTACAAATTGATATTTAGCTAATGGTTGTCCTAAAGAAAAATTATGGTCGTTCCTGGAATAAACATCTATGATGTCTTGTATTTATTGTAAGTCCGTTTTGATGCCATTCGCGGGAGGTCATGTTTTGGTGACCAGAATATCGCAGTGAGACGTTGAGTAATGGCTCTTACAATACTACAGTTAGGATGGAAAAAGATGTGAGTTACAGAATTTGTGAAGCAATGAAGATAACAAGGTACTGTATTATTAGAATGAGACTCGTAGTATATTTGGAAGCCATGATTGAATGCATGAAGGGATTGTTATGCGAATCCCCTTCATAGAAATGAGATACGTACGTAAAATGAAAAGAATCAATGATGCAGATTACCGAAAAGTGTACATATTTCGGAAATTTATGAAAAATAATCAAGGAAGACTAAGAAAGAGATATAAGTAAGAGAGGGTTTTGATATACACAGAGTACGATTTGCTGCTGATGAGCCTTTCGCCTATTATTATGAAATAGAATAAGCTGTGGAAATTTTCTGTACTTATATGTGTTATTGTAATTTATTGCATTCGATACTTGTTCTACATTTGTATATGAATATGTGTTTACTTTATTTCTACAGCGTAGGTGAGTTAAGGTAAAGTTGCATCATCTCATTTCTTTATGTGGAGATTGTATATAAAGACTAAATCATAAAAAAATTCTTCCCTGTCTCTCCTACGAGTTTAAGACATTAATTCTTTAATAACAGATATTTGGATTTTTTCTCCTTTTTGGTGGGGGGGGGGGGGTGAAAAACAATATATAAAGAGGCCATTTCTTGTGGCTACAGAATGAACCATATTGTTTTTTGTATTAAATATCAAATACTGTACCGGTATATATTTTCTTATTTCCGGTGTGGGCGTAGTTTATAAGCAACTTATTGCATTATTAGCAACTGTATTTACATGTAGTGTTAATATAAATTACGCCAATCTTTTTACACTAAAATAATAGAAATACCC
>NC_090762.1:6263668-6268668 GCF_036898095.1 Palaemon carinicauda | reverse complement strand
CGTCTTTAGATATATATATATATATATATATATATATATATATATATATATATATATATATATATATATATATATATATATATTTTTTTTTTTTTTTTTTTTTTTTTTTTTTTTTTTTTACTAATGGTTTAGATAGGGTGATACCTTCTTATACTGTACACCCCCGTTCATTGGCATTAAAACACCTTACCTATCTATAACCATGATTAATATTAACTAAATTCAGGCCTCTGCTTTAAGAATAGAAAACTTGGTTGCGAATGTCGTATAATGTATCTGCCTGTAGGATTTGGATTATTTTTTTTTAATATGTAGAATACGAAAAAAACTAGCTTGAGTAGACGTAAGATCAAACTGATTTAAGTAACAGTGGTGGAACATCAACACAAAAAAGAAGTTATAAATCGGATTATGAATCAAATGAAAGTATGTTGTGGCACCTACTGAAACAAAGACCAAGGAATGCCAGACTGTGAAGGATTCTCTTCGGGAAAGTCCAGTAAGGAGGGCCTTCAGGGAAATATAAAGATAAGTTAGTATTAATCTCTCTCTCTCTCTCTCTCTCTCTCTCTCTCTCTCTCTCTCTCTCTCTCTCTCTCTCTCTCTCTCTCTCTCTCTCTCATCGTGTTCTCGTAATGAGTACATAGTACTCACATTTATATGATGCTATCTTGGTTTGTCTATTCTTTCCATTGTCATAGATTATTAGTATATTATTATCTCTTAGTTTGTATACCCTCACATTTCTATTTTATTGGGATTTGAATTTTGTTGCACCATTTTTTTTTTTTTTTGTGATTTAAAAAGTGAATGGACATGACTATAAACTTGCTGACTTTTTGTTTTAATTTAATTTTTATCGATATTTAGAGTTTTCAGTTTTAACGAGGCCTACGAAGTAAAAGGCACCTGCAAAAAGACAAATGTAATCATATATAATTTACATTAACTGAGGTCAGATATCTATAAAAAAAAAAAGGCAAACAATTGTCATATTTCTTTTGAACAGGATCGATAGGTGCCTTCTATTCTATTTATAATCGTCCAAAAATAAGTTTTTTCATCTAAGATTTTATCATTTTGTTAGTCTGAAAATTATCCATATTTAGATTTATATCGAAGAGATTCCCAAATAATATGTTTGTGTAGGCATCCTTGCAGCCTCCTTTCCCCTCCCATTCCATCCACCACCAACGACCCTCTCTTCCTTTTACTGTGTATTTCTTCATCCATCATTGGCTGAATACTTTAGGTAATCAATTTTCCCCGATCGGTTAGCGGGGGAGATTCTCCCCCACCTCCCACCCTCTCCTCCGCCCATGCTTCTATTAGCCTTCTTTCACGACACCCAAAGCTGAATCTTATAAAAGGAAGATGATTTTACATTTTACCTCGATTTCAGGTTCAATGTGTGAAGTTTATGGGACAGATAAAATGCTTTAAATTTACTCTATATTGTTCAACTTTATCATTTCTTTCATTCAATATATTAGAATATTTTGTATAAGCATCTGCAAACCATTTTTACAGGATATTCTCCTTAGTGCCCGACGCAATTCATCAATCTTAGCCCTCTTGGGCCTTCCCTTAAAATGTGTATACCAATTTTCTTACTTCAGCTGATTCTTATATATTCATCTCACTGGTAGAGCTTTGTTATAGTATGGAAAAGAATCTGTTTACCAGTGAAAACGGATATAATACGAGACTTTGGATAAGGGCGTTTAAAATGTAGTTTAGAAAATAGATGTGACTTATTATGTGTTTGTTTATGTCATTGGAATTTTCCCTATTATGACCACAAGTGGAGAGCCAATGGTCATTTATCAGAGCTTTAGAATGATTATGAAGATAGCTTACCGTCAATAAATCATTCTCCTGGAAAGGTTCAACGCCTACAATAATTGATTAATGCTATTGGAACTGAATTGTTATTATTATTGTTATTATTATTATTATTATTATTATTTATTAGCTAAGCTATAACCTTATTTGGAAAAGCAGGATGATGCGAGCCCAAGGGCCCCCAATAGTGAAAAATTGCCCAGTGAGGAAGGGAAGTAAATAAACTTTATGAGAACTAATGAACAATTAGAATAAAATATTTAAGAAGAGTAACAACATTAAAACATATCTTTCATTTATAAACAAGAAAAAGAGTCTTAGGTCAACCTGTTCAACATTAAAACATTTGCTGCAAAATTGAACTTATGAAATTCTACCTATTCAACTACCCGATTAGTGAGATCATTCCACAGCTTGGTAACAGTTGGAATAAAACTTCTAGAATACTGTGTAGTATTAAGCCTTATGATGGAGAATGCATGACTATTAGAATTAACTGCATACCTAATATTACGAACAGGCTGGTACTATCCGGGAAGATATGAAGGTAAAGGATGGTCAGGATTTTGAGAAATCGTATGCAGTATGCATAACGAAATAATTGAACGACGGTACTAGAGAGTGATATCTAGATCAGGAATAAGAAGTATAATAGACCGTAAGTTCCTGTCAAACAAATAAGATGGGAATCAGCCGCTAAAGACCAGAAAGGAGAACAATACTCTAAACACGGCAGAATGAAAGAATTGAAAACTTCATCAGAATAGATTGGTCACCGAAAATCTCAAAGGACTCTCATAAGCTTGCTTGCTTGCTCTTTTTTTTTTTTTTTTTTTTTTTTTTTGAGGAAGAGATGCCGAGGAATGACCAAGCTGCGTTTGTCATTGGAAACTCCCTCATAGGTATTCTTTCACTCGATTTAATTGTCAGTTTTTTACTATAAATATCTAGATTACGACTTTCAGAGAGAAAATAAAGTGCAAATTCACCTCCGTTGACAAAAGGAATAATCTGCATATATTTGTGACCAAGATGGTGACTAATTGCAGTTGGTCATTGGACTAAACAAAGTCACCGAGGGTAAGGAATCACTGCTATTGTCCTTATCGGAACTCGCAAAATTATATTATCCCTAAACGTTTTCCTAAACTTTTTTTTATAGATAGAAGCTGGAAATGAACCAAAAGTATAATAGAAATCCTAAAGCATCTCTCTCTCTCTCTCTCTCTCTCTCTCTCTCTCTCTCTCTCTCTCTCTCTCTCTCTCTCTCTCTCTCTCAATTAGTATTTATGTGTATGACTTCATAACTAACTTCTACTCACGCAAAAGCTAAGTTATCATCACGTCATCCTGTTTATGCATAATGAAATTCTTATCGAATCCTTATTAAACAGTCAAGATCACTCCCTAATAAATCTTCACCGAGTTCAGCGCCTTCGTGGAAGGAAATTCACATTTAAAAATCGAAGTGAACCTCCTTGTCAGAGCCAAAATATTTTCTAACCAATGTTTATGGTCGGCTCTTTACGATTTATATTTTATCAATGGACAGTTGATATAGATAGGGTTCCAAATAGTACTTAATTGTTCAGTGGTTTTCTTTCTCTGCTTTGAGCCATCCCCGATCTGGATTCTAGACTTTGAAGCCATCTAAATCTAGTCATATACTTTCCCAAGAAACCACAAAACATATATAGGTTGAATGAATTTGTATGGTAAATCCTACTTTAGGAAATTGACTTTTCTTCGTATAGACAGTAACAAAATGGCATAAATGAACAGTACTCTGTTATGCCGTTTTTATGAAATCACCAAATTAAATTGTACTCGAAATTTTTATCACATTGATTTATTTTCGTTTTGTTTTGGTGCAATTTTGGCGTCATCAAATGACGACGAATCGATAAATCTGATTGTTATTAAATTATATACTCGTAATCAAATTGGGTCGTTGCGAATTATTGTATATGAAAGCGTAAAATCTCTCGGCAGAGTAGAAAAAATTACTAAAATTTAGTTCAAAATTTATTTATTTTGGTCCAAGATTTGTTTTTAATTCATAAGTATTAATCTTGATTTACAATACAGCAGTTAATTAATTGTTTAATATATATGTATATATATGTATATATATATATATATATATGTATATATATATATATATATATATATATATATATATATATATATATATATATATGTATATATATATATGCATATACACACACACATTCCTTCTAATGGGGTTAGACTGTAGAGATAGAAGAAATCGCTGCCACATTCATCCTATATCGATTGAATTGTTGATGAACTTGTGCAATTAGGCTTCTATACAATTAGATATTACATTCGTGCGCCAGAACCAGTGAATATTATCTTGATTACTGTCTTGATTGGAATCAATTTCATAATACGATGAATATATCTTAGCTTTCTTTCACTTTCACATTTAATTTAGTTTCATGTTACTACTTTTCTGCAAGCGGTCATAACGTCTTTCGGGTAACTATTTTAGTAAGATGATAACTCCATAATGGTTTTTGTAGCTTTGTGGTGTTATCGGGCACAATTTGCTCGTCCAGAGTTCTAGTCAAGTTCAGGACTTGATACTTGTCTCTTGTAAAAACCTTTCTATGTGGTCTATGGTGAGGAGTGGGCCGGTGTCTTACCTTTACATGCCAAATAATTTGCAGCCTTGGGTTTTTTTTTTTTTTTTTTTTTTTTTTTTTTTTCAATTAGCGTATAAACTCGGTTTCCCTTACTGTCTGTCAGGCTGTTCTATTCCTGGTAGACATTTACACCTTAAAAAAGATAAATCGTCCTCAATTTTTTTTTTCTTTTATGCTCTAGTTCGATTTTCTGGTCCATTCTTACTCTGCTTTACCTAAGGGACAAATTACCATTTCCGTAGGAGGAAATGCTGTTGACGTTAAGACCTTAAAACTCATTAATTAACTGTCACGGGGCTAAGATGTTGAACGTGTCTTTGGGGCTTCATTTAGACCTCGGTATCTTACTGTTAAAACACAAGGGAAAGTGTCAGCGAATAAATTTCATATTTACTTTTCATTTCTTACAATAGTACCGTATTTTATGCACAGTATTTTGATTATTATTTTACTTCTTGACCGTTCCTAAAATTAATGTAAATGTGT
>NC_090762.1:6261008-6263168 GCF_036898095.1 Palaemon carinicauda | reverse complement strand
ACCTCAAACTCCTTTAGGCTTTTGTCTAAAGGGTTTGAGAATGGAGTTTGTGTATTTCCTCATATTAGTTTTTCATCAATAGTACTTTTATTTAGTAATCTTCTAAGACATCTTGTTCAAATAATCATTTGAATCTCATTTTATTTTATTAATATCTATATTTCAACACCCGGCTCCTTGTTTTTTCATACGTCGTCGTCCTCAGTTATATCGAGGCTTCCTACATTATTATTATTGATTTTTTTTTCACTTATCAGCGAAGGCATGACGTTTTTTCCCTATGGACACTAGCTCCCCTAGTATGAAGGGTAAAATACTTCATGGAATTCTTTGCTTCGCAGAGGATTGCCATTACATATCACTATTGCCTACCATAGTGTGATATCGAAAGGAAAATGTCAAGAGTTACATTGCTTGACAAGGGCAGTTCTCCCTTTTTCCAGGTCTCTTGGAGGATCTAAACAAATGGTTATAGAAATAGAAAATGCACGACATGGTTTACAAGTTTGCAAAGAGAAAAATAATCACGTTCTCGCTATTTATCTTTAGATGAACCCTAAATATGCTGGAAAGTAAGAACTGAAAGCTTCTCCAAGTTTCAAGGCGAACACCTTTCAGCCAGACTTTAATGTTTTGGGTGTACTTTGTCCTCTTGCTACTAATTTCATGTCGGACTTCGGTTCCTCTCGTGTTTTGCGTGTTCAGTCGTTGTGGCTTGTGTCCTTACAAATATATATATATATATATATATATATATATATATATATATATATATATATATATACACTCACATATATATATATATATATATATGTATATATATAAATATATATATATATATATATATATATATATATATATATATATATATATAATTACAATGAATACGTTTCAGTGTTTAATGGCCATTACTTCTAAGATCAGAATATGACAAATCTACGTCCATAAAGAGTAGTATCTCCTTTAAATACCATTATTATTATTATAATTATTATTATTGTTGTTGTTGTTGTTGTTGTTCATGCTAGCTATGCTACAACCCTAGTGATCCAACTCTAGGTCTCCAACGGGGAAAATATTTCCTCCCAAGATTTTCGTGGAAGATTGCTGTTGTTTAATGGAAACAGTAGTCATTTAAATATTGTTCTACTGTTATTATACTTAAGGCTATTGACATAACCTTTAGACCTAGATTCATTTAGCTTTTTAGGAAAGAAAGAAATAGAAAAATACTGGAATATTATTCATGTGTTTTTTCCAAGAGTTGGAAATCCAAGCACGTCTGCATTTCCCAGTTGGGAATGACAAATGCGCAAACTATTTGCCATTAAGTGTCTGTGGAGCTTTGCTTAGGTAACTCTCTCTCTCTCTCTCTCTCTCTCTCTCTCTCTCTCTCTCTCTCTCTCTCTCTCTCTCTCTCTCTCTCTGTCTACGGTAGATATGAGACCAATTAAGTTATCAATACAAACCAAATTCACGTAGCACTAAATTTTAAGTTTTCATTAATCAGACTTTGTATCTTAAGGGTTTTTTTAGTAATTATACAGTATAAGCTTGTTATTAATAGATATTCTTAGGATGAACAGCGAAAAATGAGATGAATGGAAATGAAGGATGATCTTTTGTTATAATTTTCAAGCTATTCTTTGTTTATTCTTGATGCCAATGAACCAGTTGTGGAATTAGTATTTTTAAATGAGTAAATAACTAGATAAAGTCGTAATTTCTAGGCAGTAATGGAAGAGAGATGTGTAATTGAAACTTACACGACCCTGAGTGTTGCTGGATTCAAAGTTAATTGTTCATTCCATTTATAATCATATACATTTATTGCTTAGTATCGCCAATATGACGTAGTTCAATCAACAAATATTCTGTGTATTTATTTATTACCAAGCATCAACATCAGATTTTATATTAAGAAAAAATCTTTAGATATAAACGGATCATGAGCATGAGTCTAGGAAAAGATAAATTAACCAAAGCACGTAAAATATAATTAGCAAAAACAATTAACAAAAGGACAGGGTTGTTTATTATCTGAAACTCGCAAACGTCCAAATTTCTCTTTATTTATTTGTTTTTTCTTCGCTTTTTAATTCTCTTCGTTGTTTACATGGATGCTGGTACGCTGATAACAACATTCCAAGCGTATTCTGT
>NC_090762.1:6248508-6256008 GCF_036898095.1 Palaemon carinicauda | reverse complement strand
AGAGAGAGAGAGAGAGAGAGAGAGAGAGAGAGAGAGAGAGAGAGAAAGGTTGGTGTTGGGGGCAAATGCACCCTTGACCTGAATGTTCTTACGCAACACCAATCGCCGACATTGAGTTCTGAATGCAAACAAAATAACCCTATTTACTTCCTCTTTCGTTACTGTTAAAGGGATGGATTCTGATCCCCAATCTTTGGAAGGTACTTCGGATTTTTGTTCTTGTGGCCAGCAATGATAAGTAACCATACGTAATGGTGTTCCTTCCTTTGTTTATTTACGACATACTTTTTTTTTTTAATCTATATCGTAAGTCTTTGATTTCCTTCATTCATACATTTGTACATTGTTAGCTGATTTTAGTCTTCATTTAATTTTATTTTAAATCATTACCGTTCACTCTCCTTTCCCTACGGATTTTTACACCATAGACGTCTTTAGATATATATATATATATATATATATATATATATATATATATATATATATATATATATATATATATATATATATATATTTTTTTTTTTTTTTTTTTTTTTTTTTTTTTTTTTTTACTAATGGTTTAGATAGGGTGATACCTTCTTATACTGTACACCCCCGTTCATTGGCATTAAAACACCTTACCTATCTATAACCATGATTAATATTAACTAAATTCAGGCCTCTGCTTTAAGAATAGAAAACTTGGTTGCGAATGTCGTATAATGTATCTGCCTGTAGGATTTGGATTATTTTTTTTTAATATGTAGAATACGAAAAAAACTAGCTTGAGTAGACGTAAGATCAAACTGATTTAAGTAACAGTGGTGGAACATCAACACAAAAAAGAAGTTATAAATCGGATTATGAATCAAATGAAAGTATGTTGTGGCACCTACTGAAACAAAGACCAAGGAATGCCAGACTGTGAAGGATTCTCTTCGGGAAAGTCCAGTAAGGAGGGCCTTCAGGGAAATATAAAGATAAGTTAGTATTAATCTCTCTCTCTCTCTCTCTCTCTCTCTCTCTCTCTCTCTCTCTCTCTCTCTCTCTCTCTCTCTCTCTCTCTCTCTCTCTCATCGTGTTCTCGTAATGAGTACATAGTACTCACATTTATATGATGCTATCTTGTTTGTCTATTCTTTCCATTGTCATAGATTATTAGTATATTATTATCTCTTAGTTTGTATACCCTCACATTTCTATTTTATTGGGATTTGAATTTTGTTGCACCATTTTTTTTTTTTTTTGTGATTTAAAAAGTGAATGGACATGACTATAAACTTGCTGACTTTTTGTTTTAATTTAATTTTTATCGATATTTAGAGTTTTCAGTTTTAACGAGGCCTACGAAGTAAAAGGCACCTGCAAAAAGACAAATGTAATCATATATAATTTACATTAACTGAGGTCAGATATCTATAAAAAAAAAAAGGCAAACAATTGTCATATTTCTTTTGAACAGGATCGATAGGTGCCTTCTATTCTATTTATAATCGTCCAAAAATAAGTTTTTTCATCTAAGATTTTATCATTTTGTTAGTCTGAAAATTATCCATATTTAGATTTATATCGAAGAGATTCCCAAATAATATGTTTGTGTAGGCATCCTTGCAGCCTCCTTTCCCCTCCCATTCCATCCACCACCAACGACCCTCTCTTCCTTTTACTGTGTATTTCTTCATCCATCATTGGCTGAATACTTTAGGTAATCAATTTTCCCCGATCGGTTAGCGGGGGAGATTCTCCCCCACCTCCCACCCTCTCCTCCGCCCATGCTTCTATTAGCCTTCTTTCACGACACCCAAAGCTGAATCTTATAAAAGGAAGATGATTTTACATTTTACCTCGATTTCAGGTTCAATGTGTGAAGTTTATGGGACAGATAAAATGCTTTAAATTTACTCTATATTGTTCAACTTTATCATTTCTTTCATTCAATATATTAGAATATTTTGTATAAGCATCTGCAAACCATTTTTACAGGATATTCTCCTTAGTGCCCGACGCAATTCATCAATCTTAGCCCTCTTGGGCCTTCCCTTAAAATGTGTATACCAATTTTCTTACTTCAGCTGATTCTTATATATTCATCTCACTGGTAGAGCTTTGTTATAGTATGGAAAAGAATCTGTTTACCAGTGAAAACGGATATAATACGAGACTTTGGATAAGGGCGTTTAAAATGTAGTTTAGAAAATAGATGTGACTTATTATGTGTTTGTTTATGTCATTGGAATTTTCCCTATTATGACCACAAGTGGAGAGCCAATGGTCATTTATCAGAGCTTTAGAATGATTATGAAGATAGCTTACCGTCAATAAATCATTCTCCTGGAAAGGTTCAACGCCTACAATAATTGATTAATGCTATTGGAACTGAATTGTTATTATTATTGTTATTATTATTATTATTATTATTATTTATTAGCTAAGCTATAACCTTATTTGGAAAAGCAGGATGATGCGAGCCCAAGGGCCCCCAATAGTGAAAAATTGCCCAGTGAGGAAGGGAAGTAAATAAACTTTATGAGAACTAATGAACAATTAGAATAAAATATTTAAGAAGAGTAACAACATTAAAACATATCTTTCATTTATAAACAAGAAAAAGAGTCTTAGGTCAACCTGTTCAACATTAAAACATTTGCTGCAAAATTGAACTTATGAAATTCTACCTATTCAACTACCCGATTAGTGAGATCATTCCACAGCTTGGTAACAGTTGGAATAAAACTTCTAGAATACTGTGTAGTATTAAGCCTTATGATGGAGAATGCATGACTATTAGAATTAACTGCATACCTAATATTACGAACAGGCTGGTACTATCCGGGAAGATATGAAGGTAAAGGATGGTCAGGATTTTGAGAAATCGTATGCAGTATGCATAACGAAATAATTGAACGACGGTACTAGAGAGTGATATCTAGATCAGGAATAAGAAGTATAATAGACCGTAAGTTCCTGTCAAACAAATAAGATGGGAATCAGCCGCTAAAGACCAGAAAGGAGAACAATACTCTAAACACGGCAGAATGAAAGAATTGAAAACTTCATCAGAATAGATTGGTCACCGAAAATCTCAAAGGACTCTCATAAGCTTGCTTGCTTGCTCTTTTTTTTTTTTTTTTTTTTTTTTTTTGAGGAAGAGATGCCGAGGAATGACCAAGCTGCGTTTGTCATTGGAAACTCCCTCATAGGTATTCTTTCACTCGATTTAATTGTCAGTTTTTTACTATAAATATCTAGATTACGACTTTCAGAGAGAAAATAAAGTGCAAATTCACCTCCGTTGACAAAAGGAATAATCTGCATATATTTGTGACCAAGATGGTGACTAATTGCAGTTGGTCATTGGACTAAACAAAGTCACCGAGGGTAAGGAATCACTGCTATTGTCCTTATCGGAACTCGCAAAATTATATTATCCCTAAACGTTTTCCTAAACTTTTTTTTATAGATAGAAGCTGGAAATGAACCAAAAGTATAATAGAAATCCTAAAGCATCTCTCTCTCTCTCTCTCTCTCTCTCTCTCTCTCTCTCTCTCTCTCTCTCTCTCTCTCTCTCTCTCTCTCTCAATTAGTATTTATGTGTATGACTTCATAACTAACTTCTACTCACGCAAAAGCTAAGTTATCATCACGTCATCCTGTTTATGCATAATGAAATTCTTATCGAATCCTTATTAAACAGTCAAGATCACTCCCTAATAAATCTTCACCGAGTTCAGCGCCTTCGTGGAAGGAAATTCACATTTAAAAATCGAAGTGAACCTCCTTGTCAGAGCCAAAATATTTTCTAACCAATGTTTATGGTCGGCTCTTTACGATTTATATTTTATCAATGGACAGTTGATATAGATAGGGTTCCAAATAGTACTTAATTGTTCAGTGGTTTTCTTTCTCTGCTTTGAGCCATCCCCGATCTGGATTCTAGACTTTGAAGCCATCTAAATCTAGTCATATACTTTCCCAAGAAACCACAAAACATATATAGGTTGAATGAATTTGTATGGTAAATCCTACTTTAGGAAATTGACTTTTCTTCGTATAGACAGTAACAAAATGGCATAAATGAACAGTACTCTGTTATGCCGTTTTTATGAAATCACCAAATTAAATTGTACTCGAAATTTTTATCACATTGATTTATTTTCGTTTTGTTTTGGTGCAATTTTGGCGTCATCAAATGACGACGAATCGATAAATCTGATTGTTATTAAATTATATACTCGTAATCAAATTGGGTCGTTGCGAATTATTGTATATGAAAGCGTAAAATCTCTCGGCAGAGTAGAAAAAATTACTAAAATTTAGTTCAAAATTTATTTATTTTGGTCCAAGATTTGTTTTTAATTCATAAGTATTAATCTTGATTTACAATACAGCAGTTAATTAATTGTTTAATATATATGTATATATATGTATATATATATATATATATATGTATATATATATATATATATATATATATATATATATATATATATATATATATATGTATATATATATATGCATATACACACACACATTCCTTCTAATGGGGTTAGACTGTAGAGATAGAAGAAATCGCTGCCACATTCATCCTATATCGATTGAATTGTTGATGAACTTGTGCAATTAGGCTTCTATACAATTAGATATTACATTCGTGCGCCAGAACCAGTGAATATTATCTTGATTACTGTCTTGATTGGAATCAATTTCATAATACGATGAATATATCTTAGCTTTCTTTCACTTTCACATTTAATTTAGTTTCATGTTACTACTTTTCTGCAAGCGGTCATAACGTCTTTCGGGTAACTATTTTAGTAAGATGATAACTCCATAATGGTTTTTGTAGCTTTGTGGTGTTATCGGGCACAATTTGCTCGTCCAGAGTTCTAGTCAAGTTCAGGACTTGATACTTGTCTCTTGTAAAAACCTTTCTATGTGGTCTATGGTGAGGAGTGGGCCGGTGTCTTACCTTTACATGCCAAATAATTTGCAGCCTTGGGTTTTTTTTTTTTTTTTTTTTTTTTTTTTTTTTCAATTAGCGTATAAACTCGGTTTCCCTTACTGTCTGTCAGGCTGTTCTATTCCTGGTAGACATTTACACCTTAAAAAAGATAAATCGTCCTCAATTTTTTTTTTCTTTTATGCTCTAGTTCGATTTTCTGGTCCATTCTTACTCTGCTTTACCTAAGGGACAAATTACCATTTCCGTAGGAGGAAATGCTGTTGACGTTAAGACCTTAAAACTCATTAATTAACTGTCACGGGGCTAAGATGTTGAACGTGTCTTTGGGGCTTCATTTAGACCTCGGTATCTTACTGTTAAAACACAAGGGAAAGTGTCAGCGAATAAATTTCATATTTACTTTTCATTTCTTACAATAGTACCGTATTTTATGCACAGTATTTTGATTATTATTTTACTTCTTGACCGTTCCTAAAATTAATGTAAATGTTTTGTGTGTGTGTGTGTGTGTGTGTGTGTGTGTGTGTGTGTGTGTGTGTGTGTGTGTTAAAAGGGGTGTAATGAAATTTTAAGAAAAAATTATATTCATATTTATATTTTTTATTTGATCGTGAAACGTAGCTTTCCTTATTTCTGAATAGATTCAGTTTATGTAAAACTCCTGGGTATATTTGCTTCGTTATGCCAGAATACAGCCTCACCTCATCGCCAAGAATAAAGGTGCTTAACGGAAACAATTCTGGTTCGTTATCGATAAATGCATTGCGTCCGCATATACTCGGTTATTTGTGGTGAGCTTCAGCCTGCGGATAAGAAGTAATGGGGCTAACAATGTTATTCCCAAAAGATATTCTGAGAACTGTGAGGTTAACATTTAGTGTATTTATGTTATATTAGTTTATAAATCTCTCTCTCTCTCTCTCTCTCTCTCTCTCTCTCTCTCTCTCTCTCTCTCTCTCTCTCTCTCTCTCTCTCGTTAAAACATAAAAGCTTAATTCTGATAATGGTCTATCCCTATTTAAATACGAATTGTTAAAGTTTTCGTATTCTTTCATGCGTCTATCGTAAAAATGGAAAATAATGTGATCTTTATCCTTTGTGGTCCCGAAGTAGATCTCTTACCAACCCTTTGATTAAAATATCCCATTTAATGACACATGAATCTCTCTCTCTCTCTCTCTCTCTCTCTCTCTCTCTCTCTCTCTCCTCTCTCTCTCCTCTCTCTCTCTCTCTCTCTCTCTCCTAGACAGTTTTAATCATTTCCCAATCCCTGGCAAGTTCTTTATGGATGCGAAAGCTCCAACATTAATTCATCTTTATCTGGATGTGGGTTCTTATCGCGTCAGCCGCTGATTCATATAATGAATGATCCAATAGAATGTGAGCTATGGTTTTATTTCCAGTCACATTTATGCCACGTGTTTATGCCTTTTGTTGCACCAAAATAAATCATCCTTTATTTCCCTCATCATTTTGTTTATAGATTCAATTTATTTATGGACATTTCTCTCTCTCTCTCTCTCATCTCTCTCTCTCTCTCTCATCTCTCTCTTCTCTCCTCTCTCTCATCTCTCTCTCTCTCTCTCTCTCTCTCTCTCTCTCTTTCTCTCAGTATAAAGAATTTTTCGTATTTTTTCTTTCCAGTATGAGCTGTCCTAACAAGAAAAATGTATATTCATAAAATTCGTTTAATTAGTGTTAATTTATTTTCTCTGTTTTTGTTATTATGAATGAATATTGTCATCCCAATCGTTGTTAGAAATTAAGTTTTTTTTTTTGAGCACCTCTAATTACTAATATTAATTACCATATGGCGAAATGAGGGAAAATTACTCAAAATTACTTTTGTAACTTATTTTTTTATGTAACAAACTTTCACCTGGTTGTACAAACATAAACCTTGTCAATATATCAAGCGTTGATTTTCATATGAGAAATTGTAAAAGTCTAAAAATGTGGTTTTCTTTTCTCAACTGAAATGTGAATCTTTATCGTCAATTAGTGATGCTAAAACTCGATCATTTGTGTCTGCAAAGGGCAAACGTGTGTTCTTGAATTTATTTGATGTATATCCATTGTTTTTGAAGTGTTGCTCTGATAATAATAAGACAGAAATTAAGTTCTGTAAATAGAAGTTCATATCTATTCCGTATATGTTATTTATTTAACGTATTTTGTATGAAATTTTTCTTGTATTTATGTAGGTAAACCTTTATTTCTAATAACTTTCCGTTCCATCTGAAACTTCTAATTTATCAATTATCTTAACCGTCGACGGTGATTAATACGTCAGAAAACGGAAATTTCCTGTGATAATTTTCTCAACCTACTTTTTAGTACTCTTATGTACCTAATTAGGACTCCGTTAACACTCGAGAAAGGAGGAGCTCTCCCTCATAACCCATTCCTCCTCCTGCGTTAATTACATGTCCCTGGGCCACTTTCTTGCCCCTCACGAAACGCCTCTACGACGCCTCTATGAAATTCGCTCAATATAAATTTTGTTTTTTGTTTTTTCATCTTCACGGATCAGTCAGAAAACCGATGCCTAAAGCACA
>NC_090762.1:6228508-6241008 GCF_036898095.1 Palaemon carinicauda | reverse complement strand
GATTGGAGTTAGTACTTTCATCCACTCAGGACATTATCAAACTGAGTTTGATAATGTCCTGAGTGGATGAAAGTACTAACTCCAATCAAGTCTTTTTCATTTTTCCTTTCGTGGCTATAATACATTTTATATTCATCACGTGTCAGCTTTCGTGATTTCTACACACACACATATATATATATATATATATATATATATATATACATATATATATATATATATATATATATATATATATATATATATATATATATATATATGTATATATATATATTTCTGCATGTTCAAAGTTGGTGCCTGGAGGGCGATGCTTACAGCTTCAGCTATTAAAAGTCTGCCGTAGTTGTTATCCTTGTGAACGACGTGGGTCCCATCAATTAATTCCTTCAGGGAGGGTTTTAGGTCGTGGACATCAATATAGTGTTGGTTTATTGCCCCCTGATTTATGTGGGCCAGCATCCTTCTTCGGACTGTTGTGGTAATGTGTCCAATACAGTCTTTTCTGGGAGATTTACAGATCTCCTCAGGGCATGAAAATTTATAGACTACGTTGGTGCACGCTTCCTTTGGTCTCTTTGGGGCGGTATTGTTTTTCATTATAAGACTTGCATGTTGGGCTTGCTATATATTATAAGTTTTACTTTCTGGCAAGGGGCTTCCGGGGACACACCTCGACTGAAGATTCCTCGCAATGTCCGCGTTTCATCTTTGTAGGCATTATACTCACACGTACACGTGATGCTCAGATGCAAAAAGAAAAACGGAAAATGAAAGCATTAAGCCAATCCTAACTAGTTTCATCGTTGACCTCTTCAAGAGGACTAATTTATTGAGAGATATTTTTTAAATATAAAATACTGTGAGAGTACGAACATACAGACAAAACTTTATAGAATATTACGTAAGAAAAATACTCCTCTTCCGAGGGTCCAAGCTTGAAGGTGCTTTCGTGGGCGGAGCTATATAGAGACGGCAGTGGCTCGTGCTCCATTAGCTAGTTAAGGTGCTTGAAAGGTGTTTTTGTTTTACTTAAGTTTTTACGATAATTAACCATAATTTCTTCATATTTATATGCGTTTATCTTATATATTTTTTAAAATTTGTCCATGTGTGTACGAAACCATATACATACATATACTCATATACTGCACAGTATACTTACTCATATACATGGGTATACATATATGCATATACAACCATATTCATACTTGTGCTCATATGGATACATGCATATACACATTTTTGTATGTATACATATATAACCTTATCCATATACTGAATACCTACACACCTACATGCATATACACGTTTTTGCATGTGTGCATAGATAAACCTATCCATATGGTCACATATATTTATGTATATGTGTATATATATATATATATATATATATATATATATATATATATATATATATATATATATATATATATACGGGCACACATATATAAATTATATATGTATATGTATATGTATATATATATATATATATATATATATATATATATATATATACGGGCACACATATATAAATTATATATGTATATATATATATATATATATATGTGTGTGTGTGTGTGTGTGTGTGTGTGTGCGCGCATGTGTATGATAGCGTAGGTTTCTTTACTAAGGCGATATAAGGAAAAAAAAGTATAGCGGAAAAAAAAAAATTATTAGTGTAGATCCTTGGGCCACAAACGTATATCAGGACTGTGTTGTTAACCTGTCAAATAAACGCTTAGATGAAAATATGGAGTGTGCCTTGGGGTATGGTCTGAACTTCTTAATGTCATCGAGTGCAATAAATAGTGTAGAAATTACTAAGGGGATTTGTAATCTTGAAATTTTAAGTGTTATTTAGATTTATTAAATATATATGATTAAGGGTATTTTATTATTATTATTATTATTATTAGTATTATTATTATTATTATTATTATTATTATTTTGTGGTTATTATTATTATTATTATTATTTTATTGTTATTATTATTATTATTATTATTATTATTATTATTATTATTATTATTATGATGATGATTTTTGTTATTATAACTACCTAAGCTACAACCCTGATTGGATAAGCAAAATGCTACAAGCCCAATGGCTCCAACAGGAAAAGTAACCCAGTGAGGAAAGGATATTATTATTATTATTATTATTACTTACTAAGCTACAACCCTAGTTGGAAAAGCAGTATGCTATAAGCCCAGGGGCTCCAACAGGGAAAATAGCTCAGTGCGGAAAGGAAAAAAGGAAAATAAAATATTCTAAGAAGAGTAACAACAATAAATATCTCCTATATAAACTATAAAAACTTTAACAAAACAAGAGGAAGAGAAATAAGATAGGAGAGTGTGCTCGAGTATACCCTCAAGCAAGAGAACTCTAACCCAAGACAGTGAAAGGCCATGATACAGAGGCTATGGCACTACCCAAGACTAGAGAACAGTGGTTTGATTTTGGAGTGTCCTTCTCCTAGAAGAGCTGCTTACCATAGCTAAAGAGTCTCTTCTACCCTTACCAAGAGGAAAGTGGCACTGAACAAGTACAGAGCAGTAACCCCTTGGGTGATGAAGAATTGTTTGGTAATCTGTGTTGTCAGGTGTATGAGGATAGAGGAGAATATGTAAAGAATATGCCAGACTATTCAGTGTGTATGTAGGCAAAGGGAAAATGAACCGTAACCAGAGAGGAGGATCCAATGTAGTACTGTCTGGCCAGTCAAAAGACCCCATAACTCTCTAGCGGTAGTATCTCAACGGGTGGCTTACTATATGTAAGCAACGAATAAACAATATTTTAATTCAAAAGGAGATTCATGTCATCGTGTTAAATAGAAAAGAATTTACAAAAAGTTCGAACTTCTGAAGTTCCACCGATTCACCTGCCAGATTAGGCAGATCATTCCACAATCTGGTCACAGGTGGAATAAAACTTCTAGAATACTGTTTAGTGTTGTGTCTTAAGTTGGAGAAGGCATGAATATTACAATTAATAGCATACTGCATACCTTGTACTAAGGATAGGATGGTACAGTATGGGAAGATATGAATGCAAAGGACGGACAAAATAATGAAAATTTTTATGAAATATGCATAAAGAACTAATTGATCGACGGTGCCAGAGATTAATATCCAGATCCAGTATAAGTAATGTTATAGACTCCAAATTTCTCTCAAACAAATGAAGATGAGTATCAGGAGCTGAGCACCAGATAGGAGAATAATACTTTATACAAAGTAGAATGAAAAAAATAAAACATTTCCTATGGATAGTTTGATCACCGAAAATCGTAAGACTATCAATTAGCCATTTTTTGTGTAATTTAAGAAGAAGAAGACCAATTGTGCTTCTCAAAAGTAAATTTGCAATCAAGGATGACGCTCAGAATTTTAAATGTGTTGTATTAAGTTAAAGAAACATTATCAATACAAAGATACGGCTGTTGAGGAACAATTGTCCACTACTTCATGCCCCTTAATTTGCACTATGCACTAATTTTTAGCTAGATCTTTATTAAAGGAGTCAGCAATCATAGGTGTACATGCAAGAGATGGAATTAATGCAAAGAATGAAGCATCATATATATTTGCGACGAACTCGTGTTTTAGGGCAAACCACATATGCGTGTATAGTATGAAAAGTAATGAGCCAAGAACGCTACCCTGAGGAACACCAGATATCATATTCCTATACTCACTATGCTGCCACATCAACAACTACTCTCTGCAATCTATCACTTGAAAATTCAAATATGATGCTTAGAAAATACCCACCCTCTTCCAACTATTTGTGTTTGAAAACAAGGGCCTCATGATTAACACGATCAAAGGCAGCACTAAAATCAAGGCCAATCCTGCGGACTTCCTGATCACAATCAAGGGATTTCTGTACAGCATTGGAGTTTGTAAGAATGGCATCACATGCTCCAAGGCATTTACGAAAGCCAAATTGCCATCTAGGGAACAGATGATTACCTCCACCTATTCCCATCTGTTTAAGTTTGAAAACATGGGCAAAGGCAGCACTAAAATCAAGGCACGTAGCGATTATAGCAAATATTAGATAAAGATGAAGTTGAATTCTTAGATATATATAAAGTACACACAGATATATATATATATATATATATATATATATATATATATATATATATATATATATATATATATATATATATATATATATATGTGTGTGTGTGTGTGTGTGTGTGTGTACGTTTGTGTATAAATAATGTGTATATATACATATATGCTCTATATTAATTTTATAAAAAAACTACGGAAGGCCGTAAGTAGCTTAATAAAAGCAGCTTTGTGTCTACCGAATACTGAAAAAGGCTCAGAGAGGCTTGACCTATTTTTTCTTTCTTTCTATTTAACGTTCAACATTTTACCTCAAACCTTTTCTCAAAAGGACAAAATGATTATGAGAAATGCAACGAAGTATTTGGACTTCCTCTTAAAAGAGTTGACTCTGATGCCCACATATACACTTTGGCAATTAATAATTCTTGAATTGCATTCTTTAACGATGTTTCTCTCCTTTAACTGCTAAGCTTTGTAAATTCATTCATTCTTCTGTTTTCCCTGTCTCATATACTCCTTCGGCATTGATTGGTTGGATATTTTTTCCATAGCTGTATAACAACATTTATTTGTTTGATCTAGTTTCCATCGAACTTACTTTACTTACTTTGATGGCTGTTTTTCCGGTCCCATACAGCAGGAGAACCTTACTCTCTACAGGACCTCCGCTGTCATTTTACCTTGTTCGTTCAGAGTATTTATCGTTTCAGATCACGTATTGTTTACAAAGGATATTCTTCTGTTTTTGTTTTTTTTGGCGCAAGTTTTATTTCTATATATTCAAACTTGTAACGCTAATTATTTTCAACGTTTTGAGATTTGAGTAACTTTTATGAAAAAAGAGTCCGGCACCCGCACCAGACCTACCTACCTTGGCTATGATTATTTTGACACGGGTACGTAGCGAGTGTAGTCACAATTTACCCGGTCCACCTTAATATTGTTGACAGCATTGAGGGTAAGAGTACACTAGTTTGTATATATATATATATATATATATATATATATATATATATATATATATATATATATATATATATATATATATATATATATATATATATTTCTTCTTTCCCATTCTTATCGCTATATTAAGGGGTCATTTGCCTGATACTCCCTCTCCAATGCCTTCTATCAAAGCCATCCTCTTCCACCAACCAAACCTCTTCTCTCCATATCATCCTTCGACTTATCTCGCCATCTAATTCCCTGCCTCCCTCGCGATCTTCTTCTCCTATAAGGTTTTTTACAAGCCCTCGTCACTCCCTCCCCACCAGCCATCCTCAACACATGTCCATACCATCTCAGTCGTTGCGCTCTTATCACCTATGTAATTTTACTACACCTGCCATTCTTCTTATTTCATTACTTTCCAATCTTTCAATCTTTATATGCATAGATTTTTCATATATAAACCTAACCGATTCTGAAAGCATACATAATTCTCATTCTCCCCCAATCCTGATTTCTAATCGAAAGAAATATATCTTTATCTAAATGTTAGAACCTCGTATTTTGTGTTTGTATTTCAGGGTTGTTGTTATGCAATGTCCGTGCGAAATATTGTAAAACATTTACACAGTAATGTTTTTGCTTCTTATGAAAGAGCGATCAGTTTTGTGCTGTGCACCGAAATTTTAAAACGATTTGATTAACCTTTTCATTATTCATCACGGAAGAAATGATAACTATCCAACCATGAGCTAACTGGACGAATACCAATGAGCTGTGGTTTGATAAGTTTTGAATCCTAAGCAGAGTGATTATGAATTGATTTAGTATGTACACTAAATAGTATTTCGCTTCTTTATTGCGAATAGTAATGTAATTGAGATCGAAATTGTGGACAAATATTCCTTAGCTTGGACTTGTGAATAGCAATTAACATAAATATCCTTCGTAAATGCTGCCCTTTATTCTAGATTAGTTGCTTTCATATTTCATTAAGAGATATTGCATCCAATAGTTATTAATTGAAGGGCCTCATTTATCATGTTCAACATACGGAATCTGCTGAATTTTGAGACTTTAAATCGAGTCACTGTTACTGCAATATATGACTTAAATTTTTTTTTAAATCAGTTTAAATAAGAGAGAGAGAGAGAGAGAGAGAGAGAGAGAGAGAGAGAGAGAGAGAGAGAGAGAGAGAGAGAGAGAGAGAGAGAGAGAGAGAGAGAGAGAGAGGTTCGACGACCAGATTTCAACTTTATTTTCCCCAAGTGTTATTTGTTTTCATTTATATATAGGCTATATATATATATATATATATATATATATATATATATATATATATATTGGTAATTTTTCCTGTTTTATAGCCTATAAATAATCACTTCTTAATTGACTATAGCCTTACCTTTTTTTTTACACCAACATTCATTTCAGTAACATCACACTTTTTCTCCAATTCACAAGAGTTTTGTTTATTTATAATAGTAATTACAACAGAAATTTAACAAAATAACGACTGAATAAAGGAAAATAACACCAAACAATCTGAACAAGCAAGAAAATAAATCTGCAAAAGACACTTCTGCTCAGAATTAGCATTTCTACAGAATTTCTGAATTTTTAAATTCATCAAAAGGTGCCGTGAAATTTTGCATTCTCTCATGCTCTAAATGAATATTCACTTTAGCTCCACCATAATCACGTTTACCTTTCTGTTTCTTCATACAAAAGCAAGGTGACAGTAATGTTCCGAATTCTTGAATAAATACAGACGTTACATCGGCATTTTTTTCGAGTATGCCCTAGTGCATTTATTTGTGTTATATATGTACTATACTCAGAAATATATATATATATATATATATATATATATATATATATATGTATGTATATATATATGCATGTATGTATGTATGTATGTATCTCTGTATGTATGTATGTATGTATGTATATTGCATTTAAACCTTATCCATTTGAGTGAATAGTTTCTCAAAGGTATTTTCATGAGTGAGCCTTGACTGTTGAAAATAATTAAATCTTGTAAAGCTTGTTATCTATAGGGAACTCAGTCGAGAGAGAGAGAGAGAGAGAGAGAGAGAGAGAGAGAGAGAGAGAGAGAGAGAGAGAGAGAGAGCACCATGTTCTTAAAGGACAACATCTCTGGGAGATGGAAATGTGATATAGAGGCTGTTAATTCATTAGGATAGAAACGTATTGTGTGCGGTGCCATCCTCCTTTCGTGTGCAGTCATTGGGAATGCCACGCGGGCTATGATGAACGAGAGCTGGGAACTCTCCAGGAATAGCTAAGGACGCTAGCAAGATCTAAAGGGTTATATCGAATGGAAGTGACCGGGGGGCTCGGTGAGTTATCCTTTGGCTATGTGAGATATATTCAGTATCATTATTATTATTACTTGCTAAGCAACAACCCTAGTTGGAAAAGCAGGATGCTATAAGCCCAAGGGCCCTAACAGGGAAAGTAGCCCAGTGAGGAGAGGAAACAAGGGAAAAAATTAAGAACAGTAACAACATTAGAATAAGTAATTCTTATATAAAGTATAAAAACTTTAACAAAACGAAAAGAAGAGAAATTAGATAGATTAGTGTGCCCGAGTGTACCCTCAAGCAAGAGAACTCTAACCCAGACAGTGGAAGACCATGGTACAGAGGGAAGCTTATTTGGTATTTTTTTAAAAACTTTGGTATTTTTAATTCATGTTCGTATGTGGGTAATTAGGGTAAGAGAGTATTGAGGATGCAGTCAGTTCATGTTGGATTTTCCTTTTCATATTCATTTTGCTTCTCTCTCTCTCTCTCTCTCTCTCTCTCTCTCTCTCTCTCTCTCTCTCTCTCTCTCTCTCTCTCTCTCTCTCTCTCTCTCTCTCTCTCTCTCTCTCTCCATATTTCGTGTCGAGTTGTTGATAAATTAATTTCTGTTTTCAAGTAAGAAATGAAGCTCAGCTCTGAAAATATCACCAGATATTTTGTTTAGCAATTGTAGAATTTTTTAAGTTTTCATTGAGATTCCAACAAGTTATAATTCTATGTGCGAATTCATTCACAAATTGCAATGATCTATTAATATTATTATTACTATTATTATTAGTATTATTACTATTATGATTATTATTATTAACCAAAAAGAGGGATCCAGGGCAGTAATATATCACCAGTCAAAGGACCCAATAACTCTTGCGGTAGTATCTTAAAGGGTGGTTGGTGCTTTGACCAACCTACTACAAGGTAATGCATTCATGAGATTTCCATACAGTATATATATATATATATATATATATATACATATATATATACATATATATATATATATATATATATATATATATATATATATATATATATATATATACATACTTATGCATTCATATAGATTTATGTACTTTTATTTTATCTAACAGATTAGTTTTATATTCAAGTGTGTTTCGCCAAATTTCATTTGGACAATGTGTTCAAGATTTAGAAACTGCAGCATCCCCCATAATTCTTGTTTACAATATAATTGAAGCTATTTCCTTTTGAAACCCCCAACTTTTGACCTTTTGAAACTTCTTTACTCATCTGCATTTAGATGATCATACTTGCTAATATTCCTATCTGATATTGAGCGGACACTCTGAGCACACTGCTTATTTTCATTTTCACATGTTTACTCTGTGGGAACGATATATGTGTTTGTATACTATTGACAATCTATTGATAGATTTCCGAGCCAAGAGATGGATGGGGGATGGTCATCAGCTACTACCTCCAACCACGATTATATTCCAATTGTTATAACTAGCCCCTGTTTCTCCTTCCCTGGACCCCTAGACACTCGTTGTTTATACTTTTCATACTTCAAAAGTAATTGGTCTCATTGAGTACCCTTATTTTCTGTCGATCTGCAGCAAAGGTTTATTTTAATACGGCGTATATCAGGAAATATAATTGGTCTTTTGAAGTGCGCTTATTTTATGTTGAACTACAACAAATATTTATTGTGGTACGATGTTAAATCATGGAAGATATAAATTATTTCTATCATTTTTTGAGAACTGTATAACCATTTGAATATTTGGAATCAATCGGTTTTTTTTTCTTTTTCTTATCTTTAGACAGATTTAGTTTCTATGAAACTTTTAAGAGTTCAAACTTACATAAATGTTTATGTGTTAAACAGGCTAACACAAGATTCTTTTTTTAGCTTATATGTGAAAGATATGTTTTAGTGTTGTTATTGTTCTCTAGATATTTTATTTCACTTGTTTATTACTTTTCATATAGTTTATTTAGCTCCTTATTTCCTTTCCTCACTGGGCTACTTTTCTATGTTGGAGCCCTTGGTCTTATAGTATCCTGCTTTTCCAACTGGAGTTGTAGCTCGACTACTACTACTACTACTACTACTACTACTACAAATAATAATAATAATAATAATAATAATAATAATAATAATAATAATGATGATGATGATGATGATAATAACAACAAATAGTCTTGGATTCACTTTAATGGTGATCAAATTCATTATTAGTAACAAGCATATTTTGTTAACAACTTTGCAATTCAAGAGAGTGCAGTTTCGGTAGGCTGTGTTATTAAAGCGGAGGAAATATTTTGCATTTTTTAATACAACAATGATGTTTACAAGAACCCAGTGTAGCTTTTCACGGTAGCTGTGCCGCTTGAAATTTCATATTCTTCATACTTCAAGGTTGCTTTTTTCAGAACAGATTATTCTTATGGGAATTTTTCTTTTCCATCTTTCCTACCTACTTTACGTCTCATTGTATTTTCGTTGTCTTTATGCTAGTTCTTCCATTGTTTGTGGCACACTAATTATCGTCTTTTACTAACGTTGCTTTTAATTACAAGTTGCAAGATGCGGAACATCCTGCTTTTGCTTTTAATGTTTTCAAAGACGTAAAGGATCATTGCATGACTGTATTTCAAAGGGTGATGGTCAGGTGATCCACATTAACAATATGCCGGTAATGAATAGCTTTTCCTCTTACAAATCTCAATCATATTTCTTTTCGTGAAGTTTTTTTATCTGTTTATCTTAAATTATATTTTTCATTTGTTTTATTCCATTAGGGCCTAAGTCAGCTGAAAATAGACGAAAAGCAAAAATAATATTCGAACTTATTACATGTACACATAATTAAAAAAAAAATCCTGTTAAGAAATGTGTACAATTCAGCAGCTGCAGCAATTATTGCAACCATTATCACCGTTATCCAGTGTTATTGTACTAATGTAATGCATTTTATTATTTAATTATCATCTTTGAAAGATTACACAGCAGCCTTAAGACCGCAAGTCTAGGCTAAGGTGCACCAAAACAAATGCTCTAATAAATAGCTTTGCAATCATGCACATTAACAGGCATTTTGATGCACAATAGATCTCAAAAATGTCAGAGAGTTCACAGAGCATCTAAGGAGACATAATTTTGGTCATGTTATGGTCGAATAAGTTTATAAATCTGTTCTGTTCATTGCAATAACTGAAGCTCATTTTATGGATCTTCTGATAAAACGGACTTTTATCTGAGTTATCAATACTTAGTTATGCTGGTTAATGAAGTGTAGTGTAAGATGTTAAAAGTCATTTTTTATATTTTGATAAAACTATCAATTGCATCTTTAACGCTAAATAACATAGAAAGACCTTTACATAAGAAAATATAAAAATACAAGAGTAGATGATATTAAAATATTGTCTCTATATAAATAGCTAGAAATGTTCAGAATACACCCTAGGGCATATAAAATCTATCAGCTTGTAGGAGGTCCAAAAGGTTCAGCCCTTTTGGCTTCAAGTTAAGCTCCCCATCAGGTTACAATTTGCTGGTTACACCCCGGTTTTATTCTGAAAAATATCGTTTCATGGGTGATCAAGATACCAGTCAGGTCTGACAAAACGAGAAGGTTAGTAATTTTCTTCAGATTCTTACACAAATAACGGCATTGTTATACTGTAAAAAGTCTCCTGCTTAAATTATAGTTATTACAAAGGATGAGGTTATACGCCCTTATGTGCATGTCTGTTCTGTTCGTGTACCTTATTGGAATATATTCTCAAATTGATAAGCTTATTTGTATTAGCGATATCCTACTTTAAGTAAACACTCGATCTGATAAAATAGCAGTAAACTTCCAAAGAGGATTCGAGTTTTCTGAATGTTTCTACATCATTTGCCCCTAAAAAAATATTTTCGGTAAATATTCCCAACTCACATACGATGTGCATATTTTCATATAGAGGTTTTTCACTATATAAATGTAAATGTTTGATTGCCTTATAAAAGTTTTAAATCAATATTTACCTCACTTTAAATCCGACTTCGGGTCAGAGACCTCTTAGCCTCACTCGGACGCTTTTTCAATTGACGACGGAAGTGTTCCGAAAATAGAGTAAGAAAATATTCCCGATCCCAGAGCTAACCCCAAACATCATTAGATGAGTTTCTTTTCTTTTCTTTGTAAATAATGTCTTGTTTTTACGACTCTTTCTTTTCCCGTCAAGATTGATCTTTGTTTTTCATCTTACAGTTTTGAGGTAAATATCTTGGTTTTCGTCGGGATCAGTGACCTTCCATGTCAGGATGCCAGAACACTTCAAATTAATCAATCAATCAATCTTAGTTTTCGATTATAGAAATTAAGTTAATAGTTGAAATTGGGATGTTTTCATGTGATTTTTTGGGATTAAATGATTACTAGGACGCAATGTTTCTTCCAATAGTCATGCTTGATATGAAAATATTCCATTTCCTGCAATGTCGCAGTCATCAGATGTAGTTTAGTTTGCTTCCCCATGAGACGTATTTATGCGAAACCGCGACTCCATCTGCTTTTCTTCAGTCCTCTGAGTTCAAAGGGATTCTGCTCCATCTTTATTCAGCTGAATTTTGAATGTACTCTCGGGTGAAACTGTTTGGTAGGATGCAATGAATGTAAATAAATGTTATCCCCTCTCGGTGTCCTTTGTTTTTGCTTATGGAAACTGAATCTTCTATTTAAAGTGGGAAATGTGGGATGTGGAAAACTATTGTTAGTGAACATTCTTATATGGTGAACTCTGAAACGCTTCCTTCTTCATTTTATCTATTGTCTTCAGCTTCGAGCTATTTTTGTTTTCCCCAATTCATTCCAAATCGCATTGACATGAATTTCCCCCTTTATTTATTTATTTATTTATTTATTTTATTTTTTTATTTTTTTTTTTTTTTTTTTTTTTTTTTTTTTGACGACAATGATTTCATTTCTGGTGAATTGGTAAACAATGCAAACAACGAACGCTCATTATAAGTAGTTATGGAACGTTGTCAACATTATTATTATTATTATTACTATTATTATTATTATTATTATCATTGATGAAAGAAGACAAGGAAAACTAAAATATTTTATGAATAGTAACATTGAAATAGATATCTCTTATATAAACTATAA
>NC_090762.1:6216008-6218508 GCF_036898095.1 Palaemon carinicauda | reverse complement strand
AATATATATATATATGTATATATGTATATATATATATATATATATGTGTGTGTGTGTGTGTGTGTGTGTGTGTGTGTGTGTGTGTAGATATACTGGGAGGTGAGTTAACATTCTCTGGCAAGTTCTCAAAAAAGGTCTTGATTACTGCTTATGTCATTTTGACATGAAATAGGATAGCTATTTCAAGTTTGAAGGCGTGTCCCTTTCCACTACAAGTCCTGAAATCGAAGCTCTTCACATTGAGAAATGAATAATTATTCCATTATAAATTAACTAGCTTTGCAAATGTATTTCTCAAATGAAAGAAGGAGTAACTGAAGCGCTTTAGAGCGAATAACAGAATCAGGATGGTGAGCCATTTCACGGGATTCTCTGATTCAATCTTGTGTTGCTGAAGTGTTTTTAAGAAACAAATGGCTTGTCATGACTAGTAGAGGCGTGGTGATGTTCCCTGCTGGAAAGAACATATGTCTTGCATGGCTCTACAGTAGTCATTGAAGGAGTAAATTTTACTGCTTTACCATTTTCTTCATGTATTTAGTAATAACAAAAGAATATGAGATTGTTTTGTTCAGTTTTTTATTATAAGTCAAATAGATTCTTTTAAGTAGAATGTAAGATCAATTGAAAGGATCCATTGAGTATCTTCTTGTATGATAGGTGGAATGAATATTTTTTTAATGGATAGGGAACGAGGCGGAGGTTATTTAAAATATATGTTAAAGCCTTTCAAACATTACGAAGAGGAGAAAACAGCTGCTCTTTGAAATTGGCTCTTGCGTCACTATTTTAGGTATTTAGCGGATGGATAATTTTGAGACAGAAATAGCACAGCAGACATTAACCCTTGACAGTTGTTCAGTCTGTCCAAAGTGAAATTTCAGTAAAACCGAATCTCTTGCTATGCTTTTGTATCGCATGCTGTTTGTTTTTATTTCATCGTCTTTATAAATAAAAGCAAAGCTTCTGAATTTATTTGCTTGATGGAAAGAATATACCAAGCAAAATATGGTTATATGTAGCCCAGATATCACACGCAACATATTCTTATGGGTTGTAAAAATGGGACACAAGTTTACATTGTTGCATAGAGACACACATTATCATACATAATTCACAAAGACAATGACGTTACAAATATGTACATTGAAAATGAAAACGACTCATATAATATGAACGGTATGAATTTAACACAGAGGAGCGTCTTTTTTTCAATTAGTATTTCTTTTAGAGGAATTTTTTCTTTGGATGTATAGATGAAATATATCCCTCCTTTATTTTGACTTTGTTTTGTTCTTATTTGCATTTATGTCTTCATTACGCTACTGCTTTTACATTTATACACATGATTTTCATCAACTTCTTATAGCAGTATAGAATTACAGTAGATTAGCTTGTGCAACTGTGCTAGTACATACGTCAGTATCAATAGAAATGCGCTTTCAAATTACCATATATTTTCATAAGTAAATATTCCCATGAAGGTCGAGAAAATTGGGCTATTTCGCACTCCTGTTCAGTTTCTGCGTGACCAGACTTCTGAAGTGTGGTGGCTGCTGGAAAGGTCTTCAAAATTCAATCCGGCTTATGTGGCAATTCTCAAGGTACTCGGAGGGGTCAGGAGGATAAAGAAGACGGCGGGGGAGAGAGAGAGAGAGAGAGAGAGGAGAGAGAGAGAGAGAGAGAGAGAGAGAGAGAGAGAGAGAAAAAAAAAATTATCTCTATGTAGATTCTAGATATCAGTGATAGAGCTGATATATACTTACGAAATTTCTGTAACACAAGCTTTTAAGATCACTTGCAATTTAGTTTTATATTGTACTGTACGTATATTTGTTTGTAATTTTGGATTGAATCTTTGGAAAGTAGGTAACTTTTTAGCTTTCTTCTGTTTTATTTCTATCCTGTCTGCTCCCCGTGAAGATACTGATTTGGCTTTTTTCTATTATTCCGCATGAAATACAAATGTTAACCCTTCATAATACTTTTTTATGGTTGTTGCTAAAGAATTTTCATTGGTACGCCGCTTAATCAGAAAAGACTCTCTGTTTGTAATTTTTGTTTTGAAATATGATTGGCATATGAGTCTCAGTAAGTCATATCAATTAATGACTATTTGATACCTAAGTACTTTTTTCCTAGATAAGTAAATATGAGTTTGAAGATATATTTGTTCGGATACGAGATATCTGGGGCTTAGGTGACAGGAGATTACATGATAATTTTATCATATCATTGAGAAAGAAATGGATATTGATTCGGATTCAATTGTCCGATGGTATTTTCAGTATCAGGATTTCTGCCTTGAAAGTAGGTTAAGTACTCGTCGTAATGAATTGATTTTCGTCTGAGTACGTTTAAGAATATGACACTGAAGCCCATTGATTAACCTTGAAGTGTTAGTGAATTTTTGCATCGTGTGTTTGTCCGGATAATCTTTTGTTCTTATGCACGTGTGTACCTTAAAATCGTGTTTTAAATGTATTTAGATTTATTTATT
>NC_090762.1:6203508-6208508 GCF_036898095.1 Palaemon carinicauda | reverse complement strand
AACATGTATATTATGGTGTAACATTAACAATTCTCCAATAAGAACTAAAAGAACTGCTTCTTGCCTACCTACAGAGGATAACAGATATCTTATGAGCTAAGAAATCAACAGTCTTTGTGAAAACAAAGGAAAAATACCATCAAGTCTTGCAAGAGAGTTTTAATTTCATGTGATTGACAAGCTGAACTAGTTAGTTTAGCCTCAAGAAAATAGGATTGAGGAAATTCAAGTTTCTTATTACTCAGCTTACTGTCAAACACATCAACCAAAATGGGTTCCTTTTCCTTTGGACAGGGAGTGTAGGTAAAGGAGGAACTGTTGCATCTACACCATAGAGTGCAGATTTAAGGGTAGCCCAGCACTGATGTTCCTGGGTTGTTCCAGAAAGGGTTTCTTTTACGAAGAAAAAGAAGGAAAATAAGACTTGGTTATGAGAGAGAGAGAGAGAGAGAGAGAGAGAGAGAGAGAGAGAGAGAGAGAGAGAGAGAGAGATGCATTGCAATTAATAGTTCTGCAAAGGAGATATAGTTCAATGGACAAAAAACTGAGCACAATACAAATCATGAAGGACATGGAAGGAGGAGAACGGAAAACGATACGCCTCAAACAGGTTTTTGAAAGCATTCAAGCTTCAGAGATTGATCTCCAACCTCGGAGCGCATTTTTATCCTTCAAGCACTTTTGAGACGTATTCTCTTCTACTTGGAAAAGCGAAGCGGGAAGGAAAGAAGGAGCGGTAAGGAGAAGTAGAAAGAATGATAAGGAGGAAGAGTAATACGGCGGGGATTAGGAGAGAGAAGGAGGAACACAGTGGGAGGAGGAAGAGGAAGGTGGAAGATAAAACAAGCGAGAAGAGAATAATGGGAAGGTCACATATTACAGGCTAGATAAAGGTACCGAGTTCTTGTTGTTCAGTTTATATATATATATATATATATATATATATATATATATATATATATATATATATATATATATATATATATATATATATATATATATGTGTGTGTGTGTGTGTGTGTGTATATATATATATATCCTCGTACGCCGATTGACGCATAAGGCCTCGGTTAGATTTCGCCAGTCGTCTCTATCTTGAGCTTTTAATTCAGTACTTCGCCATTCATCATCCTCTGCCATGTAGATCTGGGTCTTCCAACACTTCTAGTGCCTTGTGGACCCCAGTTTAAAATCGGAATTGTTGTCAAGCTTCTTCCTTATTTGTTTGTAGTTCGTCGAACGCCGAGCACAAAATAAACTCCTTCAGACTTTGTTTTAGTTAAAAACTTCTAGCCATGCTGTGAATAATGTAGGAGAGATGTGGTCTCCCTGTTCAACTCCTTTCTCAATCGGAATTTTATTGCTATCTTTGTGTAGTTTTAGGGTTGCTGTACTTCCAGTATAGATATCTTCAAGTGTTGTAACATAAGAATCCTCTATTCTTTGTTTTTTTAGGGCTTTTATTACTTCTGAGATTTGACAAAATCATAAGCTTTCTCATATATATATATACATTATATATATATATATATATATATATATATATATATATATATATATATATATATATATACATACATATATATATATATATATATATATATATATATATATATATATATATATATATATATCCAGTATAGATATCTTGAAGCGTTGTAACATAAGGTTCATCTATTCTTTGTCTTTGTAGGGCTTTCATTACTTCTGAGGTTTTGACAAAATCATAAGCTTTCTCATATATATATATATATATATATATATATATATATATATATATACATATATATATATATATATATATATATATATATATATATATATATATATATATATATATATATATATATATATATATATATATACACACTCACTCACTTCTCCACGATCCTTTCAAATTCCAAGACCGAAATTACTAAAATTTCATTGTATTTATGGATGGTATGAAATAGATTATATGTATTATGGTTTCCTTTTTTTTATTGAATATATATTAAGATGTTCGTGGAAGGACAAGTCTGATTAACGTACAATTCGAGCCATGCCTTGTTTAGTATCATGATTTTAATTGATGATATCAAAGATGAATATATACATTATAATATATATATATATATATATATATATATATATATATATATATATATATATATGTGTGTGTGTGTGTGTGTGTGTGTGTGTGTGTGTGTGTGTGTGTGTGTGTATCAGAGCCACGGAAGGAAAAATTTATACATTTTATACTCATCACGTGTTAGCTTCGTGATATATATATATATATATATATATATATATATATATATATATATATATATATATATATATATATATATATATATATATATATATATATATATATATATTCATAGGGATTAAGATGTAAAATTACAGTTTGACATGAAAGAATGGCAAAGTAAACCTTATGTTTGTCATACCACAACTTTAGCTATGTAAAAAAAAAAAAAAATAGTCCGAATCCAAAGAAGAAGCAAACACTTTCCATCAGAAACTGAGGCATCAAACAGCAGAAAATAACTCGAGCTTTCAAAGCAGAACGCACCTTCTTCCATGCATTATTCTTAACGAGAGATGGAACTCAAAAGGAACATGAGAGATGTGCACGTGTCCTTTACCACTTCAGAGACGAGAGAGTGGAAGTGAAAAGACAGGAGACGCTCACGAGGAGATGATGAATGAAGAAAGTAAAGCTAGAGGAGGAGGAGCAGGACTTGTCTAGAACTTAAGATGAATGTTACAAATGTTGCTCTTGAGTTTAAAAAAAAAAAAAAATTCCGTTTTAATCGAGTGAAGATATACGAACATGTATTCAAGTATGTGAACGTAAGGATGTAATAATTCGTACCTACATCAATGTGTGTGAGAGAGAGAGAGAGAGAGAGAGAGAGAGAGAGAGAGAGAGAGAGAGAGAGAGAGAGAGAGAGAGAGAGAGAGAGAACTGTATTCTTATTTAATTTCAAGCAACGTGTTTTTTTCTTAAAGTTCTTGAGTGTTGAATGTCATGATACACATAACATGCGGCTCAATGGACAATTTTGGGAAATTTCAAACTAATTGACATTAGGATTTTCAGCAATGAAGATATATCCTGGTATTCCCATCTCCGTCGCTCTTTTGTTGAGGCTACATGCTATACAGAACAAGCTTTGCAAAGAACAGAGTTGTATTTTGATTGAGTTATGGAAGAAAGTGTGTCAATGTTATTAACGCAAGCTAATCACAACGGAATCGTTAAATATACTCTGTTTATTCCATAAGGCACATACAATGATCACTCATAATATAGCCAATAGCTTTAAGGTTAAAAGTGATTTCCTGAACGGCATAGGCACTTGAGTTGAATGATCGAAAGTTTAAATATTGCAAAAATTTGCAGAATATTCAACTTTTATTTCGTGCAAGCCTACAATATTAGTTTTTGAGGAAAAAGCGTCATCATTATTTATAACCCGTCTGCTAGGATTTAGAATCTAAAGTACCCCCCCCCCCCTCTCTCTCTCTCTCTCTCTCTCTCTCTCGTATTAATTGCACTTCTTTGCAGCGTCCTTCTCGGCCCCTGCACTTTATAGCGTTTTACTCTACCACTGGTCCTCGCTTCCTTTCTTCCAGCCTACTGTCCAGCCTCTTAGCTTTTCCTTTATACTGCAACTGCTGAGTTTGATCATCCCTCTATATCTCTCTCTGCCTCCTTTTCAACAAAGAACTTTTGATATAATGTATTTATAATCTTTATTTAATTCTCTCTACATTTATTTTTATCATATCTACATGTTTACGGACCTTGGATTTCATACTATTACCAATTTTCATCGTTTTTTTTTTTTTTCGTTACTTTGTTCATCCCTCTCTAATCCTTAATCAGTTTTGTAAAACGTTTCATCTTGGCATATAATTTTTCACTTTTCTATATCCTCAATTTTTTATGTTAATTTATTTTTTTATTTTTAGGTATTCTCAGTTCTGAACTTTGTCATTTCATTCTTTCTTTTCTCTTCCAGACAAGGGAATGAGAGTTGAATATTAAAGTTATATCTTAGTGTTGTCTGAGAAGTTATTTCCTGCATCATAGACTTCTCATAACCTTTTGTTCCCCTCCTTGATTGCAACATTAACTTTTATCAGGTCCTCATTCCGGGTTATATGAGCCTCTAACCAAGTCCCTCCGACTTTTAATGCCTCTATCTGTTCTGTCCAAGTCTTGGCTTTGTCTTTGTTTAGCTGCGAAATTCACAATTAAATTTCGAACCTGGAGAAGAATTCGTTCTTTTATAGGTTGTCATAAATGTTTCATAGATAACATAAATACGTAGTAGGTGATATAATTTGCTGCATAGTTCACAATCGGATGACCATTGTTTAAATTCTGTAAGTAATCGATTATAATCTTGGATAGTGTATTCAGAAAGTAACAAAAGTATGTCTCAACACTTGCTTATCACACTACTACCCCCTTGACCCAATTTTTTATCCCTTGACCTTTTACTTATATTAACAGGCTGTTGTTGTTGTTGTTGTTGTTGTTTTTTTTTCATCTTGCATAATTTTAACAGTATATATTATGTAATCGGGAATACATAAAAAAATCCTTGGCCCAAATCCATGATTGCAGCAAATCAATAATTTTCCGTCATAAATTTTCCCCTTTTTGTCCCCGGGGTTACCTGCCTTACTTTCTCAATTAGAATCCTTCCTTGCACTTTCACTTTGTATACCAAATCTCTATCATTCTTACAATATCCTGTTATCTATACGCGCGTACGAAGGAACGATAATGATCTCTCTTACCCATTCCTAGTCTATCACTCTATCACATTGCAGCATTTCTAATATATTTCAATCAACTCCAACTGCATATCCAACTCTTCAGAGCCTTTTAGTATATATTATATTCGCATCTATATGCGCCTCAAAATTAAACAGTCTTTCTTGCTACATTACAATCCTCTTCATAAATCTCTTGATTGCCATCCATTATACGTTCTGAA
>NC_090762.1:6091008-6201008 GCF_036898095.1 Palaemon carinicauda | reverse complement strand
ACCAATCCGCACTGGCCAATTTGGTGATGAAACTGGCCAAACCCTGAACATGAATTTTCATTATGAAGCCTTTGTTATATAGTGGACTAGAAACGGCTGCAATTGTTGTTATTGTTGTATATACACAGACACACATACACACAGACATGTATATATTTATATGTATATATGCGTCTGCGTTTGTTTGTTTGTGTGCATGCATGTATCCGAGTGCAAATGTTCCTCCATGCTTCTAGAATTACAAGCAATTTATGGTCAAGCACTCCTTTCCAAACTGAATTACACGAGTATTAAATGGCAAACACAGTGCATAATAGAAGACTTTATTATCTTGGACGTCGGGGGGAGGAAACGAGTTTCTATTTCAGTGCAGGACGAAACCATTGCAGAAGTAATAAAACGTTATTGCATCTCGATTCTAGTCCCTTGAATAGAAGTGTTTAATAGAAGCGATATTTCGATTGGGTAATTGAGAATGCATATAGCACAAGAATAGCTTTTAATCTGAATATGCTGTTCTATTATACAATACAACCATGAATTCTTATATACTTGTTATATAAAGATATATATATATATATATATATATATATATATATATATATATATATATATATATATATATATATATATGTATATAACTTTCTTAATTGGAATTTTCTCAGTCTTTATGTAGTTTTAGAGTGCTCTACTTCAAGCGTTCTAACTTAAGATTCATCTATTCTTTGATTTTGAATGGCTTTGATTACTGCTACAGTCTTGACAGAATCAAAAGTTTTCTCATAGTATCATATTGATTTCGCATTCTCTTTATTTTTCCATAAACCGGTTAATTACATGTATATGGTCACTTGTTGAATATCCACTTCTCAAAGATGCCTTCTCTCTAGATTGGTCAGATTTTTCCGTTCTATGAATGTTGCCATAATCTAGCAGTTCTCCCTGTTATAGACTCTTAGAGAACGAAAAAAAAAGAAGAAAAGCCAACAGATGGCCAATATTAGGCATCAGGAAAAGGGAAGGTGGTTCTCATATAACGCGGATTAACCGTCTCCTTTCCAAAGAATATTTTTCCTCCCGGAAGGGCCAAAGTCATGCCACGTTGAGGAAAGAGAGAGAGAGAGAGAGAGAGAGAGAGAGAGAGAGAGAGAGAGAGAGAGAGAGAGAGAGAGAGAGAGAGAGAGGGTGGGGGAATGGTTGGCTATCAAGAAAATAAAAATTTCTGAGTGTATTCATTAGTTCATTGTTGAATTGAATGGAAATTTCTACGTTAAGGATTTTGTTAGTAGATGGATTGCAATGTTTATCTTAACGAAATAAAAACAATCTGGGTACAACAATTTTCTGGGAAATAAAGGCATTGAAGCATTAAAAGAATAGTTATGTAAAAGATCACTTTAATATAAAAGTTTTAATGAGGAGATCCCTATTTATTGATGGAAGAATACGTTTCCATGGGATCTTGTCCTTATGAGATTTTCAGTAATACCTACTTCTCTTTATATCAATAGAATGTGTTGTTACTTTGCTCACATAATAGTTTGTATATATGTATGTATCTTCCGTGTGTGTCTGTCTGTATTGTTTACCATTCACCTTTTTGTTCTTTGGAGAGATTTCTGCAAGAGAATAGGCATGAGTTCTAGCTGTCAGATGCTGGTTCCTATTTATGGTGGTCAGTTGGTGGTAGGTAGGAATTTCTATATAAGAAAAAAAAACTGCCAAAGAAGAAATGTATTAATTCCTCATATAGACCCCCTTTCTTCCAGCTCTGAGCTAACATGTTGCCAATGGCTTTTATATACTGTAGGTATGCAGAAGTAACTTTATATTAGTTTGGGGAAAGTGTAATCCTCCATAGGATTAGGACTTCCGGACTCAGCTCTCTCTCTCTCTCTCTCTCTCTCTCTCTCTCTCTCTCTCTCTCTCTCTCTCTCTCTCTCACACATATCGTCAATTCTGCCCACTCTTCAGCGTATAAATGTGATGTTTCAAAATTGTTGGTAGACTATATATCATCATTCTTCTATTCCTTGGTGTCCTTGCATTTATTATAGTTCATTATTCAGTTTCTGATATGGTTTTAAGATATTATTTCATGATCCTACATTGTATTCTTACAAATTAATGACTATGCTAAAATACTTATTTATTAGGATGAATATGGTATAGTCAACCATTTCACTGGTCAGAATGTTTCAATATACAATGATTACCATTTGATGGTTTATTCAATTTGATGAGAGTATTTAAAAACCAGTGTGAAAATCATAGACGCGGAAGTATTACATCAAAAGCTCTATTTCAAGTATATATATATATATATATATATATATATATATATATATATATATATATATATACATACATATATATATATATATATATATATATATATATATATTTATATATATATATATATATATTTATATATATATATATATATATATATATATATATATATATATATATATATATATATATATATATATATATATAACTGACTTGACTGAGTGTGAAAAGAATTCTGTGAAGAAACTTCCCTTTTTAAGTTTTGAAGAAACTTTTCTCTTAATTAGAAATCATTATGCCGTTTAACACGAAATGGGAAAGAGTCCAAGAGCTTAAAGTTGATTGCTAAGTGAATCAGATCAAGACAGATTTATTTAAAAACTTCCCGTACAGGTCCGCGTATGGCAGACTTTTCTCTCACATTATCTCAAAATGGTTGACATTTTGAGGCCTGGTCCAACTAGTGATGAATTATGATTTAAGATAGAATCTTCCGTAGAGCCAGTCTGTTTTAGAATTCTTATTACTACTTCTAATATAGATTTTTTTTTTCAAAGATAGATTCTGCGGTAAATGAGTTCTATGAAATCCCTCTCAACTTTGAAAGTTTCAAATTGATTCGGACCATGTGTACTCGAGCATGATGGAAGGCACCTCTGTAATATAATGAAAGAAAAAACGTAAACATGAGTTTGGAGCTTATATCTAAACTGAGATAAATTTGAACTTTGTGGAAATGACTTTTCAACATTCAATTTTTTTTTCTCATTTGTATCAGAAGCACATTCCTGCAAATGTCTTTATAGTAACTTTAATTCTCATTCTACTTCTTTTTGTTCTGAACTATTTAAGTCTTAAGACATCTTCGAAAAAAAGTCCTTTTTTCTAAAGATATTTCAAGCGACGTAAGTTTATGGGAAAATTGAGATACGAATTCTGGCCACAGAAATTGTTTGTTTAGAATTTCTGATGGACATAAGGAGCTTCAACAAAAAATATTTAAGGTGTGTCAATCAAAATTACGTTCAATATTTTTTTTTGTTACTGATGGAAGAATAGTTTCCCTTCCTACTAACACATCATATAAGACCTTGTTGTTTTGAATAGCAATCTTACTTATACAAACAGATTTATCTTTACCGAACAGTAGTTCGACCAACAAATTATTGTTTGTCCAAAACTCCTTTTAAATTGCATATGCCACTTCCTTCAATGAAACAATTATTCTGTGCACTTACCTACCTTTTAATTATATAAGGGAATGCAGGAGAATTTATTGGAGGCAAACAAAAAGGTTTTCTTTGAATATATCACCATTCTATTTTATAGTGAATTCATTTGATTAAGATTTTAAGCTCTTTAACTGAGCGGTCTTATATATTACCCCTTGCCCAACATTGAAACTTTGAACATAATCATTACAAGTTTAATGTACTGTAGGCAGGAAATAATGTGATGAGATCTCAAATCAGATTATATAGTTACTCTGTGTTTGACAACGAAATTTCAAGTACAGTACATTAATTACTGATTTAATGTACATAGGAAACGAAATGATGGAAGCTCTTGGCTACATTACTCTCTCTCTCTCTCTCTCTCTCTCTCTCTCTCTCTCTCTCTCTCTCTCTCTCTCTCTCTCTCTCTCTCTCTCTCTCTCTCTCTCTAGTATTTTTAATCTAAATTTAGCATAAAACCCTTCAGACAACTCTCACAACCGGGAGATAAAGATAGAATGTTATTCTTACTTTATAATATTGTCATTCCCACAAATCATCTGAGTCTCATAAAAGATTTAGCAGAGTCGTTCTCTCTGCAACAGAATACCTCCGTGTTTTTGTACGTCATTTATATATATATATATATATATATATATATATATATATATATATATATATATATATATATATATATATACTATATATATATGTATATAATATATATATATATATATATATATATATATATATATATATATATATATATATATATATATATATATATTTGTAATCTCATGGTATATTTATTTTAAAGTTGTGTATCCGCAGTAAAGTCGATTTGTACTCTTAAGAAAAGTTAAATTAATTCAGATCAGTACAAAAATCATTCCAGTAGAACTCTGGACATCATAACATAAACAATTAATTTTATGATTTTAATGAAGTGAGAATTCTCATCCAAATTTGTCCAAGAGATCATTTTAAAATATAGATTTTTTCGGCGTCAGTGATCATGGTAGACTTGGCATCGTTTGTAATACAAAATCAATCAATCAATTTTGATCCATATATCCTCATCCGTATCTCAAACTACAGTATTAAAGGCAGACAACGGTCGGCTGCGTATGATGAGAATTTCACAAGAAGTGACATTTCCGTTTCATTTTATATTTCAAGGTTTGTTGGGAGTCCATCCTTTTGGAAGAGTTACATAAAACTTCATTTTGACGGTAAAATAAACTTGTTTGTAAATGTTACGAAGTAGTTAAATGTTGCGTTGATAGGAAAATAAAGGCTAATTAATTACTAAGTTTACAGGAAAAAAATGGTAATGTGTCATGATTAAGATTTAAAACACTGACTTCGAAAATGGTAAAAGAATAAAAAAATATATTGCAAAACTCGATCAAATACAAGGAAAAGATTCCGAAATATACCAAAATGTAATGATAAAAAGGAGAAATATTACCGGAGAAATAACGAAGTTCGCTTTTAACTTCGCGGTTTGTGAAAAAGAAACTTGAAATTACTTTCTCGGGTGGATCCTTCCAAGCCAGGTAATGAGGGCTCTTCAGCTGTCTAGTCTTCTTTCAGACGTGCAAGGGGCTTCAAATTCATGGTTTTATTGTCGGCAGATTGCGTGAAAGGGAATATAACCTCGTTATATGATCTCGTTAGAACTGGGATGTTTAGGATTTTTTTTTTTTTTTTTGTTGAATATCATATTTTTACGATCCAACTCTAACATTGTTTTAGGAATAAAAATTTAATTACTTGTTTTACTTTAATCGAGATTTGGAGACCAAAGGATGAAATTTAGTCAGAACTAAATAAAACGAAAACACATTATATATTTTTGCAAAAGTACTTAAACACACACACACACACACACACACACACACACACACATATATATATATATATATATATATATATATATATATATATATATATATATATATACACATATATATACATATACTTATATATATGTATATATTTATATATGTGTGTGTTTGTTTGTGTGTGTGCTTGTATATTTCCATGTGTAAATAGTCACATGCTCAATTGACAGCTTCCGTGTCATATATTAATAGAATTCCTACGGTAAATTGGGTGTCCTTGGCTCCTGGTTTTCTTTTACTTTTTTCCTTTTTGTAACGTTTATGTATTTTAAACAACAAAATGCAAGAAAACATATTCATCCTGATTTGGGAAGATTTTTTATTGTTTCTTGCGTTCTATAGAAAATTCAACGTTTCAACCTTATGGTAAAAATATCGATTACAGATTACATTTGCACAACTTTCAACCCAGTGAATTTAGTAACTGCATATTCGCTGATGCAAGTCTGGTACTGGCTATGGTTTTCGGTTAATTTTTCTGAATGTTAGATGATTCGTAAGTTTGTCTCCACCTCGATTTTTGAGAAGGTGACTACCACTTGAATAGTGCTTAATTAGATCATTTTGAACTTGACAAGAGAGAAATCTTGAGATTCTTCCTTATTCCCAAAGTTCACCGCAATTTTCAGGCAGAATTCATACCAAATACTTGGCTTTACAGGGTTTTGATATTTTTTTTTTCACCAGATAGCTCTGACGAAAGAAAATATAGCTCTGAAACATTGAGGAGGATTTGCTAGATTTCATGGGTGAATCTATCTGGCGTTTATTAATAACGCTGGAAATAACCAGGTCGACTTTCCAACGGAAATGTGTTATTCCATTTAAGTGGCACTTACCAAGACAACGTTCGTTTAATACACCCGGTTGGTAACTCATCGATTCTACCGTTCTGTGATTGTACTTTTGCTCCGTTAACAATGATTACTGTATCCAGTCTATGGGACTTGAGAGCACGTTTCCTTACCTAATGTCGTAATGATATGGCGACTTTTTTTTTTTTTTTAACTTCAGGGTCTTGGGGGAAAATAGGTTGCTTTAAAACCGATAGTGCTTTCAGATATACACAAACAAGTACATTATCTTCAAGAGGTATCATAATGTCTGAATATTAATTTTCTTGTTTCCTGCTAGCAATTCATAATTCATATAACTAAGAGTATGTGTAAGCAGGAATACTTCTCTGTGAGAATTTTTTTAATATGTTTACTGTTCAGAACCATTTTTATTGATGATTATAGTTGTCGTTAGTTTAAAAGGTTTGATCAATTATCCCTTATTTAAAAGTTTAGACTTCGTCTTTAATATGCAACTCTCCTAAAACGTTCACTTTCAAAATTAATAGTTTCCAGATTGTAGATGGGAAATTTTGCTAAGCTAAACCTTCTCAACGTAATAAATTGAAAAAGGTAGCATACATGAGTGATGTAACATACAGCTAAGAGATTGATGACTTCCTCGTCTTTTTTGAAGAAATAGCTAACAAGAGTAGGAGAGAGAGAGAGAGAGAGAGAGAGAGAGAGAGAGAGAGAGAGAGAGAGAGAGACTTGAGTGTTGTTGTTATAGTCTAAACCAGGTAAATGGTTAGTATTATATATATATATATATATATATATATATATATATATATATATATATATATATATATATGTATATATATATATATATATATATATATATATATATATATATATATATATATATATATATATGTGTGTGTGTGTATACATATATATATATATATATATATATATATATATATATATAGAGAGAGAGAGAGAGAGAGAGAGAGAGAGAGAGAGAGAGAGAGAGAGAGAGAGAGATTATCCCCTAATAGAAAATTATAACAATTTTAAGATAGAACACGAAAAGAGGGAAACGGGCATAAGACAGAGACAAAGATTAGATATAGTCTTCTACTTGTTTTGTCAAAGTTTTTATAGTTTATAAAGTGATATTTATCCTAATATTGTTGCTCTTCTTAAAATATTTTATTTTTCCTTGTTTCCTTTCCTCACTGAGCTATTTTCCCTGTTGGAGCCCCTAGGCTTATAGCATCCTGCTTTTCCAACTAGGGTTGTAGCTTAGCAAGTAATAATAATAATAATAATAATAATAGTCGCTATTGACAACGAAAATGGTAAAATGCCAGTTTTCTAAAAGCAACAATTGAAGGCATAAGACTTCCGATTTTTTTTTTTTTTTCAAATTAAGAATAACTCGGATCAAAAGAAAATTGGGTCTTACCTTTGTATGCTCCATAACAAAAAGAAATTCCTCATGGCATACAAACTGATATACTGTATTTTTACCAGAAGGCAATTACAAGGCCCTTATAACTGTTGAGTTCATTGCATTGCTAAACCATATTGAAATACGTTGTTTCCATATTCGATTGACATCAATATCAGGCAATTTAGCCGAGAACTCAATTTGGTTTATCTGATGACTTTATTATTTATAAGATAACTGATTATTTCCGTATATATGTCTGAAGGTTTTACCTATTGCATGTAATACTCTATTTGGTAACATCACTATATAATCGATCCAAATAACGCAAAATTTGATTAACTAAGCTTGTTTGTTCATACTTCCCTAATTGAAGGAACCCCATCTGTCTCCAGGAGCTTTCAAGGGCTAACGACATTTAGGGAGGCTAAATGCAATTATCCTCTCTCGCTATTGTTGCCTAAAGCTGTACTGCAGCAGATAAAACCAGGATAACTGGAGACAAATAGACGCCTGCTTGTGAGCAGGGATGATTGGATGTTGGTCTCTTTGTAGAAGTGTGATGTTATGAATTATGAAACCGTAGCTTTTGCTACTATCATGTTGATGATTTGATGTGACCTCGAAAACAGCTCGTTATTCAATGCCTTGTAACTATGGATCAAATGGGGATAGTTATAGCTTCGTTATTTGTCGTTATGAAATAATTTTAATTGTTTCTAAAGATAAATATTTATAATGTCCTTTGGCTATGACCTCTGTGTATCGCTATAATTAGTTTTTGAACTTTTTTTCGTTTATAAGAATTCGCGAGTACTTGATTCATGTCTTCATTCGTCTGTCTATTTTTCTCTTCATTTCTAAAGATTCTGGATATCTCGGTAAACTAATCAAGTTGAGAAAAATTAGTTTATCTCCCGCCTTGAGTTTGTTTATATATTAGATTTTATATTTTTTTCTGAAGATCATGTCATCTTCAATCCCATGCAATTGCATTTGAGAACTTTACGCTACCATGCTGCATTGCCTATTATTGGAAAATATATATTTTCTTTGTTTTAATGTTGGTTATTTTATTATTCTTAGGACAATTCTCATGCTAGTATTGACCCTTGATAGCACTGTATTTCCCGGTATATTGTGTGATTTTTTTTCATTGCTATTTGTGTAAGCGCTATAGCTGATAGTTCTCATCTCTCTAGTAACAGCATTGTTCTGTAGTCTTGGGTAGTGCCATAGCCTCTGTACCATGGTCTTCCACTATCTTGGGTTAGAGTTCTCTTGCTTGAGGGTGCACTCGGGCACACTATTCTATTTAATTTCTCTTCCTCATGTTTTGTGAAAGTTTTTATAGTTTACATAAAAGATATTTATTTTATTATTATTCTTAAAATATTTATTTTTCCTTGTTTCCTTTCCTCACTTGGCTATTTTCCCTGTTGGAGCCCCTGGGCTTATAGCATTCTGCTTTTCCAACTAGGGTTGTAGCTTAGCAATTAATAATAATAATAATAATAATAATTTAGGGCGACATTGAATGTGCTTAGGAGTAGGATGGGACGTATCCTGTAAAATAAAAACTTTCTCTTTGAGATCCTTTATATTAGTTACCGGTTGTTATACTATTATGCGATTTAATTTATAGGCATTTAGTGCGATTTCTTTTTCCTTGAAAAGACACGATCTCATCTATCAACATCCTCTTAATTACCTAGTCAACTTCACCTCGCTTTTCTTCCATAACTAGACTTTTATCATGAGAATGAACACTCCCGGAATGGCATATCAAATGCTCATGTCTTGAAAGTCTAGGATATTTTCACAATATATCATTGTAATATTTTTTCTCATTTAGAATCTTTTAGATGGAATGGCGGTTCTTTTTCTTTGCTATTCTTTAAGTTTATAAACACAAACATATATACACACACATATGTACATGATATATATATGTATATATATGTATATATATGTATATATATATGCATATACAGATATATATATATATATATATATATATATATATATATATATATATATATATATATATATATATATATATATTGAAAGCTGCCATTATAACCCATAATATATTTTGTATATTTTTTTTACTAGGTTTCCATTTATTTTTGCGTTTTAGAATACATTAATTTTTTTTTAATTTCTAAAAAAGTTGAATAGGGTTAGTATTCCTAGACTCTATGCATTCTGTTTTTAGTAATGCTAATGCATAAATAAACTTTCAACGAGTTATTTTTAAGTTTCGTATGTTCCCGCTCGTTAATTCAGTGCGACGAGCTAAAATTAGTTATCGATTTATTTGCATCACTTTGCGCTCTTGTAAATAAAGCTGTCAACGTAGCTCACGCTTTAGAGTCTAAGGATTTATCTAAAGTTTTTGGAAATTGATTTTCTATGAATGTTCCAAAATGATGTCTTGAACTTTCTCTCAGTACCAAAGATATATATCTTTTTTGGTTGCTCTTACGCCTATACGATCTTAAATTCATCTTAGACTTCTTACAAGGAGAGAAAATAATTTTTTAATACATCCGAATAAAAAGAAAGAAAGAATTAGAAAGAAAAAACTTTAAATGTAATGCGCAACGGCTTAATAACGTCTGCCGAGGGAGATACGTCAGAAGAATATTAAGTTGACGAGGAAACTTGAAATATTATCAAAGGCAAGACGGTTTGGAAGCGTGAGTGGGCGACGGAAGCGAAGCTATAAGAATATTCTTGCTGTTGCCAAATGCAGAAGCGGGTATCAGGTATCGAGTGGGCGCGTGGACAGCTTGCTTAACTCATTAAGAGTGACAGGATGTCATGTGTGGAGAGTCAGTGGCCAAGAGTAGATATCCGTAACGCAGGGACGTGTAAGATTCAAAGGGAACGAACTTGCATCCTTATGTGTATAAGAATACAAATAACCATACATAAAAATATCCCTAAATGTATTTGTAAATATGATGATTCTATTATTATTATTATTATTTTTTTTTTTTTTATTATTATTATTACTTGCTAAACTACAACCCCAGGTGGAAAAGGAGGATGCTATAAGCCTAGGGGCTCCAACAGGGAAAATAGCCCAGTGAGGAAAGGAAACAGAAAAATTAATTATTTTAAGAACAGTAGCATTAAAATAGATATATATATTGATCTATGGAATTACTATTTAGTTTAATTTTTTATACTTAGGTTATTATTAACAGAGAGAGAGAGAGAGAGGAGAGAGAGAGAGGGAGAGAGAGAGAGAGGAGAGAAGAGAGAGAGAGAGAGAGAGAGAGAGAGAGAGAGAGATGGTATAGAAGAAAAGCTTTGACTAACTTAGTAACTACACAATGCGTAAAGATTTATATGCGCAAGAATAACGTATTATAAAATAAAACCAAAGGAATTGTGTACGCTGAAGCGGATCATTATACCGAGATCATGTTTCGTAAAGGGGTCTTTCGACTTTGAAAAGGGCATGACGCCGTGAATGCAAAATCACCTGTCCTTCTAAAAGGAGTTAGAGGACTGAAGAGTTCTCATTAGTGCTTCGGGAAGGATTCGCCCAAGAACATAATTTCGAGTTCTTATCCCGAATCAAAAGGTGTAAATGTCCATCATTATCTTCGATGCTTGGAAAACGTCAGTCTCTCTCTCTCTCTCTCTCTCTCTCTCCTCCTCTCTCTCTCTCTCTCTCTCTCCTCTCTCTCTCTCTCTCTCTCTCTCTCTCTCCTTTAAGGTATGATGTTCGAAATATCGGTAGATCTTTTAGACCTTTGATTCGATAATGGCTTGAAATAGTTTTATTTTATTATTACGTCCATGCATATTTGATGTTTGGCCAAAGTACTTGTTTTATAAGAAAAATACAATCTCATCTACAGGCATTTAACAATTGTGAAGTCTACTAAAACTTGTAAAAAGGTGAAAAGTTCCTATGCATTATCATGATGTAAATATACAATTTTCACAAATCACCTTAATCCCTCCGCTTAGAGACTCATGAAAAGTAAAAATGTTGGTGATCCGATTTTGAGTTATGTAAGGAACAGTGTGTTTACGCAAAGATAGATCTCAAGCTTTTTTCTTGGTTAATATTATGATTGTCTTTTGTCTAAGTTTATGTATGGTCATGTTGTTACTCTTCTGGATTACCTGTTAACAATGTTTACTATATAAAACTTGAGTGAAGTTTTATATAAACTTTAGTTTCAGTTCATTGCCACATGCCAAAACTTCTTATTTTCATGGGTTCTTAACATGGTAATATGTAGGACAGAAATCTTCCTTTTAAGAACGCGTTCAACTTGCTTCGAAATACTCGCCTAACTTCTCACTAAAAATTTACGGTGTATTAAACATCGGTCTTTCGTAAGATACCTGTGATGACATGATAGTGTATCGGTGACACAATACATCGATTTTCGTTGTGTTTTGCTGGATGCTTCTTCTTCTTCTTTAGATTGCCCGGAGCTTCTCTCCGGACAGGGGCTTTTTGACGGTGCGTCTAGCCCCTAGGTGGTTTGCTGGATGCGAAAGACTTCCTGAACTGACGACGACTTTACTGTTAATTCACATCTATAGGACGAATGCGTAACGCCTTGTGAATACACACACACTCGCTGCAAAACCTCAATAACATGTCTGCGAATATAGACCGACTTGAATACAAGTAGATGACGTCTACCATGAATCCACAGCAGATTTTCAGCGGATACTGAAAGATATTCTTACGAGTAGATTGCAGTTTTCTCTGTTTGTCACAAAGTACATTGAGCTTTGTGACCTTCGTTTGCTTTTCGTCGCTTTTGCTGGGTTAATCTATGTTTGGTTTTTCTTCTGGACGTGTATGATTCTAAATCTTTCGTTTATTTCATTTTAAGATTTTAAGTAATTATAAGTGCGGGTATTAAAAACTGTGGAATAATTTTAAAATTGTTTTGAAAAGAAAGTGTTTTACTCAGAATCATTAGTAACTCTTATCTGTAAAAAACTTCAAAAGTGTTTATTGTTAAAAGAATTTATTATTAATTAAATCAAATATGTACAGATCGGAAGTCAGATCCCTATTTGATCAGTTAAAAGTTATTTTTATATACGTGCGTAAAAAATGGGTAGTCGCATGGCGAAATATAATTGGGTTGATATTTAAGGTTTGCTTAGTGTGATCGTAAAATCAAATCTTTCAAAATGAAGTCAAATGGTAAAAAAATTGAATTAGTTCGTTATGTATGCATCTTCCCTGACAGATCCGTCCTGTTCGTAAATATGCAGTTAATTCTAATAGTCAGGCCTTCTCCATCATAAGGCTCAATACTACACAGTATTTTAGAAGTTTTATTCCAGCTCTGACCAAGTTGTGGAATAATCTTCCTAATCAGGTAGCTAAATCGGTAGAACTTCAAAAGTTCAAACTTGCAGCCAATGTTTTGATGTTGAAAAGTCTGAAAAAAAAGTCTTTTTATAGTTTGTATACGAAATACTGTATATGTTTTGGCGTTGTATTGTTTTTTAAATATTTTATTTTAATTGTTCATTATTCCTCATATTGTTTATTCATATCCTTATTTCCTTGCCTTACTGGGCTATTTTTTCCTATTGGAGCCCATGGGCTTATAGGGTCCTGCTTTTCCAACTAGGGCTATAGCTAAACTTGTGATAATAATAATAATGATAGTGGTTCTTGTTCCTCTGTAGTCATCTCCATTAAGGCAAACTGCTTAAATAGCGTGATATCGATGTTTGGAGACAAAGGAGAGAAAAAATTGTGTAGAGCGAAGTCTTTGTTTTATCGTTAATATTTACGTAGTTTTTCTCTTTTATTGTGCGTTGACTTTAGCATTGAAAAGAAACTCAAATACAAAAGGATGCCAGTTTCTGTTTTCCATAACAGTTGAAGCACCATCACAAAAGTATACTTGTTGTTTGGAGTAGCGATGTTATTATACCGAAGAGAAACAGTAAACAAAATACTTTTATCTATACCGGTATGTGAAAAACACTCTTGAATAGGAAGAATAAAACTTCCACATTTTATTTGTAGGGACAATAAATATTTTAGGTAGAAGCCAGTTCCCATTCTCATAGATTAATTTAGGTAGAGCTTCAACAATAGATCCTAGAAGTCAGAGGTTGCGTGATTAAAAAGCAGTTGTGTCCGTAATCTCTTTGTGGAAAAAAAATTATTGCGGACAGGGCTGTCCTTCTCTTTGCATATCCAACTCGCTATGGCGTTTATCCGTAAACTATAAACCCACAAATTCTCTTTCCTAGAATAGCCACTTATCATTAAAGCTATTTTTATTAGTAGTAGCTTAGCTACAACTCTAGTTTAAAAAAGAAGGAAGCTGCAAACCCAAGGGCTCCAACAGAAAAAAAATTGCCTTGTGAAGAAAGGAAATGAGGGAATAAAACTATATGAGAAGTAATAAATAAAGAATGTGATATATCTTAATATCAGTAACTACTTTAAAACAAATCAGTCATATACAAACTATGATGACGGCTTATATCAGTCTGTTCAACATAGAAACCTTCGCTGCGAGTTAGAACTTCGGAAGTTTCAACGATTCAACTGCCATTAACTTGGTCACAGCTGGATTAAAACTTCTAGAATGCTATGTAGTATTGATTTTGTAGGAGGCAATGCTGTTAGAATTAGCTGCATGCATACATAGTACTGCGTAAAGGATGGTACAGTTTGGAAAGATCTGAATGCATAGGATGGTCAGAATTATGAAAAATCTTATGCAACCTGCATAAAGAATTGCCTAAACAACGTTCCCAGAGATTGATATCTGGATCAGGAATGAATTTATTAGTCCGCCAGTTTCCGTCAGATAAGTTAAGATGAGAGTCAACAGCTGAAGACCTCGAAACAAGGCAGAATGAAAGACTTGTAACACACAAACACACACATATATATACTGTATATAGTAATGATATAGGAGTTTCGGTGAGGTTAATTTCACCAAACAAATTTGTTAAATAACTAAGAGACCAATTAAAAGTAATTTTCCTATTTGGTGGGCATTAAATTCCGTCATTAATCTCGTGTAATAATTATGAGCTTCTGATTTCTGAATTATGTGTCCACCAGAAACTGGTTTACATAAATAAAAAATTTCATCAAATCCTCCCAATGATTTCAGGGCTTCCAAATAATTCACAACAAGGAATTCTCTCTCTCTCTCTCTCTCTCTCTCTCTCTCTCTCTCTCTCTCTCTCTCTCTCTCTCTCTCTCTCTCTCTCTGTCCTCAAGATGCTATGACTTTTCCCCTCAGGCACATAAAAAGGGATTTTTTTCGGGAAGAGATCTAATCCGAACCATATGAGTGTCACCTTTCAATTTCCTGGGCCTTCTTCCTTACTATTCTTTTTTTCTATTCAATTTCGTCTTATCTTTCTGAACATTTTATCTCACGAGAACCTGTATGTCTTTTATATTTCATTTCATTGTTACATTTTATATTCTATGTTATGATGATCTTTTTGGTTTTAGGTATCGTTACTTTTTATATTTTGGTTATCATTATCTTTTATAGTTTACGTTATCTTTACCATTCATATTTTCGGTCATCGGTATTTTTTGTTTTGTTATCGTAATCTTTTATTTTGTAGTTCATCATTAAATTTTATATTGTAGGTTATCATCACCGTTCATACTAGGTTATGGTTATCTTTTACATTTTATTTCATCAGTATATTTAAGTTTTAGGATTTCGTTATATTCTATTTTGTAGTTCATAATTATATCTTTTATATTCTAGTTTATTATCAAGTTTTAGGTTTTCGTTATATTCTATTTTGTCGTTTATAATTATCTCTTTTATATTCTATTTTATTATCCATCTCATCTTAGGTCATCGTTATATTTTATATTATAGGTCATAAATTTCTTTTATATTTACGTCACCATTATCTATTCTATGATAATTCACTCACATGCAACAGCTGTGAAATGGCATCTTTATATATTAATCTAGAACTCCATTAGTAGATTGCTTTCATATCTCAATTCCAGATAATTTTGATAAAAAAAAAAGCTAAAATTAATTTTCGTGACAAGTGGACAAGTGATTCTGATGTTTTATGGTGTGAAAGAATGTTGTACAAACATACTTATTGGTTTGATTATTGTATGAGAAATTAACTCTCTGTGATTTCTGATTTCAATAGCAATCATGCAATGTATTATTTTTTTAAAGTAAATACGATATTGCAGGCGCACGTGTAATATATATATATATATATATATATATATATATATATATATATATATATATATATATATATATATGTATATAATATATATATATATGTATATAATATATATATATATATATATATATATATATATATATATATATATATATATATATATATCCTTTTTTTATTTGGGATACCTTATCGTGGTGAAGGAGTTTGGGTAGTAACATGATTATCAAAGCTCTACTAGTGAGGTCCACCCATACTATGTTGGTTTGCTGTGAGCGATCAAACAAAAATTTCCCACTATCACCACACTAATCCGCAATGGCCAGCGTGGCCAGGAAAACTGGCCAGATCTCAGACGTGAATTGATATGTCTAAGGTCTTTGTACTGCTGTGGACTTGAAACGGCTGCATGGCATTTAGTATTGAATTCGATCTTGTAAGTATATATCCACTAAAACTTCTTTTAAGATAAATTCTTGTGGCTAGGGAAGGACTCGAACCTATGCAACTGTGTCGAAACAATGCCAGCAGCAGACTCTATCAGTGAGTCATCAAGAGAGAATTATGTTAATTCCAAGTCCTCTTGGATCCTTCCCCAACCAGACACATTCACCAGAAAAGAATTTTTAATGGATATAAATTTCTAGGTTGAATTATATAAATTTCTAGGTTGAATTATATAATAAATACCATTTTTGGTTGGTATTTACATCAATTAAATATCATGTGTGTTAGTGGTGAATGATCGTCATAAATAGCCACGTGTTGCAAAGTCATTAATTAGTAATCATTTTAGAGACTTCATTTTTTGTTTTCAAATTTCTGATATAGTTTTACTGAATAAGTAAAAATTATGTAAGTATAATTGCTTCTCATTAAAGAGTTTACATAAATAGTCTAATCGGTAGTTTTCGTAATGTGCCACTTAAGTGGTAAAGTAGTTATCTAAATTGACTTCCCTTTAAATTGGAAAGAGGACCCGAATTAGCCATCTTCGGAAAAGGTTTGGTCAGAAACAAAAAATTATTTGGAAATTTTAGGCCCGAAAGAATGTAATTACTTCGGTGGGACAAGAAAATTCTCTTTGGGAATAAAACACCATAATGGGGGTAATCTAGGAAACGTGTTCGGGAAAGAACCTTAATTCTACTCTTAATGCCTACCCAGTGGAATTCTGTATGTATGTACTGTACGGTTGGACATTGGCAATCCTGGTATACCAAGCTAAGAGGAAGGGCACCCTTTCCCACCCTTACTGTGCGGCGAGTTACCAAACAGAAAAATGTAGGGAGAGATGGCATCAGTGGTCGCTGGGTCTCCACACTGGAACTCTCCACTCAGTAATGGTGTGACAGGGTGCACTTTCTCAGAGTGAGGTGTGCCAGCTATTCTTGTGTACAACAGTACATATAAAACTTAACACTGAAAAATCAATAGTGTAAGTACGTTGTTCATCCTCACATTAAAATTATTAGATAACTCGTTGATTACAGTGCAGAAAATTTAATTCGTTCTTCTTTATAGTTACATATTTGTTGACAACAGTTGATTAACTCTGTCCTACTGACCTTTCACCGAACTGGAGTCTCGTTATTATCTTCATCTTCTTCAGGCTTCCTGAGTTTGTCTAAAACATTTACTGAATAGACAAGTCTCCCCTGATATTGAATCTTCTATTATCGTGCTTTTTTCCCATTCGTATGGGGGTAACACTGTTGCCTTCTTTTGGAAGACTTTGCTTTGGCTTTTGGGGTGGACCGTGAGTCCCGACCGGCTGCCCTGCCTGACATCGCCTAGACCCCAGTAGCGTATGTTTTTTTGTTTGTACCAGCCACCATCGCCCTTCCTCCCAACAGCGAGGAGTCATTGCGTAGTTAGGTCGATAGTTCGAGACGTGTGAGGTGTCTGTTATGTTTTTAGGTGTTGGAACGCCGATATTGAATCAGTCAGTAAATACGAATTTGCCTGGCTATTTCTTAAGACCCCAAGGTGTTTATTACCATTTGAGGTTGTAGTAAAATTAGCCTAATTGTCTCTGCCATTATTTCTCCTAGAATTGTTCCCAAAGGTTCCTTATTTCCTTATCATGTCTACTTCTAAACCTGTACCTTCCTACTTGTGCATTACTCCTGATGTCCAAAGCAATCCTTTATGGAGACAACAGAGCAAATGGCTACTTTTCTATGACCTATGTCTCGTCAAATGGTTAATTCTTTATTAGGCCCGTCTTAAAAAAAAAAAAAAAAAAAAAATCCCCTTCTAGTTCTTCAAATTGCAGCATAATAAATTGACTTCTCCTATTGCTAAAGTACACGGAACTTGGCTGTTTCTTGAAAATCATGTTAACTACTTTGTGATTTTAGAGTGGGTCCCGAGATGCAAGATCTGCTTGAGCCCTTCTTTCTTTCCTATTTGTATTTGGTCATTTTCCTGATGGGAATGTATCATACAATAAAATATTGCCTAAGGTTCTGAGAACCTTGACCTAGCATTTACCTAATTGTTGTAAATAGAATATTGATGGCACAAAGTTTCTACATTCACTTAAGATTATATTCTAATGCCTACTCGTTTCTTTCTCTGCATCGACGCCTTTTTTCGTGCCATCTTTTCGTAAGTTATTATTTAGACATGAGTTAACCTCTGCTTCCTCTTATTCTTCCCCATCCGGGACAACTACTAACGTTCGAAATGTTTCCAAATATGTAGACCGATGTTGAGTGTTTAATAAATATGAAATACGTAATACGGTGAAGTTCAATTAGTCTAATCGCGTATTCTACTTATTTCTCGAACTGCTGTCGTATCCATATATTCCGTTCGATGAAAAAAGATAATCCTTTCTTTTCTGTTGGTTGCCTATTTTCTCTACTTCGGACTTATCTTGAACAGATCACATTCTAGATTCCTATATTTCTAAGAATTAGTGTTTCAATCAAACGTTTTTTATCCGCCGTATTATTTATTATAACCGTTGTATAATAATTGTAAATCTTGTAAAGTTGTTTTAAATAGAGGAATCAGACAACGACAGCCAAGATGCCATAAGCTCAAGGGCTCCAACAGGAAAATAATAGCCCAGTGAGGAAAGGAAGTAAGCAAATAAATAAACAACTAATGTTTTAATTTTTTACGAATAATTTAAAACGCCAATTTTATGATTAACCGTCACACCGTTGTTTATTTTGTCCCTCTTTCTTGCTACTGCAAGGTAACTTTGTCATAGCTTTGTTGTTGATACTGTTTAGGTTACTATTCCATACTTTTTTCATTTACTCAGTGAAAATTAAAACATTGCTCAGGTCAGTAGCCTTGTCTTCCCTATACATACATACATACATACGCATAGATACATTATTCTTTTAAGAATTGACCACAAAATATATGGGTGCGACAGTTCATTGGTTTGAATATTGCTTTCATTGTTATTGCTGTATCTGACATAATTTATTATTATTATTATTATTATTATTATTATTATTATTATTATTATTATTATTATTATTACATGCTAAGCTACAACCCTATTTGGAAAAGCAGGATGCTACAAGCCCAATGGCCCCAATAGGGAAAATAGCCCAGTGAGGAAAGGAAACAAGGGAAAAAAAAACATTTTAAGAACAGTAACAATATTAGAATGAATATTTCCTATATAAACTATAAAAACTTCAACAAAACAAGAGGAAGAGAAATAAGATAGAATAGTGAGCCCGAATGTACCGTCATGAAAGAGAACTCTAACCCATGACAATGGAAGACCATGGTGCAGAGGCTATGGCACTATCAAATACTAGGGAAGAATGGTTTGATTTTTGGAGTGTCCTCCTACAAGAGCTGCTTGCCATAGCTGAAGATTCTCTTCTACCCACTGAGCATTTACAGTGCAGTAGTTAACCCCTTGAGCGAAGAAGAATTTCTTGGTAATTACAGTGTTCTCGGGTGTATGAGAACAGAGGAGAATGTGTATTGAATAGACCAGGCTATTCGGTGTGTGTAGACAAAGGGAAAATAAACCGTAACCAGAGAGAAGGATCCAATGTACTATTGCTTGGCTTGTCAGAGACCTCATAACTCCCTAGCGGTAGTATCTCAACGGGTGGCTGGTGCCCTGGCCAACCTACTACCTTTCAATGGGTAATTCAACTGCTTAAATAAATACAAATACTGCATTATTCTAAATTACGAACATAATTAGAAAGACAAAATTTTAGTAACGTAAAAAATTAATTCAATGAAATGAAACAAATCATTTGTAATTTGAATAAATATTTCTTTCATTAGTATTGCCTTATATGACAGTATTAGAATGGGTAATTTGGTTGCTTTGAAAACTACAAGTAATGAATTATATTTTAGTAAGACCATACTTTGGCATATAAAATTTCAGTGACAAAAGTAAACACAATAAAATTACATATACCATATTCGAGCGACATATATACATAAGAGAAAGAAAGTTTACTTAGAAAATCTTATCTTTTTCTTTATCAAATACTTATTCATTGGCTTAAGTACCTCCCATTACTTTGCTATCAGTAATAAGCCTTCAGTGAAATAAAAGTAAAAGCTATCATAAAGTAAACGCATTTATGACTCGCCAACAACGTATAATGGTGTATATGACTTTGATCGAGCAATACACCGGACTCATTTGCATTTAAATTGTTTCCTTAATGTCTGGGTTATTCATTCATGTAAAATATGAAGAACAATTTGACTGTATACTCGTCCGAAAATGGTCTATATTAAACTTTAGAACAGGATTATACATCACTCATATAAGCACACGTACATCTAAGTTTAACTATATGTTAAAAATATTGATGAACTACTCTCTCTCTCTCTCTCTCTCTCTCTCTCTCTCTCTCTCTCTCTCTCTGTTTGTACATGAATAGTATTTGCATGCGAGTGTGTACATTCACTACCGAGTTAACTCCATTTATTCACCTTACTCTTATAAAACAAAAATAATTTTATGCCATAAACTAAAATACCAATGAACATTGTAAAGTCCAAAGTCTTTAAAACGTACAAAGTCTAAGGTCGTCAGGACGTACCTAATAAAATGTAAATCAAACTGCTTTGTTAAAGTTACATTCTGGTTAAAATGGGTTATTATACTATATACAACACCATGTTCCGTCGCTTTTAATCCACTGCAGGAGAAAGGCCTCAGAGATGTCATTTCATGTCTTGGTTTAGGCCAATTTTCATCGCCACGCAAGCCAGTGGGGATTGGTGATGGTGGCAGATTTTCGCCTGATCACTCAAAGCAAACCAACCTAGTAAGGGTGACCCTATTTAGTACAACTTTGCTGATCATGGCGATACGCAAACTCTTTCACCATGATAAGGTATATATGTATGCCTAGAAGGGGTGTTATATATATATATATATATATATATACTGTTCAAAGAAAGATTTTAAAAGATAAAAAAGTCATTAAAGATGTAATTGTAGCTAAAAGATTGACCTCTCTATCTAAACAAAGTAGTAAGATCTTCAAGGAAGTTGAGAAATTGCTATTATTATGGGTAAATGAAAAAAAAAAATTATTAACTCACTGATGAAAAAATAACTGTTTAAACTTTGGAACTAGAGAGAAAATTGCAACCTCTCACTATTTCACGGTCAATGAAGAATTTTCTCACAATAGTGTTAATAACGTATTGTATTACTTCCGGCTCATAAGAATTGGTCGCTACCTTGCTAGAAGCATACTTCAAATACAGTAGTTGAGAGGTAGTTCAAGGAACCATGTTTACGAAAAGTTTTGGTTCTTGATAAGAGCTTTAGATATGGAATGAATGTAAAAAAAAATCCAGTTTAATGCCGTTTAGTGGTTGAATGATGAAAAATCTCGAGTTAATACTATTTAAACCAACAAATGTTTGGAAGAAAATGAAATGGTTGGAAATACATTTCTTTGAACTTGCAATTGTGTAATGAATTTGACTTCTGGTATGCATTGCGGAAATTGAAATTGATGTTTGCCTTTGGTGAAAATAGATAGATTTAATTTGATTCTTCTTATTACTTGATTTTTTTTAAGATATGGTGTGTAGAGGACATATAACCCCTATATCCCTCTCTACAGCTATCTGCGATTAACGTCATGTAATAGCGATTCTTGTCTTGAGCCGCACGCTGATCGCTTTGTGCTCTTTTAGCTTGTCATCAATAAGCATCCAGCACAATGAACTCGATGTCTCCATTTTCGTAAAAGTCGATTGGAGAACTAAAGGGGATATTTACTAATTTTGTGCCTCGAGCTGGATAATTCTTAAGCCCATGCGAACGATGCCGTACATTTAACTAACATAAGTTTTCACCTTAAAGGGTAGGGAAGGAGAGTGGCCAGTACTTGAAGATTTAGGGGGGAAGGTTTATTCCTAATCATATTGCATTATAATGCAAAATATACTATAAGTCACAATCATTTTTATTATGTTAGGTTCCCGTTGCCCTGTGTTACCACTAGTCTATGCAGTCTTCTCTGTACTGACTGATCTAAAGATAAACCCGGGCGAAATAATATGGCGATTTAGATCCGTTCCTTAAAAAAACATCTATTGTACCTCGTTGGTCAGACCATAGAATGGATCTAGGTACCTTTTTGGTACTCGGTTCTGGCCGGATGCATCCAAGGTGTACAGTAGAGAGTCGTATGCCTTGCAATGCCATCCCAAGGTACTTCCAAGGTAGCGAAAAATACTTTTTAGAGCTCCCCTTTTTCAAGGCGAAAGGCTGTATAACACACACACACACACACACACACACACACAACATATATATATATATATATATCTACTTTAGCTTGCTCTCGTATCCATGTTGCTCGTTTTGTCTCTTAGTGTTATGCCCATCATTATTCTTTTCATAATTCTTTGAGTTGTAACTAGATATATATATATATATATATATATGGTGTGTGTGTGTGTGTGTGTGTATATGTGTGTATATATATGTATATATATATGTATATATACTATATATATATATATATATATATGTGTGTGTGTGTGTGTGTGTGTAGTACATGTGTGGTTACAGAGAGAGAGAGAGAGAGAGAGAGAGAGAGAGAGAGAGTTGTAACTATATATATATATATATGTATATATATATATATATATATATATGTATATATATATATATATATATGTATATGTATATATATATATATATATGTGTGTGTGTGTAGTACATGTGTGGTTACAGAGAGAGAGAGAGAGAGAGAGAGAGAGAGAGAGATAGAGAGAGAGAGAGAGAGAGAGAGAGAGAGAGAGAGAGAAGTATAATGGATCGCTCAAATAATCTGTCAGTCTTATTGACGAAGAAACCGAGATGAATCCCCCTGCTGCGGCTATATCATTACCAAGTTATTTAAAGCCAAAATAAGGCTTTGATATAAGTATAAAAATGACTTCCGGTTGTAGTTGCTGTGGAATATTAAAGACTTAGTGCCTATTATATTTCAAAGCACTACCACAGCATGTCCATCCTCTTACCTTTGGTAGAATTCTATCATTCCTTCACAAATGTTGACGATAGTTACTCGAGAAGACGTGTATGGGGAGAGAGGAGGTGTTACTTACTTGTTTACTTACTTGTTTTGGGTTTAAATCCAACCCTCCACTGAAGTCGAGTGAACTACTTCTCGGACGGGTCCATATTAATCATCTAACGAAACATTTTCATTATAACTTATACAATTCTTTGATTGTAGCATCTTCCAAATCATATGATCTTGTGAAAAGTAATGTGTTTAGTTTCTTCTTAAATTCAATTTCTCCATTTAGGTCCTTCATTTCAGGACAATTTAGTTGAAATAAGGAGGAGGAATCATTCATTAGTCTTGTGACAAGTCACAGAAGGTTCCCAAGAGACGAAGGTTTCCTTCGCCAACATGCTCCTTATTCATAAACATAGAAATTCGTACGGGCTTTAGCGTATAAATGTAATGACAAAATGAATTAGCTTGTAAGTCAGTTGCTTCAATTATGAAATTATTAGGCTGAATTGCAGAGTGAGAGATACCAAGAGAAAAAAAAAATGCAGAAGTGTTTACATGTAATTCAGGAGGGTAACTTTCCTAATTAATTTCCTTTGCCTGCAATGATTTAGACCTAATGTTTAATAATAAGAATGACCAAAGCTTCATCGTGTAAATTACAAAAGAGATCTTGGTAAAAACCTTTAAAAGTATGTCCTTATAAAGAGAGTGGAAGGAAAGCAGTAAAATCTCACCTAAATTTATTAGAGGATCTCAGGCACCCATTCACGGAAATAACCAAATCCTTTTACAGTGAATTATCTCTTTGGGGAGAAAATATAAACACTATTGTTATAGTAAATGATTATGATGAAAAAAGGGATGAAAGATCAACATTAATTATTGGCACGTCCTTTTGCATCAACTTCTATACTCTATCATTAGCTATAAATTTCCCATCTTAAATATTGTTTATTAATTATTAATTACTTCTCATTTAGTTTATTTAATTTTTATTTCCTCTCTTCTCTGGTATATTTCTACCTTTTGGAGCCCTTGACTTATAGTATCCTGTTTTTCCAATTAGGGTTGTAGCGTGGATGATAATAATAATAATAAATTTATTTGTATATCTTTCTCTATTTATTAGCTAGGTCGTAAACCCCAACTATTCTCAGGAAATAATAATAATAATAATTTATCCATATACCTTTATGTATTAGCTAGGTCGTAAACCCCAACCATTCTCAGGAAAACATACACTCGCATACAGAAGATATTCTCACATGCCAGAGAATAATTCACGGGGCTCTTTCCTCTAAAAATAACCCCTTCCATCTTCCCCGGAACCCCCGCTACTCCAGAAGAGGCCACCCAAGGAGCGGCATCCCCTTGTCCGTAACGTACCGTATTTGCATATCCGAGGGTGTCCCTTGAACAAGTTGAAGGGAGGGAAAACTCACGTCTACTACATCCCAACTTTTCCTTACTATAACATCCCCATTCTTGGGTTTTCCTAGTTTCCTGGTTTATTAAAGTCTCTCTCTCTCTCTCTCTCTCTCTCTCTCTCTCTCTCTCTCTCTCTCTCTCGTTTCTTCCCCCGTTAAGTGTGCAAATTTTCTCTCAAACCGTTACATCCTTCCAATTTAAGGTGTATTTGAGGCTTTCCATTTAACTGTGGTTGGAGTTCATATGAAAAGGATAGATTGAATTGTCAAGATGCAAATGGTTTCCATTCGTCACTGCCTAATGGATGATTAATGCAAATGCCTATAGTAAGACTTAGCAGAAATGCCTAGGTCAAAATAATAGCTTTGATATATATATATATATATATATATATTTATATATATATATACATATATATATATATATATATATTTATATATACATATATATATATATATGTATATGTATATATATATATATATATATATATTTGTATATATATATATATATATATATGTATATATATATGTATATATATATATATATGTATATATATATATATATATACATATATATATATATATATATATACACAGCGTTACAAATGTGTTTTGTTGCCTATAATTTCAAGACTAAAGATTTAGAAAACGAGGGAAAATTATTTTGCCATCTAGGTATGCAAATTAAACTGTGTGGATATTAAATGTGTGAATTCAAGGGGTATGAATGGAACCTTCGGCATTATGTAAAGCCATCCATAAACGACATCTAGTTGTGTGTTTTGTAACGTTCATCCGATAGCAGTTAGGCATTGAGGTAGGAACTGTTAAGAGGCAAATTACTGTGGATTTCACAAAGTACTTAAATTACAATCTTCATGTGAGTTATGGGGGTTAATGTTAAATCGTTGAGTTGCAACAAGGAGTTCCGTAGTTCCACTCTTAACAGTAGTTGCAAGGCATTGTATAGCAAGGTGCAAGAAATGGAGCAATACAAAGTAAAGCAATAGGATCAAGAAATGGGCAGCTATTACTTGATAGGACCCTGTAAACATCCATGCCTACAATGGCCCGTGTGATGTAGTGACGTCACAACCCCTTTATTGGTTTTTTGAGATTATATAACGTTATTTTTTTTTCTCTCTTTTCAAAGTGATTGGAAAGGTGTCTTGATTAATGAGATTATGAGAGAGTCATTATCCCAAACAGTGAAACGATGTGGTATAGTTTTAGAGCTCAGTTCATATGAAATTTCCCTCATAATCAATTCTTTTGTTTCCTACCTGCTATATAATTTCAAGCTTTAGATTTGATAATCCATAGCCTATAATTTGGGTTCCCATGCTGCAAAAAGGAGCCAAAATTTACTAAAAACGGAACTGACCTCAAAACCGGTTATTGTCTCTAGCTACTCATAATTTATTTCTTAACATTCAGTCAAACAACTGTTTCCTGTTTCTGAAATTCTGATATACCTCCATTTTGCCATCTATTGCTTCTTTGTTATAAAACTAATAACTCTGTGAAACTGGTTCAGTTTCGTTATTGAGAATCCGATTTTTATAAATTTAGTATACGAATTAGGCTTTAGCATACTGCTAGAACGTTGAAGATATAATGGATAGTTATTTTATATTTATCATGTAGATTATGAAACCTCGATCATGAATAAACTAAATAATTGAATCTGGAATAGTCCTTTATGAATATGTCGCAATACAGTAGCTTGATACAGTATTTACGTGAATGACGACGGTAATAATTAACAGTGTTTTCATTGTGTAAAGTGAAATTACTATTGTAGCCTACAATATGCCTACTGCTAAAGCATTGGTAGGCTATACGAGTAATAAAGTGTATAAGTATCTGACCTTATCACAGATATTTGGTAAAACATAATAATTCGTTTAAGGTGAAATTGTTTCATACAAAGAATTTTGCTGAAAACTTTGTCTTCTTTAGAATTTGCTATACTGTTGATAACGTAATTTCAGGTGACGCCAATTTTCATCGAGAAAGAACGAATCCACAGTTCCACACTCCGACATCCGTACCACCAGGCAGGCACTAGCGATCACCCCGAGTGCCCTCTTAGTTAAGTGTGGCACGCCTGACATCCTTCTTCCTTGTTTCCCTTTCATCTGCCGCAGTCATCTAATAAGGTAATAGAAAATAGATTGATAGGAAGTTTGTGAAAGTTATGTACTATTTGGCTGCAAGTTTTACTGTTTGTTGATTGTATTGGGTGTGCACTTTTGTTGTTTAATGTCGAAATTGCTCTGGATCCTCAAGGCTTATGGGGTGTGAGTATGTTTTGTACGCCCGGTACCTGGAATTCTCAGGTAAATACTGAAATCCCCTTGAAAATTGCCGAAATCCCCCACAATATCACTGCAAACCATTAGAAATCGATAAATATGTGTTTTTATTAAAATACTGTACGTTATTTTTATGTTTTTAGCATTTATATTTTTTATATATTTGCACGTGGAACCTTGGCTAGGGGTTGTGACCTGGGAAGGGGATCCACTAGGGGTTGTGACCTGGGAACTACTAGGTTAGGTTAGGTGGGTTTGTTAGGGTCTGTACCCTTTTATATATTGTGTATATATAAAAATGCTTTTAAATACACATTTTATTAGATAAATTTACTAAAAAATAATGTATATTAATAAAAACATTATTTATCGATTTCTAAGGGTTTGCAGTGAGATTGTAGGGGATTTCGGTAATTTTCAAGGGGATTCCAGTAATTCGTGGCCCCCTTGTATGCCATGTATAAATGCGAAACACTTGTATGGAGGTTTTGTTTACTAGTGGTACTTTTTGTGTATACTGGGACAGTTTAGGGAAATGTAGCTCATAGTTTAGGCAAATGTAGCTCATAGTTTAGGCTAATATTACTGATTTCAATATTCCGTACTTGAACACATTTAAACTTCTGAGGGAATTTGAAGATATTTGGTAATGGTAGCCTATCATAATTTAATTTCCTGCCATATACGGTACATGACTCACCTGCATTTTATAACTAGTTTTGGCTATTATTATGCTCCTCTGACTATTATTCCTGGTGCAAACCCATTTTTACCTTCCTAATATTAAACAATTAGGTATTGGTGCATCATAGGGCAATATTTGTAAGATGGCATCTTTTTAACTTGAAAAGGTGGCTAATTGTTTACAACACCACGCTCTCCATTTACTTCAAAATACCTGTAATGCAATCCTGCAGTTCTCATCTTCTTGCTCAGTAATTAGGTGGTTATTTAAATTCTGGGAAAGCAATACAGTGGTACCTCTACATTGCGTGTCGAAAAATTCGGATACAACCGGTACGACGAAAATTGCTTACTTCGTGTGTCGAAATAAAATTCGGGTGTAGAGTCGAAAAATTGCTCGAATTTTACTTCGGGTGTTGGAAAATTCGGATGTAGATACGTTCGTGTGTAGAGGTTCCACTGTAATTAGCAAGATATGTTGAGGAAGGGTCAGGGGTTATAAAAAGAAAATAGCTCAGTTTCCTCACCAAACGACTTGGAACTGACTTGTCAACATAGTCAACCAAACAGAATTCGTGATGCCAGCGTACATAAACAGAAGTTTGTGATGCCAGCGTACATTTGATGTACTGTATATTCAAAATATACTTAATCAAAAATTGAGTGATTACTCAAAAGTGTCACTATTTGTAAATTGCATATTTTATGGACACTTTTGAGTAATAAATCCATTTTTAATTAAGTATTTGTTCCGTAACCGAAATACAAACCACGCTACTGTATTTACATAGGGTTTACTTTCGGCGTAGCTGAAATTGACGAGCCATTAGATTTTAACGAGGGTTTACTACCCCCCCGCTAGTTAGCAGGGGTAGGGGAGGGGTAGCTTGCTACCCCTCCCCCCTCACACACCGATGAAATGTCTGGCTTCACTTTTGGCTCGGACGATGTACAGACGTGCCTGTCTTCGTCCTCGCTTGGCAGCTATTATATGTTTTGTCTTTACTTAATCACTTACTTTTCTTATACTCTGTATATATGTAAACATATTTTTGTTTATGCATATATTTGAGTATAGAAATCAGTAAGTTTCCTTTTCAGAGTTCATGCTTGTGTGTGTAGTTTATGATACCTCCGTGGAGCGGCAGTTAGGCCACCACTGTGTAATTTCATGGGTCGCGATCGAGTTTGACTACAGTCTCTCTCTCTCTCTCTTGAGGTCGTTCACCCTTTACTACGTTTTACCTTTACTACGTCCCGGGTAGCTTCCTTCCCGTGTCGGATGGGGTTGCTACGCCGTACATATCTCAATTAGTTTATGAATCTAATTGTATTTGTTAACTTTTCAGCTTTTTGTGGAACGCTTCCTTTCGGGGTTTTCATTCTTTCTTTAGTGAACATTCATATTTGAATTACATAATTATAATTGTTATAATTCTGTGTTTGTTACAGCTCTCCCGTGAGTGTAAGTGGAGTTGAGGGCACGTGCCTGTTGTGTAATTCTTGTGTTCTTTTCCCTCGGGATTACTCTTCGGAGTCTTCCCGGGGGAATGAATGTTAACTAATTACTTTTTTATTTTTGTCACAGTTAACGATCTAGTTTCGTTTATATAACGTGACAACGAAGCGAGCTGTCTTGTTGGGGCCTGGGGAGCCTGCTGTTGTTGCCTCCCCTATAGAACTTCGTCAGGGGCGTGTCTCCTTCTCCTGGAAGTGCTCCCGTGACGACTGACAGCTCTTCAGTTCATCTTAGAACTCTCAGGAGGCTCGCCTCCTTGGGTGGGTAACTTCCCTTCCGAGGGAAGGTTCCCTGTCCAGGCTTGAGTTTTTCCCTTCGGGGGGAACTCCTCTTACCTTATTTTTGTTCCTGGTCCTCCGGCGGTTATGCTCTTGGTGCTGAGCGACTGTTTTTGTAACCTTGCTCAAGGGGCTGAGCGGTTGCAAGCTCGGACCATGGAATTCGTGCGACTATGCTCTTGGTGCTGAGCGGTCGCACCTGCAGCTACGCTCAAGGGGCTGAGCAACTGCAGGAACCCCTCTTCGGAGGATTGCTCCTTTTAGGTCACTTGCTGACCCGTCTCTTCTACGAAGTGTTCCTCTTTCGTTCGCGAGGGAGGACACTCATAGAGACTCCTCTTCGGAGGACTCTTCTGCTGTTGTTGTTGCTGAAGGCTCAGTCCCCTTCGGCGGGCATCTGAGCCCTACGGTCTCTCCTACGAATGCTTCTTCCCCGGGGAGGAGTTCACCACAGAGACTCCTCTTCGGAGGACTCCGTCTGCTGTTGTTACTGTTGCTGAAGGCTCAGTCCCCTTTGGGGGGCAGCTGAGCCCTACGGTCTCTCCTGCGAGTGCTTCTCCCCCGGGGGGAAGTTCACCACAGAGACTCCTCTTCGGAGGACTCCGTCTGCTGTTGTTGCTGAAGGCTCAGTTCCCTTCGGGGGGCAGTTGAGCCCTACGGTCTCTCCTGCGAGTGCTTCTCCCCCAGGGGGGAGTTCACCACAGAGACTCCTCATCGGAGGACTTCTCCTGTTGTTGTTGCTGTTGTTGCTGAGGGCTCGGTTCCCTTCGGGGACAGCTGATGCCAACGGTCTCTTCTGCCAGTGACTCTTCCCCTCGGGGGAGTTCACGATCAGACTCCTCTTCAGAGGTCGGAGGGTGTTGCGCCTGTCCGAGGTCGTCTTCATCTTTATTCGACGTTCTCCGCAGAGGACCCTCCTCGACGAGTACCGACCGTTGCAGCTGCTCTACTCCTGCCAGACCTTCTAGTCTTCATCTCCGTTCCTGGACGCAGATGCGCAGTGGGCGCCAACACACCCCGTTTACAACTGGCACCGGTCCCTTCGGGGCTAAGGGGCTTATTCCACAGTGTGGGTAAGTCCCTTAAGTGCCAGGTTTTTCCTGCGCGCGGGCGCTTTAGCGCTCGCCTGCTGTGGACCATGATCTCCGGTAGTTGATTCTCGCCGTAGATTTTCTTCCTGCGCGCCAGCGCTCACCTGTGCTTCTGTCCTTCTGTGCGCCAGCGCACATCTGCGCGCCCTTTCCTGCTACGTGCCATGGGCGCCAACGGCTTCCTGAACGCCCACGATCGCCTGCTTGCCAGCGCGCTTCGGCGCTCCCCTTCCTGATGCTCCTGCGCGCCTTCTGATTAGCGCGATGTGCGCTAACGTTCGCCCTCACGCCCACGATCTACCAGATCTGGGCGCAGGCAAGGAGATTTCCTTCGCCTTCTCGCCGACGATCTTCTGTAGTCTCTTACGCGTCGGCGATCTCCTACGCGCCCGCGCGATTCTTCGCTTGCGTGCAAGCGTTTTTTTCGCTTGCCAACGCGCCTTCGCTCGCCAGGACGCGCCATCGCCCGCCTACGCGCCATCGGTCTCCCGGCCGCCTGCGCACCCATGTTCGCCCGCGCGCGAACCAACGATTTTCCATCGTGCCAGCGCGATTCCCGCCAGTAAGCCATAGCTCGCCAACGCGCTGTCGCTCGTCTACGCGCCATCGCTCGCCTGCGCACCATCGGATTCCGGCCGCCAGCGCTCGCCCTTCCAACCGCGCTCGCCCTTCCAACCGCGCTCGCCCTTCCAACCGCGCTCGCCCTTCCAACCGCGCTCGCCCTTCCAACCGCGCTCGCCCTTCCAACCGCGCTCGCCCTTCCAACCGCGCTCGCCCTTCCAACCGCGCTCGCCCACACCTGCGCTCCCTCGCGCACTTTCATCTGCGCGCCCGCGCACGGGCGCACCCACGTTCGCCCACGCGGGAACCATCGATTTACCATCGCGCGAGTGCCAGGGCGATTTCGACCGCGATTCCCGTCGGGGTTTCGGAACACGGGCAACCTGGCGAGTCTTCTGGAGCGCGTACTTCCAGAACACGATCTTCACCCCGTAAACGCAGAGCATGGCACGTGCAAGAGCAGGAAGAATCTTCAGGGAAGTCTGAGCAACATTCTTCTCCTTTTCAGAACCTGGTTTAGCCCTTCCACCCCACCGTTCCATGGAAGGGTCTTGCCAGGGAGTTTTCTTTCGAGAATTCTCCGCCGGGCAAGGGGTAACTGGTTAGCCCTTCCTCTTCACCATTTCATGGAAGGGGCTTACCAGGCCTTTCCCTCTCCGATTGCGACCCGAGGATTTGTACAAGGAAGCTCCAGGAAGATCATGGGAACTTTCCTTCTCTCGGGCTCAAGAACCTTTGCGTTCCGTCGCCAAGTTTCGAACTTGCGGGGAAACTCGATGTTGAAGCATCTAGACGCAGTGACCAAGGGCTTCCTCTCGGGAGTCCCATCTGTGGATGTCGACATGCTCAGACACTCTTCCATCCTTGGGAAGAGCTTGTTTGAGCCCAAGGACGGAGAAATGGACAGCTGGTGTGCGGAGGAAGTCGAATCTCGTTTCACTCCTCCAAAAGGCGCTTACTTCCAGACCCTGCAAGCCTCCGACGCCTCTTCATACAGCCTTGTCAGCCTAGGTTATCGGAACCGGCTCCGGCTGCTAAGACAAGGTGTACAATAGCAGTCCCCTCCTGTCAGGGACATGTAGGACGGGAAGTCCTCCCGGGGAGGCAATGATCCTAGAGGGAGCGGCCGAGTTCACAAACTCTAGGATTGGCAACCCCCTTGCAGGCCTCCTGCTGGGGGGATGCCTAAGGTTACTCTGCCAGATAACAGCTTCCTGGTGCCGATTCCTGCACGATCTCCGTGATCAGCCAAGGATATCGCTCCTCGCTCTTAACATCTCTCCAGTGTCGCTGCCATGGGATCGGCGAGAGGTTTGCCCGTCGGGCAGAAGGAGCCATGCTTTAGAAGAATGTCCTCCATAGGGTCGTCGACGGCTTCCCCCCCCGGCTTCTTCGGTCGATCCTTTCTTGTAAGGAAAGCATCTGAGACGGGAGTTCCGTCATCGACCACTCAGCTCTGATCAAGTTTGTCGAACAAACAGCGTGGAACAGCAGAGTCGATCAGACTGGTAGCGAGACCACAAGACTCCATATGCCCTGGATCGGAAGGACGGGTACTTCCAGGTCCCATTCCATCCGTCTTCCAGGAAGCACTTGGAATTAAGCCTAGACTACAGATTTACCTGTTTAAGATGCTCTGTTGCGATCCCACCGCAGTATCGCAGGTTTTCACCAGAGAACTCTCCCTGCTATCCTCATGGCCACTCAGGAGCAGGCTTCCGCCTCGCTCGCTTTTTGGAGGTCTGGCTAACTCCGGTAGTCTCGGATTCGACCTTGTTCGACACCGAGACAAGCTTCCGGGACTTTACCAAGATCGAGGGATCATGGTAATTCGCAAGGAGCCTTCTCTGCTTCTACCTCAACATCTGGGATATCTAGCCAAGATATTGACTCCTTCTCCAAGCCTTCCCTTTAGTTGACTGTGGCAAGGCTGAGGAGAGTCGCAGAACCTTTCCTCAGACAAGGAGAGCTTTCAGCCTTATCTTGGGACGTTTCCTGGGTCTCCTTTCCTCCTTGACCCGTCTAAGTCCCGAACGGTCGCCTCAGGATAAGTTCCCTGTTAGGGGGCCCAAGTTCCGGTGGACTCAAAGCAACGATTAACTAGACTTTCTGGCCCCTATGGGACCAGCGGAACGATTAGACCTGCAATGGGGGTTGACCTACGGAAACCTCTTGCATGGGAGTGGATCTTCTCGTCCTTCCCCCGCATTTGATGCTGTTCTCGGACTCGTCAAAGAGAAAGGGGGGGGGGGGGTGCATGTTCTGGTTCAGGCTTATGGTCAGAGCCTGAAGGGTACCTCCACATCATTCAGCTAGGCTTAGAGGCCGTAGTCTGGCCCTTCAACAGATGCAACAGATCCTGCCGAGTCGCTCCGTGCGCGACAACTCCATGATACTGGCGTATTCCAACTAGCAGGGAGGTACATTTTCATACTTTCGCATCTTGCAGTAGAGATACTGAGATGATCCGAAATCCACTCAATACCACTGTCGGCTCGCTCATTCCGGGCAGAGGAATGTTCTCTCCGACAATCTGAGCAGAGACTCATAGATAGAGAGTACCTGGGGGTCTTTGGCCTCTAGTAACCAGCAAAGTCCTGGCCTGGGGGACCTGATCACGACAGCCTGGAACTTTAAGCTGCCGCTGTACTACCCCCCAGTCTCAGACCCCAAGACTCTTTGGCAAGATGCTTTCCGGTGACGGTGGGACAGCATCGACGCCTACGTCTTCCCACCATTTTTGTCTGTTGAGAAGGGGTCTCAACGAGACCAGATTGTCGGTCAATCTATCGATGACCCTGAGAGCTCCGCTGCGACTTTACGCAGAACGGTTTCCGGACCTTCTGCATCCCCTGGCGGAACTCCCGGGAGAGCTTCTTCCACGACACAGGCTACTCAAACGACCACACTGCAACATCTATCACAAGCCGTAGCATCGCTTCGGCTTCACGCTTGGAGACTATACGCCACCTCCTCACAAAGAGGCACCCCGCAATAGTCGCGGAGCGGAGGTCACGTCACCTGCGATTGTCATCCGCAGGGGTCTACCAGGCGAAGTGGAGAGTCTTCTGTGGTTGGTGTCGTGGGAGAGGTACCTCTCCCCCTGATGCCTCTTCTCCAGCAATAACGGAGTTATTGTTTATCGGCAGGAGGAAACTCGTTTTCCGCTCTCGGCAGTGAAGCCTATCGCTCAGTCTTACCCTGGCCTTCAGGCTGAAAGGAATAGACTTTTTCCTCCCCGCTGGATCTTTCTTCGCTCATGGGAAGCTACGAATGTACCTGCCCCCAGTCGGAGTGAGACCTCCTCCATGGAGCATGGTTCGGGCTCTTAAGACCCTTAAGAGATCTTCTTGCGGACCATTACGTCAGGCCTCTAATCGTCGCCCGTCTTGGAAGACTGTGCTCCTGCTCGCTCTGGCCTCGGCCAAGTGTGTAAGCAATCTTCATGGTCTCGTACGACTCCGCCCTTTCAAGAGGATAGGGGGAGGTAACATTCAGGTTCGTTCCTGAGTTGATTTCTAGACTCAGAATCTTGGAGTCCCGGACCTTCGGTTATTATTATTATTATTATTACTATCCAAGCTACAACCCTAGTTGGAAAAGCAAGATGCTATAAGCCCAGGGGCTCCAACAGGGAAAAATAGCCCAGTGAGGAAAGGAAATAAGGAAATAAATAAATGAAGAGAACAAATTAACAATAAATCATTCTAAAATAAGAATCAACGTCAAAACAGACATGTCATATAATAAACTATCAACAACATCAAAAACAAATATATCATAAATAAACTATAAAAAGACTATGTCCGCCTGGTCAACAAAAAAGCATTTGCTCCAACTTTGAACTTTTGAAGTTCTACTGATTCAACCACCCGATTAGGAAGATCATTCCACAACTTGGTCACAGCTGGAATAAAACTTCTAGAGTACTGCGTAGTATTGAGACTCGTGATGGAGAAGGCCTGGCTATTAGAATTAACTGCCTGCCTAGTATTACGAACAAGATAGAATTGTCCAGGGAGATCTGAATGTAAAGGATGGTCAGAGTTGTGAAAAATCTTATGCAACATGCATAATGAACTAATTGAACGACGGTGCCAGAGATTAATATCTAGATCAGGAATAAGAAATTTAATAGACCGTAAGTTTCTGTCCAACAAATTAAGATGAGAATCAGCAGCTGAAGACCAGACAGGAGAACAATACTCAAAACAAGGTAGAATGAAAGAATTAAAACACTTCTTCAGAATAGATTGATCGCCGAAAATCTTGAAAGACTTTCTCAATAAGCCTATTTTTTGTGAAATTGAAGAAGACACAGACCTTATATGTTTCTCAAAAGTAAATTTACTGTCGAGAATCACACCTAAAATTTTGAAAGAGTCATACATATTTAAAGAAACATTATCAATACTGAGATCCGGATGTTGAGGAACCACCGTCCTTGACCTACTTACAATCATACTTTGAGTTTTGTTAGGATTCAACTTCATACCCCATAATTTGCACCATGCACTAATTCTAGCTAAATCTCTATTAAGGGATTCACCAACCCTAGATCTACATTCAGGGGATGGAATTGATGCAAAGAGAGTAGCATCATCTGCATATGCAACAAGCTTGTTTTCTAGGCCAAACCACATGTCATGTGTATATAGTATAAAAAGTAATGGGCCAAGAACACTACCCTGTGGAACACCGGATATCACATTCCTATAATCACTATGGTGCCCATCAACAACAACTCTTTGAGATCTATTACTTAAAAAATCAATAATAATGCTAAGAAACGACCCACCCACTCCCAACTGTTTCAGTTTGAAAACAAGGGCCTCATGATTAACACGGTCAAAGGCAGCACTAAAATCAAGGCCAATCATACGAACTTCCCGACCACAATCAAGGGATTTCTGTACAGCATTGGAGATTGTAAGAAGGGCATCACATGCTCCAAGGCCTTTACGAAAACCAAATTGCAAACTAGGGAGTAGATGATTACCTTCAGCAAACCTATTAAGACGTTTTGCCAGAAGACGTTCAAAAACTTTAGATAGTATGGGAGTTATGGAAATTGGGCGGTAATCAGTGGGACTTGAGCTACCACAAACACATTTACATAGAGGAGTAACATTACCAATTCTCCAACTAGTGCTAAAAGCTCCTCTTCTTGCTAACTTGCGCAAAATAACATAACTTTGGAGCTAAGAAATCTGCTGTCTTTATAAAAAACAAAGGAAAAATACCATTTGGGTCTACACCTCCATAAGCATCAAGGTCCATCAACAGAGCTTTAATCTCACGAGATCAAAAAGCTAAACTAGTTAGTTTAGCCTCAGGAAAACAGGAATGAGGAAGTTCAAGTTTTTCATTACTCTGTTTACTGTCAAAAACATCAGCCAAAAGGGTTGCCTTTTCCTTTGGACAGTGAGTGACTGAGCCATCTGGTTTAAGTAAAGGAGGAACTGTTGCATCTACACCAAAGAGTGCAGATTTAAGGGTAGACCACCATTTATGTTCCTGAGTTGTACCAGAAAGTGTTTCTTTTATGGTTAAATTGTACTCCTTTTCAGTTGAGGCATAAACTCTCTGAGCAAAAGCTCGAAGCTGAGTATAGTTGTTCCAGGTCAAATCTGATCTGTTACCCTTCCAAAGTTGATAGGCCTCCTGCTTCTCCAAAAAAGCACGTCTACAATCATCATTGAACCACGGTTTGTCCTTCACTCGGTACCTTAGCACACGAGAAGGGATACGCCTATCAATTATGTTGACTAGATTCTCATTCAAAGGGACAACAGGATCTACACTATTATATAATTGTGACCAATTCAAGCACAAAAGATCATGTAAAATCCCATTCCAGTCTGCTTGGGATTTCATATAAATTTTACAAGAATATGATTGTCAGGGACAGGCTGCTCAGTCTTCACTAATAATGAAATCAAGGCATGATCAGATGTCCCGACTGGAGAACCAACCTTACCAGTTATAACGCCAGGGGAGTCAGTGTATACGAGGTCCAAGCAATTACCAGACCTGTGAGTAGCTTCATTTATGATTTGCTCACAGCCTGATTCAGAGGCAAAGTCTAAAGCTCTTAAGCCATGGCGATCGGTAGGAGAGATAGAACTTAACCACTCCCTATGGTGAGCATTAAAATCACCAACAAAGACAAAAGAAGCCTTTCTATCATCTTCTTGTATCTTAGCCATAATGGTAAGAAGACAATCGAAGATAGAATCATCCATGTCTGGATTCCGGTAGATCGAACATAAATAAAAGTTGTTATGCCTGCCACAAACTTTTATTACCTGAATCTCATGACATCCACATTGATAGCAGGACTTATGAGAAGCAGGGTACTCGGTCCTAATATACACCGCCATTCCCCTGGCCCTAGGGATGGCATCACGTTTCAACATTATTGGCTTCTTAAAACCAGTTATAAGGAGCTCAGATGAGTGCCTCATATTAGAAACCAAAGTTTCTGAGCACAAAAGAATATCATACTGTCTGGACGCAACTGTAAGGTCTTGGATATTTGCATGAAGACCACGAATATTGCAATACAGAAGACGACATTGACGAAATCTAGGACATACTGGTCCCGGATTTCGCTCAATGTCTCCAGACAGCATAAGAATTAATAGAAATAAAAAAGAGACATCATACTTAAAAACTAGATTAACAAGAATTATAACAAAAACAATACTGTACGTACAAAATTATAAACAAAGTGATTGATGATATCCATAGACTATAGTAAAAAGTCGGAAAAACTGGTCAACATGGAGGAGCCGATACACCATGCAAGGCTAAATACCCTCCAGGATAGCCACTTCAACTGAAGGGAGGACAGTAAGGATGGTTTTGAGAAGAAAAAGAATCGGAAAAAGGAAAAGACAACCTCTTGATAAACCACCAGGCATCCATGGCCCTTCTATTAAGCCTGCCCAACACACCATTTCAAAAAAACAAGAGGAAGAAAAAAAAATAAGATAGAATAGTGTGCCTGAGTGTACCCTCAAGCAAGAGAACTCCAACCCAAGACAGTGGAAGACCATGGTACAGAGGCTATGGCACTACCCAAGACTAGAGAACAGTGGTTTAATATTGGAGTGTCCTTCTCCTAGAAGAGCTGCTTACCACAGCTAAAGAGTCTCTTCTACCCTTACCAAGAAGAAAGTACACTGAACAAATTGCAGTACAGTAATTAACCCCTTGGGTGAAGAAGTGTTAAGTATCTCATTGTTGTCAGGTGTATGAGGAAAGACGAGAATATGTAAAGAATAGGCCAAACTATTCTGTGTAAGTGTAGGTAAAGAAAAAATAATCCGTGACCAGAGAGAGGGATCCAATGCATTACTGTCTGGCCAGTCAAAGGATCCAATACCTCTCTAGTGGTAGTATCTCAACGGGCGGCTGGTGCCCTGGCCAACCTACTACCTTCAAGATTTCGAGTCTCCGTTCTGTAACAGATGACCCAGACCTTCTCCTACTTGCCAGTAAGGAACCGAGGGGCTATCTTTAAGAACAGCTGCAGTTTGTCCTCACGTGCAAGCCCGGTTTGGGAGCACAGGAAGGACGCAGGGGAGGGTCACCAAGTATGCCTTTTCAGCCCGGATTCAAGGGCATTCATCTTGACCTGAATCCAGACCCTCCCCCGTCATCGCCCTACAGCCCACGATGTCTGATACATTGCAACGTCCCTGGCCTTCAAGAGGGACTACTCTGTGACGCAGGTGCTACAAGCTGGAGTCTGGAAGCGTCTAGCGACCTTCGCAGCCCACTTCCTGCAGGACGTGACCCACAGGGGTATCGATACGTTTCTATCGCCCTGTGGTGGCTACACAACAGCTGGTCTAACCTCAGGCTCCTTTTTGGACAGGTAGCAGAAGGTTGAGGGCATTGTTAACAGGTTTTAGACTGCATGAATGGAAGAAGTATGTCTGGCCCTTACTTCTTTCTTCATCCTCCCCTCTCCTGGGGAAAGCAGCATCCTGGTCTCTGCATAGCTGACCTCAAACCTCTGCAGGTAAACCATGCTTCCTTGTGTTCCAAGTATTGAGATAATACTGTCGCGTCCCCCATACCCTGACGAGGTGGTATTGGGAACATCCTAACCCAGAGTTCCGTCTAAGAACTCCAGGTCAACTGCCTAGGACAAGTCACACTCTTCCTTCACACACAAGCTTATGTAGGCCACACGTTTCCTTGCGGAGCAAGGAACTTGTGAGGTGCAGGGACTTTCCACCCTTCCTAAGGGGTAAGTCACCCTATGTAAATAGCGTGGTTTGTATTTCGGTTACGGAACAAATGACAAATTCGGAGATAATTTGTATTTTTCCTAACCATACAAACCTTAGCTATTTACACATATTTGCCCGCCAGCCCTGTCCCCCAAGTCAAGTCCTACCTCTAAGTGAAGTGAGACATTTCACCGGTGTGTGAGGGGGGAGGGGTAGCAAGCTACCCCTCCCCTAGCCCTGCTAACTAGCGCGGGGGTAGTAAACCCTCGTTGAAATCTAATGGCTTGTCAATTTCTGCTACGCCGAAAGTAAACCCTATGTAAATAGCTAAGGTTTGTATGGTTAGGAAAAATACAAATTATCTCCGAATTTGTCATATTTTGAATATACAGTATATCAAATGTATACTGGCATCACGAACTTTTGTTTATGTACGCTGGCATCACAAATTCTGTTTGCTTGACTATGTTGACATGTCAGTTCCAAGTCGTTTAGAGAGGAAACCGAGCTATTTTCTTTTTATAACCCCTTCCGCCTTCCTCAACATATCTTGCTAATTATTGCTTGCACAGAATTTAGATAACCCCCTAATTATTGTGCAAGAAGATGTGAACTGCAGGATTGCATTATTTTGGAGTAAATGGAGAGCGTGGTGTTGTAAACAATTACCAAAAGGTGTTTCTGACATTGTTCATAGCGCCTACAAATACACCTAAAACGCCTTACGTACGCTTAAGGGATTATTGAGTACTAATGCAATTTTACCCAGCTTGTTGGGGAAGGATTGCAGAGGGTACCCACCCTTGGTAGGAGGAGGTTTCTTAGGTTAGGTTAGGCGGGAAGCCTCAAGTTAAGTTGCATCCATTTTTGTTTTTCTTGTGAAGTGCATTTATAGTATTTAGTGAGAAAGCTTATTACAAAAATACGGATTTCCAACTGTTAGCATTGTCAAATTAAAAACTGCAAGGATTACACATTATTTTTCCAGAACCGTTATTGATTACATATTCTATTTTACCAACAATTTTTAGGGGCTCCTTGTGGGAGCATGGCAGTTTTTGGTAGAGAAACCAAACTAATGGTAGCTTGGAATCTGTATGCCTAAATCACACCAGATCAATTGGAAAAATACAAAGTTCATGTGTATCATGATTCATTAGCATTAAGTAGTGAGAGCATTGTAGGAAATAGTGAATTGTTCCGACGCTATATACAAACCATTACTGTCTTTACTGTGGAGATGTATTTCAGCGATAGCTGAAACCAGCCTTTTAAGGTTTTTATGAGAATTAATTACCATCCGCTTTTTTTTTTTTTTTTTTTTTTTTGGTAGATATATGATACTTTAATTTCTAGCCAAATACATGAACCATATATTTTACCTACTAGCTATCTTGTGTTTTATGCATTTCTGACCTTGATTATTGGGGCAAACACCTGTTTATGGGATTTTGGACCCCACTGAGGGCCTCCAGTGGGAAACCAGGTTTTTTGGGGGGTGAGGAAATGTCATAAATGAGTGATTTGCAGCAATAATGATGGTCTGAAATGCAAAATAAATACAAAATAACTAGTGGGGAAAATGTATGGTTCATGTAAGTGGCTGAAAACAGGACAAAATGTGATTATTTAATACTTTTGAGGTTTCTAAAAGGGCACAGAACCTAACAAACCCACCTAACCTAACAATGTGGTTCCCAGGTCAGCCCCTAGCCGGGGGCAAGACCCTTGGATGCTGGATCCCTCTTACCAGGTCACGAACTAAAAGTAAATCACAAATAAATCCTTACATTATGATTGACACCTACTTCTACTTCTCTTTAATTTGTCTTCGTAATCTTTACAGAAGTGTTGCAGTAGAAAATGTGCCGGTTTTCCCTAAAAACTAAGTCCGAATTGCACTTGAGACACTTAAACCTTTGAGGGATAACACAATGAGCTTTTCGAAAATTATTTACTACACCAGGAGTACCATGAAACTTGGCTGTAGAATCGAAATAGCGAAAAGAGCAGCCATTACACTTTGTTACTTTGAGCTCCATTATGGACATCCGACATGGAACAGCTACAAAGGAATTGAAGCGTTGTGTTAGTAAAGTATGTCCAGTGTATTTCTATAATAATACCAAATTTTGAAATAGACTATACTTTCCTTAAGTTCCCTATTGGAGACATCTTTATGTGATGGTGGTGGAACTCAAACTGAAGGGGAGGGTGGAAAAAAAAAAAAAATGGCTGTTGGAACCACATAATCGGGAACCATGTAATTGGAACTACATGATCGGAACCATGATTAGAAACCCTATGGTTGGAACTTACTCTTGTTCTTCAGACAATTGTGACTTTCGAGTCTCAATGGAGCAGGGAGGTCTCCCAATTTAAGGTCCTAGGCTTTGAACTGACAAACACCAATACTGAGACAGGCTCCTTGTTTTAAGAATGTGACAAACTGGGAGAAGTCACGTCTCGCACCCAGACGGAGGATGAGTTTCCCGGAATACTGATAAATACAACAGCAGCTCTACCTTCAAACGACTTCTTCAGCAGACTCGTAAAGGTATCTCTACATTTTCTCTCCAAGTAAAACTGCCAGCACGACTGTGGCAAAAGTTGCTCAGACATCTCTTGTCATTAGAGAAGCTTGTTTTTTAGGGTGTCTTCATCAGAGATTCCCCAGTGGCATCAGAAGCGTCACTGGTTGCCTGCCAATATTCTTCTACACCATTTGGTTCCTGTAAAACTAAGGCCACAGAATTATCTAGTTTATTGGCTAAATGATGAGAACCTTGTCAAGGAGGATAATCCTGTAGAAATGCTCTCTTTACAAGCATGTTGAAGGAGGGATAGGATGCATACCAGAAGAATCATTTGTCCAATTAAACGCTTGCACATCAACCAGCTGGAAATAAAGGCAGCACTTCTTATACTTCAATCATTCAAACAGTGTCTGAAAGGCCACTCAGTAATGTTAAAGAGGGGCAAGGGACAACTTTACTGAATTGCATACAACAACCACCAAGGAGGTACTGTGTAACAACATAACTCAAAGCAGGTGCACTTTTGGCTGCCAGACAGTGCAGTGAACTGGTCAGTAAAGTCCATTCCAGACTAAAGGATGTATTTTCCAAAATGCTTGTGCACCAGGGATCAGTCATAGGTGCAGAGTGGTCCCAACATCCTTCATTGGCTAAAAATATCTTGACTGTAAGATTCCCCATCAATCAACTTGATTACCACTTACCTCAACTTGAAATATCCTGTGCTTGTTCCGTAGTACAGGAACTAGCAGCATCCCTAGAGGCAATGCTTACCTCTACGATTTTCACCATTCTGTTTTATCTAGTGCATGATTTTGATGAAAGAATAACTTGTGATCATCCACATTGCTGGCACAGACTATGAGGTCATCCCATCACAAGTGCTGAGGTTTCCTTGTGGTCTTCCCTTTAGGGTTCATCTTCATGGGAATGCTCCAATTAGGTTTTCTCTCCTCTCAAGACAAATTTCCTTGTGCTTTTTCTGAAAATTTCTTTGTGGTTTTTCTACATGTTCCCCAAACAGCAATCACCTGATCGGAAACTGTGATCGAGACCACATGATAAGGAATCACACGATCGGGTAACCATCCAATAAGAACTGCATGATTATGAACCATATGATTGTAAACCACATGATCGGAAACCACTCGATAGGAAACCATACGATCGGAAATCCCACGATAGAGACCCATTTCATTGGTAACCACATAATCGGAACTTGCGCTCATTCTTCAGACTATTGTGAGTTTCAAGTCTCCAGGTAATTACCTCGGAAGGAAGGCCTTCCAGTTCAAAGTCCTCGACTTTAGACTACCCAAAGCCCCCCAAGTGTTCTCTTGGGTATTTGTTCTCTTGTCAGCTTGGGCTCATTCCAATGGAATCCGGCTCCTTTGATACCGGAATGATCTTGATTTATTGAGCTTTTTCTTTTGGAGGCAACTACTGCTACAGCAAAGAGACCGAACCCTTGCTTTTTGTCATAATCTGAGGTTTGTGGCAAATTTGGAAAAGTCACGTCTCTTACCAGGAGTGGAAGTTAAGGCACTGACATTGCAGTCATTCTAACCGTGTCTAATAGGCCACTTGGTAATATTACCGAGTGGTAACAATACTGTACTGGGCTCAACACAACGCCATGAACTGGGCAGCAAGGAATGTTATCACTGACAAGCTCCGGCACCAGGGATAAGTCATAGCATATGAGCGGTCCTATCATCCTCTGGTGGCAAAGAAAATTCTGACTTTGTTGGATTCTCTGTTAATCAACTTATTCACCATTCACCTCAACAAGAAAGTTCCTTTGCTTGTTCCCTATTGTAAATTTTTTTTTGCGAGGCAGATTTGCACCAACTCGCAGGGGTGTCCTTTTAGTTTGGAAAAGTTTCCTGATCGCTGATTGTGTGGACAAGATAATTCTAACCAATCGGCGAACAGGAAACTTTTCCGAGCTAAAAGGGCACCGCTGCGAGTCGGTGCAAGTGCGCCTCATTAAAAGAAATTAACTATGGTACAGTACCTAGCAGCAGCCCTAGAGGATGCCATTCATCAACGTGGAACAATGCTGACGTCTATGATTTCCACCATTCTGTCTGATTTGAAGGGTGATCAGTAAGTGCTGATTACACCTATTCTAAGAGATACTTTGTGGCTTCCAAATGGCCACAGACTGCATGGCAACTAGTCCTGCTGATACTGTTAGTCAAGGTACCTAGAGAACTACCCCTGACAGCCCAAACTATTGAGCCAGCTCCACCTTCAGAGGTGCTACAACATCACTTTACGGTTGGAGATTATCCAGCTTCTCCAAGCGAAAGGCTTTTCACGATGCACAACACAAGAGATGTTTTGATATCTCGGTAGTGCCTCTGTTGATGTAAGCCAGGGAAAATGGGCCATTTTCTTTGATTGGTGCTATAGAAGAAGTACTTGTATGGTCGGTACTTTTTTGCACCTGTTGGAATTTCTTGTCTTGAATTTCTTGTCTATGTCTCGGTGGTAAAAGGCTATTGCTTAGACTTGAGTCAGGTCTTTTAGACTAAATAGCTTAAAATCTTTCCTCTTTGCTCATGAGGAGCATCCAGCAATTTGGTCCTTGAAGAAGCTTTGATCATCATCGTTGGACGTCGCCTGAGCATTAATTATCAGAAAGCCCTCAAAGACAGTCTTCCTCCTTGAATCAGCCTTGGAGAAGCACGCACGTGAACTTGTGGCATTTCAGTAAATGCAACCGTTTAGAGCGCAAGTAAAAATTTAAGGGAAAAAAAGCTTGCCAGCAGCTGGAGGAAATGGTGGTGCTCTAAGGGAAGCAACAAGTCCCCCAGTACCTTGGGGTTCCCTGGAAGATGAGCGATTTGCTTTCTACTTGCGTGTCCCTCGAGAGAGTGCGCCCGAGACGGAGCTTTAGAAAGCGATTTGGGGGTTGCCGGAAGAAGAAGAACACGTCCCGCTCGCCCTTGAGTGAGAACAATCGCACTTAGCCTTCTTCCTGTGCCTTCCGAACGTCTTCCATTGGGAGGCAAACTAGTACTTCCAACACTCTGCGCAGGGCGAGCCCTGCTCGCAACGATGCCCTCGACACGCAGGACACAGAGAATGCGGATTGGTCTCCAACGACGACATGGTCTCGCACGCAGCACTCTTACCCTAGATACGTTTGTATGATGCAGGCGATTGTAGGAGTACACGCACTCCTGAAAAGAGAAAGCAAACGAATTAATGAGTCCAATGACATTCATTCAGGAGGAGAGCGGACACGTCCGATCACTACTTAGCCAAAAGAAAAAGTGACGTTTCACAGCTGTGAGAGTATATATAGAGGCGGCTGGGTACCCCCCAGCCACCCCTGCCCACCCACTAAGCGGTTAGGTAGGGTTGCCACCTAGCACTTGAAAGTCTAATGGCTACCTCCATCTGCCACCTAAAAAATATCCACTTAAATAACTCCAGGTTTGTATTAGTTAAGGGAAAAATACAAATTACCTCCGATTATGTCATTTTTGTTAGTGCAGATACAGTAGATTGAAGATCTCTAAAAGTACCATATCTTTCTGACTTTGAAAAAAGAAAAATGTATCCTCCTCCAGTTGAGGATCAGGAAGAACCAGCTCAAGCTCATGAAGGCAGAGGGATTAGTTCTATAATGGCCTTCTAGAAAGACCTGACAGTAGTTAAATGTTGAAGGCTGGAGTTTGGAAAACCAGACCAGACAACCTTCTAGGACCCCCTTTCTGCAAGAGTATACCCACAAGTCCTTGAATACATTCTCACTGGTACATGTCGGAGCTGTTCAGCAGCTTGTGTAGTGAAGCTACATCCTTCATAGGTCAAGAAGCATCTTATCTAAGATAGCAGTTGCAACAGAAGTCTAAGATGATGAGTAAGAAAGTATGGCCTTTTTTCTTTTCCCTGTAGGATGCAACGGTCGTCCCATTATTTGCTGGATCGGATGTTGATGCAGGTAAGCTTCCGTTTTAAGCAGTTTTTCAATGAGTTTATATTTGTATAAAGTATATCCCCTACTCTCCTTACAAGGGGAAGATGGACAAGAATGTGGATAATCCCATGACTTATTTGACTGCTTTGTCAGACATCATACCCTTTTAGAATAGAGGTTCTTCTGTGTCTGTCATATGCTAGACTTCAACCGAGAATCTTCTCTCAGGTGCTGAGAGGTGAATGAAAGTCAACATTTCATTACCTTCTCAAATCAAAGTGTTCAGAGATATTTTATCCCTCCTCAGGATAAGTCTTATCCTAAGGAAGGCGGATGAGGGTTTGTAAATAATGAAGGAGCAAATCACATATTTTGGTTAAATTTTAGCTGCCAAGTTGGAGTTACACTGAAAACATACACCTATTAAGGGACCGAGGTTTGTATCATTAGGAAAAGTACAAATTACTTGATTTTAGTGGCAATTAAAAAAAAAATTCATAACTTGGATAAAAGTAACTTTAATTTCATTTCAGGTTGCATGGGGTAATAGGAATTGGGTGTCCTGGTAAAAGCACGATCTGCCAGCTTTCTTCTAACAACCTCGGAATTAGGTACTATACGCTACGTACAATATCCTCTAATGAAAGTTCATTGGTATGAATTATTCATCTTACAAGTTGTTAGAATGAGTGTACTTATTATTCTGATTTAGTAGGTGGGCTATCATTGTGCATTTGTTGGGTTCAACTGATGTAATTTTAATTTGACAAATTTGAAAGTTTTATTAAGATTGGTTATTGCAAGTAGAGTAGATGATGATATAGGCACTAAACTCTTATTTTTAACCTAGGTTGGTATGCAGAAATTTCCCTAAAAGACATTAATTTATAATGTATATATCCATTTTAAAGATAGAAGAAGGAAATATTTTTTATATTGTTTATGACAGTAGTAGTAAGACATAGTTACTGTACAGTACTTGAATGCATCAGCAGTGAAGATTGTCTAATTGGTATGAAGGTTTGAAAAGCAACAGTACAGTTATTGTTGTTATGGCAGAGTAAAGAACACCACAAATCCAGTGCAGTTGTTTGGTGAAGAAATGCTTAACACTAGCTAGTTGCTGTTTTCTGTTTTAAATTTTCCAGGACGAATTTCAACCATGGCGACAAAGAAGCATCATTACTTGTCTGGAGGCCTCTCGAAGAGTCTTTCTACCATCTGGCATTTGAACATTAGTAAGAACATTTTTTACCATCCATTTCCCTTAAACCTATTCTGTTTTGTGTATGTATTCATGTGTTGAATAATCACTCCCATGAATTTTTGGAATTATGAGCTAGGTTATATTTGAGGATCTCTAGTAGAAGGTCATTCTTTTTATGCTTGACATTATTACCATAATGATTCTTCTTAGGGAAAGTGATTTAGTCTGAAAAATTTCATGTTCAAATTCAGTCGGACATTTTACACATATTAATCTATTGGTTGGAAGCAGTTATCAGTTTCAATACACGATGAGAATTTTTTTTCATAGAAAATGACTACTGTATAGAATTGTTTTTTTTTTTTTTTTTTTTTTTTTTTTTTTTTTTTTTTTTGTAGTAGTAGTAGTAGTAGTAGCAGATAGGACTATAGGGATAGATGAATTACTGTAACTGAATTTGATGTTCTGAAAATTTTAATTTGGACCAAAAGAGAAAGGAATATTTTTGTCATCTATGGTATCTTATAGTGGCACTCCCCGAATGTTTGCCAGTTCATTGGTATTTGCTCCTACACTTATACAAACTTTTCTTTTTTAAAATAAGGAATGTCTTCCTTTCATTGGAATTGTTAGGTCAGTTGAAATTGTTAATGAGACATGTAATAACAGGTGGGTGACTCACCAGCCTCTCTCCTGCCAAAGACCCTTCACTTTAGTCTTTGGCCTTAATGAGTAAAGAGACAGAATCCTAAGCTCTTTAATCTTTTTCTCATACTTTTTTACTTGATGATTTATGTTGGACTCGTGTTAATGATGTAACGAAGCTGAAATTTACTTTGCATACTGGTGCAAGGGTGGCCACTACCATCAGTTTATGGCTAGACAGGCACTAGATTCCCACATGCTCTGATATTTAGTAGGAGTACGATTGTTCCCAATTAAGTTATCCCTACGTGCAGGGTGTAGATCGTTAATGAGGAAATAAAGTCTCAAGTTTTTAAAGCATCTTTCTTTGTGATGCCCAAAACGATTCTATTGACTCTGTATAGCTCTTTGCTTTTCTCATCAAATTCACAGATCGCAGAAGCTTATTGGTAAACTCCTGTGGACTAGTCCTAATATTGTTAAGTTTTTTCAGGGTTGGAGGAATGTGAGGTGATTGACAATCAAGTTTTGTGCTGGAAGTTCTTCCTATGCAGACTATTGACAATAAGCTTTCCTTAGGTCTTGCAGGTAGGGCCTCTGTCATTATTTGAGGGAGCTGTTATCTAAGATTTCTTTGCCCATGATGTCCCCTGTGCCAGTATTTCCAGCGGTGATCTCTAGAGTCAGCGACCTCAGTGGAGATTCCAGTAGTTCATCTGAAGCCAAAGAAGGCCTCCACCATAGTGAAAGGCATAAGGAAATTCGAGTACCAGTGAAAACTATGCCCTTTATACCTATGCTTGTACCACTGATTCCCTTCAACCCTGTCCTTGTCCCACTGGTTCCCTTCATTCCTGTGCTTGTCCCACTGGTTCCCTTCATTCCTGTGCTTGTCCCACTGGTTCCCTTCATTCATGTGGTTGTCCCACTGCATTCATGTGCTTGTCCCACTGGTTCGGTTCATTCATGTGGTTGTCCCACTGGTTTCCTTCATTCATGTGCTTGTCCCACTGGTTCCCTTCATTCATGTCGTTGTCCCACTGGTTCCCGTCATTCAGTGCTTGTGCCACTGGTTCCTTTCATTCCTGTGCTTATCCCACTAGTTCCCTTCATTCCTGTGCTTGTCCCACTGGTTCCCTTCATTCATGTGCTTGTCCCACTGGCTCCTTTCATTCATGTGCTTGTCCCACTGGTTCCTTTCATTCCTGTGCTTATCCCACTGGCTCCTTTCATTCCTGTGCTTGTCTCACTGGTTCCCTTCATCTCTGTGCTTGTTGCACTGATGCCCATCACCCCTCTGTATCTATCATTCATGTTTGTGTGACCTTGGGTCCTATAGCTCCTATGATCCTTGTTCCGGTAACTCCAGGCTTTTTGTGTTACCTGGGCCAGTAATAGTGCACACCCTTTAAACTGTAGCAAGTCGTGTGATTTCTCCCATTAGGGAGTGTCGTCGTTTATGGTTGCTAGACCTACGACTTGTGCTTGCAGAGCCTGAGAGAAAGTTAGTAAGATGAAGCGAGTTCACTTGCCCTGCTTTTCATCAGTCAACTTTCTATTTAAATTCTGTTCCTTCTAACAAGTAGTAATCCAGGAAGGCCAGTAGTAATAGCACTTTGCTTTTCTCAAGTTTACTGATAGCAGAAGCTTATGGGTAAACTCCTCTGGTTTAGTCCAAATATTGGCAAGTTTTTTCAGGGTTGGAGGAATGTGAGGGGATTGACTCACCAGTTTTGTGCTGGAAGCTCTTCCTATGCAGACTATTGACGACGAGCCTTTCCTTATGTCTTGCAGGTAGGCTGTCAGTCATTATTTGAGGAAGCTGATAGCTAAGGCTTCTTTGCCCATGATGTCCTCAGTGCCAGTAATTCCAGTGGTGATCTCAAGAGCCAGTGACGATTCTTGTAGTGTGTACGAAGCCAAAGAAGGCTTCCACCTCGGTGAAGGGCATAAGAAAAGTCTGATACCAATGGGAACTGTGCCCATTGTACATATGCTTGTCCCACTGGTTTGACTCATCCATGTGCTTGTCTTAGTGGTTCCCTTCATCCCCGTGCTTGTCTTACTGGTTCCCTTCATCCCATCCCCGTGCTTGTCCCACTAGTTCCCTTCATCTCTGTCGCACTAGTGCCCATCACCCCTCTGTCTGTCACTCATGTTTGTATGACCTCAGGTCCTATAGCTCCTATGATCCTTGTTCCAGTAACTCCAGGCGCTTTTTGTTTTACCTTTGCCAGTGATAGTGCACACCCTTTAAACTGGAAGTGACCCCCCTGTGCTGTGGTTCTTGTCAAAGCAAACGTGTGGTTTCTCCCTTCGTCGATGGTTGCTAGCCAGCCTACGACTTGTGCTTGCAGAGCCTGAGAAAGTTAGAAAGAGGAAGAAGCAATTTCACTTGTCCTGCTTTTCCTCATCCTCATTTCTGTTGTTTTTTAACTAGTAGTAGTAATCCAGGAATGCCGATCGTAAGAACGAGTTCACTTTGCCTGCTTTTTCCCGGTTTCCTTTTTATTGCAATTCTTTTACTTATAACAAGTAGTAGTAGTCCAGGAAGGCCAGTAGGACTTTTAACGACACACCCCTCTTTTCCTGGGGAGATATATGGTTCCCAGGTGGTTGTCCGCAGACTTGAGCCACGGTTCCCTGGTTGCTGCCCGCAGACCTGAGCCAAGGACTTTGGCTGTCCAGAGATGCACAACCTCATGCTGGACCCCACTTTCTTTTCATTGGCCAGGCAGCCCACAAACTCCCAAGGCCTACGTGGCTGATTTGATTACCCCAGAGGGTTTGCAAGTGCAGGAAGCTCTCTTGGACTCTGATCCACAGCCCACTCTCCTTCAAGGGATCAGACTCTAGTAGGGCTATTGTGGATAAATCATCAGGTGCAGCCATGCCTTTGGGATGAGTGGGAAGGTTCCATGTCCTTCTCTAGATCCCAATCAGGACCATCTGTAACTTCTTCCACTTGTAAGAATTCTGTGTATGCACAGCAATTTTGAGGACCCTAACCTGACCCGTTCAGGAAGGGAGGCAGGGGGAATGAGGTATGTTGGAATTCACCCTTTCTTGCTGCCACAACTAGGGCAATGCCTGGCATGCCATTGGGTAACTTTGGTATTTTATGTCCTTAGAGACAAAATTATAACCTTTCCTGGACTGCCGACCTCCCCTATTTTATGTCCTTAGTGACAAAATCTGCTGACCTCCCCTATTTTGCAGACGCAAGATATTTGCAACTTGGCTCCAGGCTTCTACAGTCGGCTTGTCTATGTAGAAAAATCAACTAGGTCCTGGAAAACAGTCATTAATCTCTACCCTGAACGAGTTTGTATTTATGTATACACACAGTTGGCCAACCAGTTTTTATATATGTACAGTATACACACTTTGTCAAGGTTCTCTCATTCTTTAGATAAGTATTGATCTAAGAAATCTAATATTTGTTCACAATAAAACATTAATGCCACCCAAATTTTTTTAAGGTACAGTACAAATATTTAAGTATATTATACAGTGCAAGGTTCTATATACTGTATATTATGAATTTTAGCTTTGAGAACTTTTGCGATAAAATTAATTTTTTGTTGATTTTTTTATGTATCTCTTAGGTGTTTTTCATTACCTTTTTAGAAATTTTGCTTACAGTAATAATATACATAATGCAATTGATGAATAAGAGAATTTATTTGCATGGTTAAATGGATAATTAAAAGTGAATGAGAAAAGTACAGGACCAATTGAATGAAATAAAAGGTATAAATCCTTTAACACAATTTATTTGTTTGATATACAAGTAATAATTATTGCAGATTAAAAATCATATCATCTTGACCAATTTAGAAAACTGAAAACTTAGATTAGAAAATTGCAAAGTTTGTAACATATTTGAATGGTTTCCTTATTAATGTGTGGATCAGTTGAATTTTGTTAATACATTAACAGCTATTCTTTCCCATTGGTAGGATGTAATTGAGTATATTATCTCTGGATTTTTTTTTTTCAGCAAGTGAGTAGGATTGAGCTTAAAGTACTATGATAGCTTATAGTTATTTCTTGTGAGATTATCAACCTCTTAAAGCTCTTCAGACTGTAGGAATGCAACATGAAGCTTCTTCACTTTTGGATGTCACATCTTGTTGGAGCTCTCAAAGCCCATAGAATTGAGAAATCTGCTTCGAAGCTTTTCAACCCCACAGAAATAGCCTACTGAATTGTGACAATTTGTCGAAGCTTTTCAATCTGTTACAGGTAATCAGCCTAGGGAACTGTGACCTCTTGTTGGAGCCTTTTATTCTTCAGGACTGACATTTAGTTTGAGCTTCTCTGCAGCAGCTTGGACTCAACATCTTGTTGTAGTTTCTTAGCCTGCTCATTGCTGAATTATACCTTTTCACCAGTTAGGAGCAGAAGAGCTGTGGGGTTGTACAGTATCTTGTTGGAACTTTTCATCAACTTAGGAGTTGAAGCACTTCACCCAGTGAGAGCCATACCCAATCCTGTCAAGTCTTTCCGCTGGCGTGTCGTATAGCATCTTGGCGGTTATCAGTTTGTGGAAATGTGATTTTGTTGTTTTGAAGTTCCTTAACCTGTAGGGCTGCTCATAGGAGTTTCACAGCCTGTGGGAGCCATACAGAATTCTGTTGGAGCTCATCAACCTGCTGCACTGTATAGCATCGTGTTGAACCTTTTCACCAGTATCTTTGGGAGCTTTTCTGTCAGTGCTTTTTAGTTAGCGAGACCCATATAGCATCTTGTAGGAGCAGTTCCCGCAGTGAGCCAAATCCCATCTTGTTGAGCTTTCCAGCTGGTTGGCTGCACAGCATATTCGAGCTAATCACTGCATGACACTGTAACATCTTATTGAATCTTCAAGGCTTGTGGGGGTATGTTTATAGGGCTATTCATTATAGTATTGGAGCTGTCGAGTGGGAACCACAAATCAGCTGCTGGGGCTATACAATACTTCATCTTGTTTGAGTATTTTGGTCTTTAACCCATGCAGCATCTTGTTGCTGAAGTTTCTCACCCACCAAGACTAGTAACAGCGTTGATGGACCCTTTCAGTTATTACAGCCGTCTACTTTTTTATTGAAGCTTTTTCAATTGGTGGAGTTATGCAACTTCTTGTTGGATTTTACAGATGGTGGAGCTTGACTCAACTTTGGTTTTTAAACCCATTGATGTGTGAAATTTGGTTGGAGCTTTTCAAATCTTGAAGCTAATAAGCTCTCAGAACTGTGGCATCTAATGGACCTTTTTTGTGTACCTTTTGCCCTTAACAGCTTCTCACTTTGTTGAGAAGATATCTTACTGGAGTTCCTCAGCACATGATGATGTACTGCTGCATCTTGTTGGAGCTATACAGCAGCCTGTTGTTGGTCTTCATCTCAGCAGCTTGGACTGTGACAGCTTCTCACTTTGTTGAGAAGGTATCTTACTGGAGTTCCTCAGCACATGATGATGTACTGCTGCATCTTGTTGGAGCTATACAGCAGCCTGTTGTTGGTCTTCATCTCAGCAGCTTGGACTGTGACAGCTTCTCACTTTGTTGAGAAGATATCTTACTGGAATTCCTCAGCACATGATGATGTACTGCTGCATCTTGTTGGTGGTCTTCATCTCAGCAGCTTGGACTGTGACAGATTCTCACTTTGCTGAGAAGATATCTTACTGGAGTTCCTCAGCACATGATGATGTACTGCTGCATCTTGTTGGAGCTATTTAGCTGGTGGGGTCTTTCAGCAGCCTGTTGGTGGTCTTCATCTCAGCAGCTTGGACTGTGACAGCTTTGTTGAGAAGATATCTTACTTGAGTTCCTCAGCACATGATGATGTACTGCTGCATCTTGTTGGAGCTATTCAGCTGGTGGGGTCTTTCAGCAGCCTGTTGGTGGTCTTTATCTCACCAGCTTGGACTGTGACAGCTTCTCACTTTGAGAAGCTATCTTACTGGAATTCCTCAGCACATGATGATGTACTGCTGCATCTTGTTGGAGCTATTCAGCTGGTGGGGTCTTTCAGCAGCCTGTTGGTGGTCTTCATCTCACCAGCTTGGACTGTGACAGCTTCTCACTTTGAGAAGATATCTTACTGGAGTTCCTCAGCACATGATGATGTACTGCTGCATCTTGTTGGAGCTATTCAGCTGGTGGGGTCTTTCAGCAGCCTGTTGGTGGTCTTCATCTCACCAGCTTGGACTGTGACAGCTTCTCACTTTGTTGAGAAGATATCTTACTGGAGTTCCTCAGCACATGATGATGTACTGCTGCATCTTGTTGGAGCTTCAGCTGGTGGGGACTTTCAGCAACCTGTTGGTGGTCTTCATCTCAGCAGCTTGGACTGTGACAGCTTCTCACTTTGTTGAGAAGATATCTTACTGGAGTTCCTCAGCACATGATGATGTACTGCTGCATCTTGTTGGAGCTTCAGCTGGTGGGGACTTTCAGCAACCTGTTGGTGGTCTTCATATCAGCAGCTTGGACTGTGACAGCTTCTCAGTGATCTTACTGGAATTCCTCAGCACATGATGATGTACTGCTGCATCTTGTTGGAGCTATTCAGCTGGTGGGGACTTTCAGCAACCTGTTGGTGGTCTTCATATCAGCAGCTTGGACTGTGACAGCTTCTCAGTGATCTTACTGGAATTCCTCAGCACATAATGATGTACTGCTGCATCTTGTTGGAGCTATTCAGCTGGTGGGGTCTTACAGCAGCCTGTTGGTGGTCTTCATCTCAGCAGCTTGGACTGACAGCTTCTCACTTTGAGAAGATATCTTACTGGAGTACCTCAGCACATGATGATGTACTGCTGCATCTTGTTGGAGCTATTCAACTGGTGGGGTCTTTCAGCAGCCTGTTGGTCTTCATCTCAACAGCTTGGTATGTGACAGCTTCTCACTTTGTTGAGAAGATATCTTACTGGAATTCCTCAGCACATGATGATGTACTGCTGCATCTTGTTGGAGCTTCAGCTGGTGGGGACTTTCAGCAGCCTGTTGATGGTCTTCATCTCAGCAGCTTGGACTGTGACAGCTTCCCACTTTGTTGAGAAGATATCTTACTGGAGTTCCTCAGCACATGATGATGTACTGCTGCATCTTGTTGGAGCTATTCAGCTGGTGGGGTCTTTCAGCAGCCTGTTGGTGGTCATCATCTCAGCAGCTTGGACTGTGACAGCTTCTCACTTTGTTGAGACGATATCTTACTGGAGTTCCTCAGCACATGATGATGTACTGCTGCATCTTGTTGGAGCTATTCAGCTGGTGGGGTCTTACAGCAGCCTGTTGGTGGTCTTCATCTCAGCAGCTTGGACTGACAGCTTCTCATTTTGTTGAGAAGATATCTTACTGGAGTTCCTCAGCACATGATGATGTACTGCTGCATCTTGTTGGAGCTATTCAGCTGGTGGAGTCTTTCAGCAGCCTGTTGGTGGTCTTCATCTCAGCAGCTTGGACTGTGACAGCTTCTCACTTTGAGAAGATATCTTACTGGAGTTCCTCAGCACATGATGATGTACTGCTGCATCTTGTTGGAGCTATTCAGCTGGTGGAGTCTTTCAGCAGCCTGTTGGTGGTCTTCATCTCAGCAGCTTGGACTGTGACAGCTTCTCACTTTGAGAAGATATCTTACTGGAGTTCCTCAGCACATGATGATGTACTGCTGCATCTTGTTGGAGCTATTCAGCTGGTGGGGTCTTTCAGCAGCCTGTTGGTGGTCTTCATCTCAGCAGCTTGGACTGTGACAGCTTCTCACTTTGTTGAGAAGATATCTTACTGGAGTTCCTCAGCACATGATGATGTACTGCTGCATCTTGTTGGAGCTATTCAGCTGGTGGGGTCTTACAGCAGCCTGTTGGTGGTCTTCATCTCAGCAGCTTGGACTGACAGCTTCTCATTTTGTTGAGAAGATATCTTACTGGAGTTCCTCAGCACATGATGATGTACTGCTGCATCTTGTTGGAGCTATTCAGCTGGTGGAGTCTTTCAGCAGCCTGTTGGTGGTCTTCATCTCAGCAGCTTGGACCGTGACAGCTTCTCACTTTGAGAAGATATCTTACTGGAGTTCCTCAGCACATGATGATGTACTGCTGCATCTTGTTGGAGCTATTCAGCTGGTGGAGTCTTTCAGCAGCCTGTTGGTGGTCTTCATCTCAGCAGCTTGGACTGTGACAGCTTCTCACTTTGAGAAGATATCTTACTGGAGTTCCTCAGCACATGATGATGTACTGCTGCATCTTGTTGGAGCTATTTAGCTGGTGGGGTCTTTCAGCAGCCTGTTGGTGGTCTTCATCTCAGCAGCTTGGACTGACAGCTTCTCATTTTGTTGAGAAGATATCTTACTGGAGTTCCTCAGCACATGATGATGTACTGCTGCATCTTGTTGGAGCTATTCAGCTGGTGGGGTCTTTCAGCAGCCTGTTGGTGGTCTTCGTCTCAGCAGCTTGGACTGTGACAGCTTCTCACTTTGTTGAGAAGATATCTTACTAGAGTTCCTCAGCACATAACGATGTACTGCTGCATCTTGTTGGAGCTATTCAGCTGGTGGGGTCTTTCAGCAGCCTGTTGGTTCATCTCAACAGCTTGGAATGTGACAGCTTCTCACTTTGTTGAGAAGATATCTTACTGGAATTCCTCAGCACATGATGATGTACTGCTGCATCTTGTTGGAGCTTCAGCTGGTGGGGACTTTCAGCAGCCTGTTGGTGGTCTTCATCTCAGCAGCTTGGACTGTGACAGCTTCTCACTTTGTTGAGAAGATATCTTACTGGAGTTCCTCAGCACATGATGATGTACTGCTGCATCTTGTTGAAGCTATTCAGCTGGTGGGGTCTTACAGCAGCCTGTTGGTGGTCTTCATCTCAGCAGCTTGGACTGACAGCTTCTCACTTTGTTGAGAAGATGTCTTACTGGAGTTCCTCAGCACATGATGATGTACTACTGCATCTTGTTGGAGCTATTCAGCTGGTGGGGTCTTTCAGCAGCCTGTTGGTGGTCTTCATCTCAGCAGCTTGGACTGTGACAGCTTCTCACTTTGTTGAGAAGATATCTTACTTGAGTTCCTCAGCACATGATGATGTACTGCTGCATCTTGTTGGAGATATTCAGCTGGTGGGGTCTTACAGCAGCCTGTTGGTGGTCTTCATCTCAGCAGCTTGGACTGACAGCTTCTCACTTTGTTGAGAAGATATCTTACTGGAGTTCCTCAGCACATGATGATGTACTACTGCATCTTGTTGGAGCTATTCAGCTGGTGGGGTCTTTCAGCAGCCTGTTGGTGGTCTTCAGCCAATTGGCTACACATTGTATTTTTGGAGCTATTTAGTTGGTAGAGTTGTACATTTTCTTATTGGAGCTTCTCACTGAAGGGGCCTAGATAAATGTTTTAGCTCAACTCCTTTGTACTGGAGCTTTACAGCCAAGGCAAGTGGGACACTATAAAATTCTAGCGTTTGAAACTAGCCACTTGCACCATCTTGTTATTTTTGAGCTTTCCATTGACTGGGAACCATTATCTAACACCATTCACTATCTGTTAGAGGTTGGCAGCCGGTGGGTGGCCATTTTTTAGCATAGAACTTAAACACTGCTGGGGTCATGGCACACAATATCGAAAAAGAAATTTTCAGCCATTGGTGTTGAGGTTTGTGGCCATACAGGTGGCTGGGAATGTTATAGAGCATCCTTACACTTTTGTTGGTGAGATACCTAGTTTCTGTTTTTTGTTGTTCAGCTAGTGGAACTATGGAAATTATAGAGCTCTTAATCTGGTAAGGCAGTACAGTTCCCTTATGGTGATTTCTTTCAACCCATGGGGATGTAGAATTTTGTTTAGGAGCTTTTCAGCCAGTGTAAGCTATGCAGTATTTCTCCAGAGGTATTTGGCCTCCAGTCAATAGTGTTTAATCACATCTTCTTGGAGCTGTTCAGTACTTGGAGGCATACAGCATAATCTTGGAGCTTTTCAGTTAAGGGAACTTTGTCTCACTAGTGGTGTAGCATCTTGTTGGAACACTTCAGCCAGTAGACCCATACAGCATCTTGGAGATGAACAGTTGGTTGGGCCGTACAACATTTTGTTGAAGCTTTTCAGTCAAGAAATGACGAAGGTGTTGCTGGTTTTGCCCAACATGGTAAACTGGCAGAGACTTAATTTTTCATTATTTCTTCTATAATTGTACAAAACCATTGTTTGTTTACCATATAACCTGTAAGATAGAATAGAAAATAAAATTAAGATTTTAATTAAATCAAGTTGTATATAATCTTAGTTGCCTAAAAATAGTGCAAGACCATACAGAATTGTTTAATTTTATTAATTAATCTTTCTTCCAGATCAGAAATAAGAACTAGATGGCCTGAAGTAGGCGTTGTTACTTATTGTAGTACCCAAATGAGCTTCAATATGCCAATGTAATGTAAATAATTTTTTCTGAATTATATAAATTTTAAAAAAAATACTAGTTTCTTTACCTAAAAATTTAATTTAGAAATTGTTTTTTCAATTAGTTATGTTACCGGAAGGTTTTTACAAAAGTTATGTTACCGGAAGGTTTTACAAAAGTTATGTTACCGGAAGTTTTTACACAATCTTCCCAAATATGGCAAATGTTTTAATAAGCATTATGTTTCACTCAAGTTGCTTAAACCCTCAACTTCCTGCATCAAATATTTGTATAGTGGAAATAATCTTTTATATGGCTGACCAAAATAATCATTACTACTGTTCATTTACACTACCCACTCCAATTTAACTTTAAAATCAGCATACAATTGCTATATCCTTACAGCTAACTTCATATTATATACCATATTTGATGGCCTATAGAACTTGCTTTTTTTCCAAAAATTTTGGCTAAAGAAAAAAAAATGCCACGAGTCTTATCTAGTAGATAACTTTGAGACCTTCCATATAGGATTAGGCTAATTTAACCCAGTTTATGCTAGGTACTTTCACCTGCACTTTACTCCATGCATCCTCATTTTATTTTTATTGCTAGTACTATTGTATTATTACCAGTGCTTTGAAAATGAATTTATTCAAATGAAAGCAATCTACACTGAAATGCTGTGACATAAATGAAACACATCAGCTGACAAAATGTAAACACCGATTTATGGTTGCATTCTCAGCAATCTTTTAACTTTCTCTTTCCTTAGCCTTTGATAATTTTAATGGCATCGTTAATAACGGTAGAGATCAAACTTAGGTTAGCATATTTAATAAAAATCCACCATGATACAAATTATCCTCACTTTTTCCAATCAAGCACTATCTTATGTCACATCATACGGTTATTGGCGGTACTTTGTTATTGCTGACTAAACAGAAACAAAATGGCTTTTCTATTACATATGTGGCGTGTAGAAATTTTTAGGGATATGGCATTTAAAATATTTGAAATAACATCTTTACTAATAAAAGCACTGTTATTTATCGCTTGAATGTGTAAATGCGTTTATTTGTTCATTATGATTGGCGATGAAACTTGAAATGTTTTCTGTTCTGGAGAGCTTTGCCAAATAAACACTTTATTGAATCTTTAATTTCAATTACTTAGAATTACTAAGAATAATGTATGCAAAACAAAATTAATAACATCATTATTTCATAAAGCTAACTACTGTAATACACAGACGTGTAAATGCGTTCGTTTGTTCGTTATGATCGGTGATGAACCGTATACAAAGCAATGGTTCCGGTTTTATGTTGCATGTTTAGCAAAAAAGCATGATATAATATGATCTTCATTTAATTTATTTTGGATTTTTAAGTATACAACAAAAGCAATGTACAGCTACAATGTTTTAAAAAACGGACTTTAAGCAAAGCAAAAAATCTATTTTTGGGATAGATAGCCATGTCATCCTGATGGAAGGTTCATTTAGGTAGCCTTTCTAAGGGATATTTGCTACAGTGATACTCCTAGAGAAATAAACCGAAGGTTTCCAAAATTCTAACTCCTGGCGCGATTCATCCGTAATATAAGTTTAAGGATGTCGCATAATATGAGGGGACGTATTTTTAGATACGACACATAGCAATCTTCACCCCAAATAGATTTAACTCTTTGAGGGGGGGGGAAGAGTGGCGAACGAAAGGGGAGCCGTTATCTAGGTACCCAGTGGACCCCCTCCCCGTATTACTACGGCTCATCATTCCGAATTTGCATTTAAGCTGGAATAGCCGCAGATAGAGTAGTTTCGGATGGGGTCATTTAAGAAAGAAAGAAGGGTGGGTCCATCAGGGCAACATGGCTATCTCACTCGAAATTAGATTTTTCGCTTTGCTCAAAATCCGTTTTTTGGGCTCGGCTATGTCGTCCTCATGGAAGCATACCAAAGAATTAACTTGAAAGTACTATATCTGTGGGTTTGTATAAGTGCCTTTACTTTGAATGAGTTCCTTATACTGTATGGTCTACTAGTCACGTATATACGACATTACTATTATTTGTCATATCCACCAAGCTTGGAACTAGCTTAGGGCTTCCTGCCCCTGCAGGGAAAGTGCCAACTTCGACTATAAGGATTCAAAGTTTGTATCCCCATAAGGACGGAATGTATTACTTAGAGATTACCCTTCTCACAACTTGGAAACCTGTACTCTGATTTCAAGGTGGGCCCTTCTAGGGTTTAATTAAAACTCTAGTATGTTTTATCGTCTGTAACTGAGATAGCAGCAATAAGACCCAAATACGTTTAGTATTTTACCTTGCAACTAGATTATGAAATGTAGTTACAATAGGGTATGAATCTGATCCAGCATTGAAAACACATTAGGGTCCATATTTTCTCTTGTTGAAAAAATATGTAATTTCATCGAAATGATGCCACTCAATGGAGATGTGAAACCAAATCTGACTGATTTGTACAGATTTTGGAAATGCATGAACACCGTGACGCAATGTTCACTCGGCACTGGTATTATTGCTCAGATATGCCCCTATATGGAACAGTGTGTTAATCATCATTGTGATTTGCACTCCAGGGTAAATGTACCCATGCACACAATGCAATGGAAAGTCCCAAAGCAGTTCACTGCTCATCGTAGCGCTAGACGACTGGGTTTTATAACACTACCCGCCGCCACCACAACATGTTTTATTTCATGTACTTGCTTCGTATAGTGTCTGTAAAAGATCTGGGTGATCCCCACCCAGTGTATGAGAGCAGTCTACCAAAGCCCGTGTTGGAAGAAGTTCCATGAAGAAGCAATTTTCCTTGGATCGTGACCTGCGGGTGAGCTGTCAGGATCTGCTCTGCGAATAAGTAGGTGAGCTTTGCTCTCAGTTGTCTTAGGGAAAGATTTTGATCCTGAGGTTTCGCTTCTGAAGAGCTGTCCTTCCTTGAAGTCTGAAGTTCTACGAAGATAGACCTTAAGACACTCTACTGGACATAGAGAGAGATCTTCCTTCAGTGGGCAGTTTCTCAAAGGACCCCACCTCTTGGTGGATAGCTTGTTCTTGGCAAAAAAAGGCAGGGTCAGGAAAGGGGTTCAATTCTCCTGTGTCTAGGAACTGAATATGGCCTACTTCCCTGATAAGGGCAATATTTAACTAACTCTAGCCCCTGAGACTATTGCAAACAGAAAAATAACTTTGTGTTAGCTCCTTTAGAGTATAATCCTCATTGTTTAGGTTCGAAGCATAGTGCAAGACTTTGACCAACGACCATGTGATGGGCTTTGGAAGGGTTGCTGGCTTGGGTCTAGTACATGCTTTTGGCACCTTATTGAAGGTTTCACTTGTGATGTCCACCTCAAAGGCGTATAGAAGAGGTCTAGTCAGGGCCGACTTACACGCAGTTATCTTAATGGAAGTCAGGCCTTGTTCAAGTAGGTAGCTGAAGAAAGAGACACAGAAATCCATTGAAATTTCTGTTGGTCTCCTTGTTTTCACAAAGGATATCCATTTCTTCCAAGATGATTCACATTGTCTCCTGGTTGAACTTGACTTGAACTCTCCAATGAAGTCGACCTTGCCTTCGAGATCACAAACTTTTTGTTCGCTGCTAGGGCGAAAAAATCATGAGATGTAGGTTGTTGGTTATCGGGGATGAAGCGTAAACAGTCTACTTCTGAACCAGTTGGGATAAAACTGGGTTTGGCAGAGGAAACAGCTTCAGTTTCAATTCTAGAACTAGAGGGAACCAATTGCTTTTGGGCCATTTTGGGGGCCACTACTGCAGCTAATCCTCTGAAGGATCTTAGCTTGTCGAGGACTTTTAGCAGGAGATTGGTTGGTGGAAACAGGTAAATCAGATTCCATCTGTTCCAGGCGAGAGACATGGCGTCTATCGCTTCTGCTTGAGGGTCCATGTAAGTGGCCACGTAACGAGGTAGTTTCTTGCTTGTCGCTCGTCGCAAAGATATCGATCTGCAGTTCCGGGACTTTTTTCAAGATGAAGGAGAATGAGTCTGCATCTAGGGACCATTCTGTCTCTATCGGCTTTCGCCTGGATAGAGCGTCCGCTGTCACATTGCGGAACCCTTGCAGGTGAACTGCTGATAAGTGCCATCTTCTCTTCCTTGGCAGGGGGGAGATGGCTAACATCACATGATTGATGTGAGGTGATCTCGAGCCTTGTCGATTTAGACATTTTACTATCATTTCGTTGTCCAGGACCAATCTTATGTGGATTGCTATGCGAGGGGATAGTTTCTTTAATGTTAGGAAGACTGCCATGGCCTCCAAAATGTTGATGTGAAAGGTTTTGAACTGGTGCGACCAATTCCCTTGTACTTTTCTCTTGTGAGAATGGCATCCCCATCCTTCCAGGGAGGTGTCCGTGTGTATCACCAGTGATGGATGTGGTGGTTGTAGGGGAATTGTCCGCGTTAGGCTCTTGGATGTCGACCACGGCCTTAGTAGCGTGCGCAAACGGGTTGGGGTCAACCCTAGTTGGTCTCTTTGAGCGTTTGATGCGTATCTTCTCCAGACTCCTGACGCACCCTTTAGTTGTGCTTTTAGTACTGGGTCTGTCACTGCTGCAAACTGGAGAGAGCCCAATACTCTTTCTTGTTGGCGTCTTGAAACCCTCTTGTATCGGATTAGTCTCTTGACAACTCCCACTATTTCTCTCCTCTTCTTGAATGGAATGGAGAGATGGTGTGACTTAGAGTTCCATTGGATTCCTAACCATTGGAACTTTTGAGCTGGAGAAAGGAGAGACTTCTTGTAATTGACCTTGAAGCCAAGGTGCTCCAGGAACTGGATCACCTTTTCAACAGCTTGCAGACGAGTCGTCTTGGATGCTGCCGACACCAGCCAATCGTCTAGATATGCTACTACTTGAACTCCATCGGAGTGTAGTTGCTGGACGATTGTGTCTGCTAGCTTCATGAATACCCTTGGCGCTTTGTTTAGCCCAAAGGGCATCGCTCTGAAGACAAATTTTGTGTCCTGTAGCTTGAATCCTAAGTGGGAGGAGAGAGGGCCAGTAAGCATCTGCCAGGTTTATTGAGACTGTGTACGCCCCTTTGGGTAGAAGGGTCCTTATGTGTTGCAAGGTAAGCATTCGGAACTTCTTGTTCTCGATGAACTTGTTGAGTGGAGACAAGTCTAAAATGACTGAGTTTGTCAGTGTCTTTCTTGGGAACACAAAACAGCCTTCCGGGGAATTTGATGGACTTCTTTCTTTATTACCTTCTTCTCCAAGAGTTCTGAGGTATATCCTTCCAATAAGGGGGTGGAGTGTTGGAAGAATTTCGGAAAAGGGGGTGGAACTTGTTCCATCACCACCCGAGTCCATTTGTGATGAAGCTGTGGGCCCAGGGATCGAAGGTCCAACAATCCCGAAAGTAAAACAGTCTGCCTCCTACCTGGAGCCCCTCATTGTTTGGGGGTTCCTGAGGACTTATATCCGTGACCGCGACCTTCTCTGCCCCTTGGGGGTTTTCTGGAGAACCTCTTTTTGGGCCTCTACCTTTGTAGTGCCGAAAGGTGGTCGGGTGCCTCTCAGAGCCTGGGTTAAAAACAGGTGAATGGGTTACCAGCTGTTGAGGGAACATCTGAAAAGTGGTTTGCGGCTGGGCTACCATTTGAGGCACTATGGTCATGGTCGGAAGTTGTGCAGGTCTATGTGGTCTTCTTCCCTTTTTGTTCTTAGGCTGGGGACCTCCGTCTGATGAAGATTTCCTATTTGCAGATATACCCCAATATTGGAGAAGGTTCCTATTCTCTGTGGTGGCTTTGGCAATGACTTCTTGGACCACTTCCAGTAGGAAAAGGACTTTGCCCCGATACATGATGAGATCAGTTTTCTGGGTTCATGTTTGACCGTTGCTGCGGCAAACATGTGCTCTCTACAGGCCCTCCTGGACTTGATGAAGGCATACAAGTCCTTCACAAGGGTACCCATGTGAGCCTTGGCTAGGACCATGTACATGTCTGGGACATTGGAAAGGCCTGCACACATTTCCATGCAGTTCTGAAGAGATAAAGAAGTGGCTAGTCTCTCTTTTGTCTCCTGTTCCCTTCTCAAAAGATGCTCTGGCAGTTTTGGAAGATTCTCATTGAACTGCTGACCTGCTATCTCTGGATCCAGTTTAGAGACAGAGAAGGTTAGATGAACCTCGTTCCACTTCTCCTTGCAGGTAGGCATGGCTAGAGATAATAGTCTGCATTCTTCTAATGCTGGGCATGGTTTGCCCACAACGACTGCTTTTATGACACAGTTAAGAGCTTTCACCAAGAAGGGGAAGGCTCTGAAGGAGGGAGCAATGAAGGTAGGATGCCTCTTGCTCAATGCTGGGACTTTGGAGTTGGTGTAACCGGCTCCCTTTAGGGAGAGCCTGTGCCTTGTCATGCTTGAAGACAATGGCTTCCTTCAGTTCCGTCTCCTCATGGGATGCTGGTTCATCCCGCAGTCTCACATAACAGTCTGGGTATACCAGAAGGCTAGGCCAGAATTGAAGATCTTCAAGGGGTTTGGCCCCCAACTTCTCGAAGATATAGAGCTTCCCATCCATCATGAGCATATGCTCCGTGTACCTCCAGGGGTTGGTTTCGGAGCACTGAGGTAAATCAGACCTCTTAAGAGGCTTAGGAAAGCCTCTGAGAACGAACGAGCATTTCACTTCTCTTACCTCTTTCTTCGTCTCTTTGAGATCTTGCTTAATCTCCAGTTGTTCCTTGCGGAACACTGCCATCATCTGCTGAATCGACTCTAGGAGAGCTTCGCTCCTGGATATTAGCAGATCAGGATGGGAAGTTGGGGCTGAAGAGGTTGACGGCACAGGTTGATATGCCGTCACGGAAAACTGAGGGTCTTCAGTTACCGTCGACACGGATCCTTCTTCCTCCGTAGGTGGTCGAACCACATCTTCTTCAGGGTCTTCTTGGTCTTCTTGTAGAAAGTCCTTTTCAATGTCGGTAGACACCTCCGACATCCGTTCCTGATGGATGTCCATGCCTTCAAGTGCCTTGTTAATATCTGCATCCACCATCAGTTGGATGAAGGAAGGCTTGACCTGTACCTGGGGCACAACCGCGCTGGATTGGGCCTTAGGGAACAGAAAGCACCTCATAGCTTCTTTAGGTAGGTAAGGTCCCGGAGAGTTCTCCTGGAACCCTCTTACCCACCTCCAAAGAGTTTCTCTTGCTGTATCCCTTGACTCTGTAGTCTCAGAGATATCTTCTCCATATCCCTCGGTCATCAGAGCCGAGCAGATGGCGCAACCCTTCAGGTCCCACTATTTCAGGGTACAGTTACGATGGAGCAAGGGGCATGAGACCTGCACATCGTACGCCCACAAAAGTCCTTACTCTTGCGGTTGCAGAACAAGACTGCACACTTCACCGTTGGCTCCCCCTGTAAGGAAAGAAAAGGTGAAATGAGTACTGAATAGGGTTATTTATATCATGGATATAAATCCATATACTTAACAATAGTATTGCTTACTATTTTTAATAGCTTAGGATAGTTAGCTAGAAAGGAAGTAAGAAAGACATATATCTGTTTCCTCTCCAGGCAATTGCTGTGATCTCCGTCAATATTAATATTTTAACTTCCCTATGATGGAAAATACAGAGTGGAATAACTTCTTTACTTAGAGCTGGAATCAGTGAATACCTACACTAACTCCTCCACTTGTAGAATATTAATACTGAATCGGTGATTTATAAGAGTCCCAATGATCTAGGATTCATCAGGAAGTTGAAGGAATACTTCACCTCAACATTTTATTCGGTCTCAACAATAGACTGTGAAAGGATACACAGAGTATGTTAGAAATACTTGTACTACTGTATCATTGTATACTGTAGTTTCCTAACTGCTGTATTGTTATACTGCAGGAATACTGGCTACTGTATTGTCATATACTGTAGTTTTACCGGTATACTACCGGGGTTAGGCTAGTGCTGAGAAAGAATGGAAAGGAGGATTCCGTATTATAGTTTAGTACAATAATTGGAAGTGTAGGGGGCTACTGCCTTCTACAGCCTCCTTCCCAGAATGAGTTCTAATCGAAGGGGAGGAGTGCATTTAATTCTAGCTTCCATCCAGCCACAATTTCTGCTGCCGGTTGCAAGGTTTGTGGATGGCTCAGCCTTTTCCCCGGAGCATTCGCTTCCGTTAGGGAGCTGGTCGAGGCGGTAACCTAACCGCCACTTGTAGGAACCCGGCCAGTAACTCAGTCAGCCCGGCAAGCGGGGATGATTGTAGAATACCGGCCAAAGGGATTTTGTGACGGCTAGGCTGACACTAAAGGACAGAAGGGGGAGGGAAAAGGGTGTTATAGTTTACAGGGGAGAAAGGCAACGGCAAGTATGCCGTCCGCTTTCGGATGTAAATCAAGGAAGCATGGCTTCCTGTGTCGACGCCGTTGTGGGCGGCAGGGGAATAAGAATTTCCCTGTTGGCGACATTGTCGGTTATAAGACATGTCTTACAGTCTACAAGGGAGAAAGGTGGTGGCAATTATGCCGCCTACTTTCGGTTATAAACTAGGGAAGCCTTGCTTCCTTTGCCGACAAAGTCATAGCCGGCAGAAGAATCTCGATTCCCTTATCAACGACATTGTCGGCAGCAAGACAATACACCCCGAGTTACTGTCATACTTCAAAGCCGGGATACTCGACGGTAAAACACTATCCAAGTCAAGCCGGAGTTAACTATTCGTTGGCGATGACGGAAGATAGGGTTGCCGCCTCGGATGGCAGCGCTCAGGGGGGGAAGAAGGGTTTATCCTCTTTTCTCTAAAAGAGAAGCATATCAAATTATACCAATAATTCTAGGGGATATATATATCCCCGACCGAATTAATAGAAACAATACTAGAGATTAAACAATGAGATTAACACTACTAACGTATACCAAACGGGTTAGGTTAGCCTAACTCGAGTGGGGACCACGGCTATGAGTGATACCACTGAGACCCTATCGTATACGAAAGAAACGTTATATTTTGGAAGAGGAAATATTATATATGTAAATGCGATCTTCAAACGTATAATTTTGCCTAACTAGCTAGAAAATTCTTTATAGCTAAATATCGGGAAAATCGCACAACTAACTAAATAATTGTATTTATGACGTGCGACAGCAGTCTCAAAATGGCCACCTCCGGAGATGGCAGTGCTCGGCTTAACGCACCTAAATTATGTTAATTTAACTGTGAGAAAGGAGCTGTAAATTATACACAGGAAAGATTAAATACTCAACTTTCCAAAGGCTGGAGATTGCATGATAATATTCCTTGAAAACAGTAACAACACCAAGAGAAACGTGGGAGAGCACCGTGCTTAAATGCTATGATCAAAGGAATGACGAGCCATAATAATACGGGGAGGGGGTCCACCGGGTACCTAGATAACAGCTCCCCTTTCGTTCGCCACTCTTCCCCCTCAAAGAGTTGAATCAATTCAGGGTGAAGATTGCTATGTGTCGTATCTAAAAATACGTCCCCTGATATTATGTGACATCCTTAAAGTTATATTACGGATGAATCGCGCCAGGAATTAGAATTCTGGAAACCTTCGGTTTATTTCTCTGGGAGTATCACTGTAGCCAATATCCCTTAGAAAGGCTACCTAAAGGAACCTTCCATCAGGACGACATGACCGAGCCCAAAAAATATATGCTTAAACTAAGAACTGTTTTCCTGAATCTGACCTGCTGAAATGAGGCTACATCTTTTAGGCTCGTGCATCTTGTAGGCCGTCAAATACGGTAATCAACATTTCTTCAACATAGCAGTAGCAAAGAAGTGTATTAATTGATCATGGTATATTAACAATTATAACTTTTTTAATATGTAATAGAGTTTTTGAGTCTACAGTAGATAACTTTATATCCTAAATTCACAAATCTAAACTAAATACAATCTATAGATCAAAAGAAAATTAATTACCAACATTCTGAAGTATCTGAAACAAGATTTTATCATTCTGAAAAAGAAATATTTAACAATTTTAATTAAAGTATCTAGTCTGAGCATTACGATGACTGATCAACACCAATGATGACAAATATAGTCATCTAGATATTTCAACAAATAACCGGTTAACATTTTCTTTCAATTTCTAGTCCGAACCACTAGGTAACATTTCCTTATGGTTCAAAATAATTCAATACTGTATATCCCTTTAACTGGGTTATTCTAAGTCCAAAATCTATTTATATAAGAGTCTCTTCCTACATACTGTAAAAGATGGAATTTTCCTGGCCCTTTTGAAGTAGCTCCTTTCTCTTGAATTAAGAATTGAAACCACTAGAAAACAAACCCTAGAATCCCATTAAGTATTGACCCCCACTAAAGTCTCATCTTAGAAAAAGTACAATCCAATGCATCCCGTATACAGTCATCATCGTTAGCCATTACTAGTCTACTGCAGGCAGAACAAAGGCCTCAAGTTTTTTCCTGTCAGTCCACACCTGCAAACTTTCTCAGTTCGTCTTCTCTGCTTTACCCTACTTCTTTTGCAATCTCTAGGGACCCATTTCTATTATTCTTAATGTCTGTCTATTATCTGTAATTCATTATACTGTACAGTATGTCCATTTATTTTTCTTGCGTGTTGTTAGAATATTCTCTACTTTAGTTTACTCTCTTATCCATGTTGCTCTTTTTCTGTCTCGGTGTTATTCCTATCATTATTCTTTCCACAGTTCTATGTTCTAACTAGCTTATGCTCTAAGACTCCAAGTTTCTGATGCCTAAGTTAAAACTGGTAGGACAATCTGATTAAATGTTTTTTTTTCTTTTGAGAAATGAATAACCCAGTATACAGTAATTATGCACAAATTCAATTTAAAGGCTGCTTTTGATCGACAGATGAATTTACAAATTTGGGACAAATGACCCACCACTGCAGTCTGAGAAGCCATGCAGTGACCAGGTGAAACTGGGAGGGGGTAGGGGGGTAGGGAATCACCACCATTATACTCTGAAGTTAAAATAAAAACAGTTATGAAAGTAGTGGAAATGGAAATACTGTACAGTAAATGCCCATTTCTTGTAAATTATTATTTGGTTTTTAATTGTGGAAGTAAAAAAATAAATGGTAAAGCAACCAGGTTTTCAGATTTCTCAATCAAGCCAACTGTTCAAAATAGAGGTAAGGCAGCCCAGAGAAACTTAATTTTAATGGTGTTTTTAGTTTAAGAATACTTTTCTTAGTGTTGTAGCAGAAACTGTATTGAACTTGATAAAGAATGGTGCAAAATAAAAATAAATTACCTTTTAGTTAGAAACACACAGGAACACAAGAAGCTTCACAGGAATTTTCTTCATAAATCACCCTAACAGAAGTCTTACTCCTCTTCAAAGCTACACTCATTTGTTTACCTCTGCTGAAAAGAAATTTGATTTACATAAGATTTAGTATGATAAACAATGATCACGGCTCAAAATTTACAAATACATTTTCTATGAAACTTAGCAATAAAGATTTCTAATGCCAAATTTTAATTTGACAACCACAATTATGGCACAAACATTTAAATATTTCTCCATTGGATAATGTTACATTTACAGCCCTTCATTATTTTGAGTTGACTTTTCTCTTTTAATTTGATTTATGACTTAAAACATTTCTTCTGTGAGAAACTGGTCATAGAAAAGTGACTAACTGTAAGACATCATTACAAAGCACAAGATTTCATTTAGCACCAGCCACTGAATGCATTCATGATGGGGAGAGGGAATGTGGATGCCATTTTTATAGTACGGCAGCTACAGGAAAATAGACTGGAGGGAAACCAGAAGCTCTTCTATGCCTTTGTAGATCTTGAAAAGGCTTATGATAGAATACCAAGAAAAGTGATGTTTTGGTACTTCAGGAAGAGTTAAGCCCCAGAGAAGTTAGTTAGAATGGTTGAGATGATATACAAAAAGAACAAGGACTACTGTAGAGTCGTAACAGCTGTTGGGGAAACAAACCTTTGAAGATAGTGTTGGATTACAACAGGGGTCAGCATTTTTATTTATGGTGGTCATGGATGTAATGCAATCAGAAATGAAGAGTTGTGGGAGTTGCTATAGGCAGATGATTTGGAAATTGCTAAGAAAGGTCAGAGTGGCAAGATACTTAGGAGAGGGGTAGCTAGAGAGAAATGTGGATAAGACAGAAGCTATGGTGAGCAGTAAGGAAGGTATGGACAGGATAGCTATGCATGAAAGTGACTGGGTCTGTGAGTGATCCTTTACTCGGTCCGATGGTCTTCGGATTTATCTTGAGACTAGGCCCGTTGATCTCTCTTAATCAAAGTAAAGAGAGATATCCACCTGACTCCCTTGTATCTCCTGATCTTATTTTAGAGATGAGGAAGAAGACACTGGTCAATGGCAGAGATTGAGTTGATGAGCAGTTTGGCATGATAAATGATTTATAGTAAGGATATCATTCAAGGCCCAGCTTTGTTGCCAGGAATGGAGGATATAGTTGTTCTAGTCCTTTCCAGGCTTCCTAGATAAGGTAGATATAACTAATACCCTAAGGTCATTACTGAATACCCAAGTGATTCTTTCCTAGAATTCTGTAGCATTTCTAGATTAGGAAGGAAGTACCAATGTCCTGTTTAACCCATGAACAGCAAAACCAGGAGTGTAACTTCAACTTCTCGATGGTTAAATTATCAGGCTGTTATGTCCCCTCAGGGACATTGCAAGTCCAGTTTCTTCTGACCGGGAAGAGGTTCAGCGTAAATCTTTGATGATAAACACCACTCGTACCACAGATATCAAAGTAGACCTTGTTTCTCAGGAAGGGTAATATCTTCCCTGGTTAAAGGTTCTGTCATCACTCCTGGTTCAGAATAGAATAATTTAGCTTGAAACTGACAAATGATGTCGGCTGATGACCAGACTTCTGGTCATCACCGGTTGGGATTGGCTCCCTACCAAGGTAGGGCAGAGAGGACCCTTGTTCCAAAGACTAGTCCTCATTGGGAGGGAGACCAATCCTTACAATAATTTCAAGAAGATTTTCTTGAACCTCTCTTGTCTAGGCAAGAAGGATAAAGAAGGAGTGCGTCCTTGTCCGGCTGGCTCAAAATGACGCCACACACTTGGCTATCCCGTCCTGGGAAAAAACGTAAATACCGAGATTTACTGGTCACAAGCACTCATTCATAACTCACAGGTAATGAGTAGACACTAAAATGACTGTGAAATGACAAATTTGTAAGTAATTTGTATATTCCTAACATACAAACCTGGAGCTATTTACATGGTTATTAGTTTCAACGAAGCTGAAAGACGAGCCAAGATAATTTTAGCGAGGCATAACTACTCCAACCACTATTAGTGGATGGGGGTGGGGGTGTAGTCAACTACCCCGCTCACTTACACACCTGGGCTGAGCACCCACTTTGCTTTCTGGCAGGAGTTCTTGGGGGACAGGGCTGATGGGCCAATTTATATAAATAGCTGGAGTTTTGAATGTTAGGAAATATACAAATAACTTACAAATTTGTCATTTGTTCCAGCACAAATACAAACTCTGCTATTTATAGGAGTGACTAACTCTTAGGAGGGAGGAAGTCCCCATGAACTGGCCTTGGTATTTGACCCAAAAATCTCTCTACTTCGATATGTGATTGAGTAGGAACCCTGCCCTCGCTAAAATCTTGTGCTGTGCACTATTAGCGGCCTGCAGAAGCTGTGTGTTTGTGATACTAACAATGCGGCTGGTCTTTAACATAAGAAAAGTCATAAAGATATGAGTCCTAAGAATTTACCCAATAGGGTTATTGGGGACGCAACAAATATTAATTCTATATGCAAGTTACACAAGAGAAGTGAATTTTAACCGCAGAGAGGTGAGGTCAGCTGTGCTGAGTATCGCAGAGTCGATTCCCTAGAGGAGAAGAAGGTTAAAGGAAGAAAGGAGCCAAGTCATTCTTACTGATTCACCCCAGACTAACCCAGGTAACCTAAGCCCTCAACCCTCTGCCACTTGTCCATCAATAAAACCCCAATGGATCTGTATCTAGCACCAGAACCAGCCCAAGTATTGATACGGAGCAACAATGTAGGAACAGTACACTATTTGTTTCAAGTACTAAGCTCCAAGAAGACCTAATCTATTAATACAAAGCACCTCTGACTGCAGTAAGGAAGCATTGGTATTGTGTCCATTACATGTAAACCTTGACACTAATACTGTGAACCAATAACTAAAGTCCCAGATTGTAAGTACAGATGACCAAATCAATATGTACAAAATAGAACACTGGACAATACCAATGACCTAGAAATACCAAAAAGTTCTGCCTTTGTGCATATAATAAAAAAAAGAACCCTGAGAGCCCAATTACTAAATAAATCATTACAATACAGCTTCATACAAAGCTATAATATAAAGCAATACCATGCCCTACATTGTTACTTGGTTCCCAGAAACACACCGTAATATAGGTCTGTTCTCAACAAAGTTCAGAATTTCACCCACTGTATAATGTTGCAAAGTTCTCTATACATACACTGTACACAATAAAAGTACAGTACTTGAAACCTGCTACCATGTAATGAAAACCAGATAACTACATTAATGAGGTTTCATGTGAAATACTACTTGAATACTATGCTGTATGTATAATATTTTAATAAAATATCAAAGTTTTAAATTAATATGTATTTTTCCTAGTTATAAAAACCTGGGTCCTTTAATAGGGAGACTGTTACAGTATGAGGTGAAGACTTACTGGTGGAGGGTCAAGGAGAGAAGCCCTGACCCCCTCAAGTCTTGAAAGCTAAACTTTTGACCTTTCAGTCCAAAACTGAGAGATGGGTGAGGAAGGAAGTTAGGTTAAAGGTCTCCAGTTAATATCGCTAGAAAAAATACAAATTTCAAAATTAGTTATTTGTTCATACGCTACATACAACCATCGTCCTTTAATTAGGAGACTAGGTGCTTGGTGGGGTGGAAGTCCTCTTAGAATCAAATTTGGTTGGTTCTTTTACTTCCTTGGAAGTGTCCAACCACTTGGTCTCATACAAGAGCAGAGTGGTGATTTCAGCAACCTCCTGCCTTTCATATGGATGCAAAGACTGATAGAACCTGGTCTGTACATGGAGAAGTAGTCGAGAGGAAAAAAAAAAAAAAAAAAAAAAAAAAAAAAACAACAACTTCCCCTGAAAGAGGATATCAGAATTAGAACCATATAAAGTACAGTACCTATATGATAATCAATAGTTCGTATAGATGCCACCAAATTCCCCTTGTTTATGGAAGATGGGGGACATACTTATTTGGGGATAAAGAAAAGAGCTTAGAAGTGTAATTTACCAGCATCAGTTCTGATCCACAACGTAACGTTTCGACTGCTTTGTCCAGAGAGAGGGGGGGGGGTCCAGACTTTGATTCCAGACTTACATCTACACAATACCATAAAATGCTTCCTGTCCCATGTGGGAGCTGAGCTTGTTACACTACTACTACAGCAGCCACAGGGACATATTCCCATAAATAAAAGGCTGTGAAGGTGTTATGTTGTTTCCAGACTCTGGTCTTCAGTACTTGACCCAATGACATGTTTCTCCTGAAAACTAAGGTGGGGCCTGTAGCCTACCCATGACTTCATGCGCCTAGGTACTAGCAGGTACCTTGACCCTCTCACCAGTCGAAGCATACGCTGTATGGATCGTCGCACGTAGCCAGAGAGAGATCATAATCCTCGACACCTCTTTCTTGGTCCTGCCAGTACTAACAAAAAGTTGCTGACACTTAGGCTTGAGGTGTTGGGTCCTTTAAGATAGCACCGTAGAACCTTCGCACAAAAGCATCTTGTCTCAATCACCATCTGACATTTCATGTAGAGTTGAGGGATAACGCCTCGATCCTGTGGTCACGTGCTGACGGGTTCTGAGTTTTGGGTGACTAAGTAATTGAGACCATGCAACTCGCCTACTCACTTTGCCAATGCTAAGGCTAGCAAGAAGACAGTCTTAAGTCATATCTCTGTCCGACTACCTCCTCAAAGACTTATACGGGGTATGCATAAAAACTTTGAGGACGAGGGCAATATTCCACTACAGGAGCTTAAGGTAGCGCAACACCCGCTATCTGTGCTTCAATCAGGGAAGCATCCTTTCGATGACACCAATCACAGAAGACAGCCCACTTCCACTAGTAGACAGCTACAAAAGACTGCCGCAGGTATCCACCTAGACACCAGTGAAGTGCCTTGTGAAAAGCTCAGAGATGCTGGATAGCCTCAACAGTAGAGGTACAATGACTTCACAGATCAGGATACTATCAGCATGAGGCCATCTAAGAGCCACCAGGGTCAACTTGAGTCTTGGTATCATCACCTTATTGATTAACGGCAGGATCGGGCTGAACAGAGGAAAGGTGTTTGGATCCAGGTGATCCAATGGGTATTGGAAGGCAGTCTTTCAACCAAGCCCATGGGTCTGGAACAGGAAAGCAAAACACAGGGAGTTTCCTGTTTTGCCGTATGGCAAACAAAGTTGATCCCAACCAAACCCCACAGGCCAAGAATCCTCTCTGCTATTATTATTATTACTAGCCAAGCTACAACCTTAGTTGGAAAAGCAAGATGCTATAAGCCCAAGGGCTCCAATCGGGAAAAATAGCCCAGTGAGGAAAGGAAATAAGGAAATAAATAAATGATGAGAATAAATTAACAATAAATAATTCTAAAAACAGTAACAGCGTCAAAACAGATATGTCCTATGTAAACTATTAACAACGTCAAAAACAGATATGTCATATATAAACTATAAAAAGACTCATGTCAGCCTGGTCAATATAAAAACATTTGCTCCAACTTTGAACTTTTGAAGTTCTACCGATTCAACTACCCGATTAGGAAGATCATTCTACAACTTGGTAACAGCTGGAATAAAACTTATAGAATACTATGTAGTATTGAACCTCATGATGGTAAGGCCTGGCTATAAGAATTAACTGCCTGCCTAGTATTACGAACAGGATAGAATTGTCCAGGGAGATCTGAATGTAAAGGATGGTCAGAGTTATGAAAAATCTTATGCAACATGCATAATGAACTAATTGAACGACAGTGCCAAAGATTAATATCTAAATTAGGGATAAGAAATTTAATAGACCGTAAGTTTCTGTCCAACAAATTGAGATGAGTGTCAGCAGCTGAACACCAGACAGGAGAACAATACTCAAAACATAGTAGAATGAAAGAATTAAAACACTTCTTCAGAAAAGATTGATCACTGAAAATCTTAAGAGACTTTCTCAATAAGCCAATTTTTTGTGCAATTGAAGAAGAAACAGACCTAATGTGTTTCTCAAAAGTAAATTTGCTGTCGAGAATCACACCTAAAATTTCAAGTCATACAAATTTAAAGAAACATTATCAATACTGAGATCCGGATGTTGAGGAGCCACCGTCCTTGACCTACTTACAATCATACTTTGAGTTTTGTTAGGATTCAACTTCATAGCCCATAATTTTCACCATGCACTAATTTTATCTAAATCTCTATTAAGGGATCCACCGACCCCAGATCTACATTCAGGGGATGGAATTAATGCAAAGAGAATAGCATTCTGCATATGCAACAAGCTTGTTTTCTAGGCCAAACCACATGTCATGTGTATATAGTATGAAAAGTAATGGGCCAAGAACACTACCCTGTGGAACACCAGATATCACATTCCTATACTCACTATGGTGCCCATCAACAACTACTATTTGAGATCTATTACTTAAAAAATCAATAATAATGCTAAGAGACGACCCACCCACTCCCAACTGTTTCAGTTTGAAAACAAGGGCCTCATGATTAACACGGTCAAAGGCAGCACTAAAATCAAGGCCAATCACACAAACTTCCTGACCACAATCAAGGGATTATGTACAACATTGGAGATTGAAAGAAGGGCATCACATGCTCCAAGGCCTTTACGAAAACCAAATTGCAAACTAGGGAATAAATGATTACCTTCAGCAAACCTATTAAGACGTTTTGCCAGAAGATGCTCAAAAACTTTAGATATGGGAGTTATGGAAATTGGGCGGTAATCAATGGGACTCGAGCTACCACAAACACATTTACATAGAGAAGTAACATTACCAATTCTCCAACAAGTGCTAAAAGCTCCTCTTCTTGCCAACTTGCGCAAAATAACATAACTTTGGAGCTAAGAAATCTGCTGTCTTTATAAAAAAAACAAAGGAAAAATACCATTTGGGTCTACACCTCCATAAGCATCAAGGTCCATCAACAGAGCTTTAATTTTCTGAGTTCGAAAAGCTAAACTAGTTAAGTTTAGCCTCAGGAAAACATGAATGAGGAAGTTCAAGTTTTTCATTACTCTGTTTACTGTCAAAAACATCAGCCAAAAGGGTTGCCTTTTCCTATGTTCAGTGAGTGACTGAGCCATCTGGTTCAAGTAAAGGAGGAGCTGTTGCATCTACACCAAAGAATGCAGATTTAAGGGTAGACCACCATTTATGTTCCTGAGTTGTACCAGAAAGGGTTTCTTTTATGGTTAAATTGTACTCCTTTTCAGTTGAGGCATAAACTCTGAGCAAAAGCTCAAAGCCGAGTATAGTTATTCCAGGTAAAATCTGATCTGTTACCCTTCCAAAGATGATAGGCCTCTTGCTTCTCCAAATAAGCACGTCTACAATCATCATTGAACCACGGTTTGTCCTTAGCACACGAGAAGGGATACGCTTATCAATTATGTTGCCTATATTCTCATACAAAGGGACAACACGATCTACATTACTATATAATTGTGACCAATTCAAGCATAAAAGATCATGCAAAATCCCATTCCAGTCTGCTATACAATAATGTAGGGACCACTCCAACCCAACAACCTGGCCCTAGTAACCATGTGTGTGTGCTAGTATATTCCTCTTGCCCAGAATATACCGGGCTGGCAACTCCACTGTGAGGAACATCGCACAGATGTGCATCGGCTTCATCAGCTCGTAGAGAAGATACAAGACTTTGATAGATTATAAAAACAAGCTTCATTTCTTTAAGCCTGGAGTTCCTTGGATGTAGATCAGAGAAACTTTCTTCACTTTTCAGTTGTTCCTTTGACTGCAACAAATTCTTCGTTGGTCAGTGGTTTGCTTTTGGGCCTCAGTTAACTTGTCAAAATTTTCTTTTAGCTATGTATCAAGTTCCTTACTGTACATGAACAAATTGAGGGCACAGTTTCTTCCATACATCATTCATTGTGGTTTGACTCACTTTTGTCTTTAAAGAACCAATATTTGACACTGCCTGATAAATACTGTAGCCCTTCCATATTTCTGAATGTTTATGCTAGCATTATCTGCCTGGTGTAAGGTATGTTAAAAATAGCACTGCTTGGTTCATAGGTTGAAAGAGACCTTTTTCGGTGGGGGGGGGGGGGGATGAGATCCAGATGTGTGGGATGTCCATCCCACACAAGTTCAACATAACCTTAAAGGAGAAATTTCTTCTTGCATTAATTCTTGGCTACTGGTATAAAATGGCAACTGAATTAGTCCTCAAAAACTGCATCTTCTCTAGTGCCCAGGGATAAATGGCAAGGCTATTTCAGCTTGAAATCACCAATTATGTTACCCCCTAACATTAATATTAACATATCATTGGCTACATTGTACCCTGGCAGTATTTTATTCGTTTGAAATAAAGGAGCGATCAGGCATTTGCTTAAAAACTAACTGTTTTGTTGGCATTGAAGAGGAGTTCTGGAGGAATTTGTGCTTTATCAAGTTATTTCTTTGGTGGCAACGGTATTAGTAGCATCACCTTCTCACTGAATTTTAATGTTGAGCATGGTATAAAGTTACTTAGAATTGATTAAACCCCAATGAGTTATGTCAATGAAGCATACTTTTCATCAGGATGCTCTTTACACGTCCTCAAACAACATAAGTTCAAAATGCTCATATACCACAAGAACATTTAAACAACTAAAGACCTGTCCATACTGTTGGGTATGCGCAACAGACAAGCAAGTGATACCAAATCCAGTAACACTAACACACTAGGAGGGTGAGTGGCAAGCAAGAAAGTACGTCAAAAGCGAAGAATCGACAGACATAAATGAACAGCCAGATGCCTGTGAGTGAGCTTGAATGAAACACCAGAAACTCTCTACTAGCAAACTCAAGCGAGTCAGAGGCTGTGAGGGATGATGTTTAGAACCATCAATTATGTTTTGGTGACCTTTCTTTCCTTAGGGATAGTGACACTATATTAAGATAGCACATAAGAGATGATGGTAGAAATAAAGTTTCTGAATTGTTTATAAACTATTCTGAAGGATTACTAATTAAAAACCCATTGAATTCGAGGCATACTCATAACTTTGCCTGTTAATTTTCTTACCAAAATCCTCACTATATTGTTTCCCAAGCATGCCTATAATTCAGAATTTTTAAAGAATTTCGCCCATTGCCAACATTAGTAGTTTGAAGAATTAGTTTAGTCTCCTAATTACTGGTAGGCTAGAATTCTTCTCTCTCCTTACCTTTGTTGGTTTGATTTATCGTTCAAATTAGGATTAATTGATTTTTGTAAATTCATATTAAAATGAATATGACGGCACCCTTGTGTTAGGATATGAGTTAGAAAAACCGTAAATATCATAATGGGTTTCATGACACAAACAAATTTTATAAAAATAAGGTTGGCAGAAATAATTTCACATTTTGAATTGTTGCTAAAGAAATTTTATAAAATATGACAAATTTGAAAGTGATTAGAATTTTTCCTAATGATACAAACCTGTAGCTATTTATAGGGATATCACTTTCCGCGAAGCTGGAAGTCTAGCCATAAGACTTTTAGCGCAATATAACCAACCTCCTGCTGGATGCAGGGAAGGGGGGTAGCCAGCTACCACGCTGGTACACACACACACACCTGTGTTATATCGTCACTTTTTATTGCAGGTAGGACTTATCGGGGGACAGGTGACGGTGGGCCAATATGTATAAATAGCTACAGGTTTTCATCACTAGGAAAAATACAAATTACTTTAAAATTTGTCATTTGTTCCAACACTAACACAAACCTTTGCTATTTATAGGGATTGACTTATTCCTTGGGAGGGTGGAAGTCCGAACCAACTGGCTGGTCTTGGACCTGGGGTTTTCCTGTACATGCTCTGCAAGTAACATAGTAACCCTGACACCTCACTAAACAATTCGTGCAAAGCACGGTCAGCCCCCTGAGCAATGTGTGTGATACTAGCAACGTGTCTAGTCTGGGTAAGAATTCTCAGAAACTTGGGAATCTTAAAATCAACCATAGACGTTACACAATCCCATCTTGCCAGGAGGCAAAGGGACGTAACAAGTACACAGTATCTATCTATACCAGTTTACAAAAAGGGAAAGGTTCTACCTGCAGACAGCAGGGACAAGCTTTGCAGAGTACCATATGTGCTGTTACCCCACAGGTTGGAAGATGAAAGAAAGAGCCAGTCGTCCATCCCAGACTTATCCATGGTTAAACTCAACCCTACTTCATCTGCTACTTGTCCATCAAGGAGGTTGAGGTGAAATAATTTATTACGTAGCCACCACAAGGTCAATGGAGAACGTCTCCAAGTCCCTATGGGTCATGTCTTGCAGGAAGTGGGCGGTGAAGGTCATTTGATGCTTCAGCACACCCCCTGACAAGGTGTACATCACAGTAGTTTTCATAAATTGCTAGGGCTTACTCCTGCCCTTAATGTTATAAGCTCTCTTGTCTTCTTTATGAGAAGGATTGGGATTCAACGCTCGGTCTATGACCTCATGACTCAAAGCTGAGAACGTGTTCTAAGCAATCCTTATCTTGACTTTCCCGGAGCTGACAAAGAGTGCTGCGACTCTAGGGAGAGCTCCTATAGTCTCCTTCAGGTAGCACCTCCAATTTCTCCCTGGCATAGTAGGCATTGATCTGGATCATTGGTCATGCTACAAAGGACTCCCAATCTGAAGGGCTCGAATTCTGGGATCTGAGCTGACAAGAACAAAGTCAAGTATTACATGACCCATCACTGTGAATGAGACACATTGAGGGCGGCCCATGGAGTTCGCCGACAGACTCTCTTGGATCAAGCATCACGAGCGGGAGACCTGTTATCAAGATCAGGTTAAGATCTACTTGCCTGGAGTCCTGAGTCATAGAAGGCACCCTTTGGGGACAGACAAGACGCGACCCATGCACCATGGAGATGGTCTCCCTTCCGACTGAGGGCAGGTAAGCTCAAAATTCCGTATGAAGAGAGGCAATGCAGATGTAGAGGAAAGGTTAATTCCTTTCCGTATGAAGAGAGGCAAGGCTGACGTACAGGAAAGGTTAATTCCTTTCCGTCTGAAGATGAGGTTCAAAGACAAGCGGTAGCCTTTCATCACCGAGACCGAGAGAAACTTTCCTCGCGAAAGTAAAATGAGGAATTCCACTATTGCTGGAATAGTGGCATCGAGGGGAGAGATCCCCCTTTCACGATATCAACTACAGTACAGTCCATTTGGCCTCGTAGACCGAAGCTGAAGATCTACGCAGGTATCCAGACCTCTTCGCAACTTGGTTGCGGAAAGGATTCTCAGAGAGAGGAGGAGCTGAATAGTCTCCAGATGTGAAGTAACAGCGAAGATATAGCTTTGTGAACGATGTTCACATGTGGCTGTTAGAGTAGATCGTGTCGCAGAGAAAGTTCTCTAAGGATTTCCGTTGGGAGTTGCAGACGAGTCTGCTGGGCGAGAAGTCTTGCTAGAGAGAAAAGTTTAATGGGCAAGACGAGACTGTCAACGACACGGCCTGCTCCAAAGAGCAATGACGGGGAATGGATGAATTCAATTGCCACCAGAGGAATCCCCCGAAGGGAAGACCATACAGGTGAAGAAAGTTTCTTGTGGATGGGAATAGGCAACCACCACCTGCTGCTGCTATCAGCGACTCTTACTGCAAGCAGGAAGATTGCTGAACACTGGCTGGAGGAGGGACTCTCCCTCGGAAGGGGAGTGGATGAATCTAGCTCCCGCTGGAGGAATCCCCCAAAGGGGAGACAACTGGTGGGTGAAGGAAGCCGTTCTCGCAGATGGGAAAAAACAACCAACAACTACTGATACAGTTGTCAATTCTCTCCATAGGGCAGAGGTTGTTGGTGGTACTCTCCCTAAGAATGGAATGTTCCAACACCTGGAGGTGAACCTCCTGGCCACACACTGTTTTTCCATCAAGTTGCCTGAAAAACGTAGCTGAAGCTCGAATCCGAGCGTCCCCCCCCCCCCCCCTTGAAGGGGATTACCCCTTGTCCATTAAGAAGGCTGTCCTCATCTTTAGGAGATTTAAATAATGGTACCGGTCGGACTCTGACCAGAGCCCGGAGGCCGAGTGGCACAGCATGTGGCAAACTCTCCTTTGATGCATCTAAAGGGAGTGTCAAATCCGGTGAAGGGCTGAAGAGGTCGACTCCTCGGCAGCGATTCTTATTTGTCAACTGTCTTCTCAGGTCTGTCTCCTGCCCAGGGTCCCAAAGAAAGCAGAGAAAAGGGAGACCCCTCGTGGTGAAACACCTGGTATCTGGCAGCCCCTGAAGAGGTTGGATTCGAAGGAGTCCAAACGGGCTTAATGAACTAAGTGAAACCGAGATCTATGATATGTAACCACTAAAAGTGCGTCTTGTAGAAGGAAGAGATTACCATCATCTTCTGCCTTGGACCCTATCGATATACAGAAAACCTTCTGTAAGTTGATGTAGAACTTATCAAAGGGTACCCGTCTCTGATCAGGAAGCCGGGATATCTCTGGAAATTTACTTCAATCCTCAGATCGCTGTAAACTCGAGAAGTTGTCTCGGTGGTAACGAAGGTCAGCCATCAAGTCTGTTTGGATCAGCCAGTTATCCTGAAGTTTTCAGTGAATGAAGTCGATCCTGACGGACCAGGTCGACACCATAATAAAAACTCTCATGAAAACTTGAGGTCCTGTCGAAACCAAGGCACCGCACCTTAGCATGTCTTTATGATCGATACTTCCTTGACGACGGATGTTCTGGAATCTAGTAGTACGAATCCTAGTGGTCAAATGTGTACTGTACAGGAAGTCCTGTGGACTAACTGCTTGTTTGACTGTACAATATGTCGTCTTCTCGCCGAACAGAGTTTGATGAACTAACTTGTTCCAGGAGGAGAGGACAAAACTGGAGACTTCTATAGGCAGAACTGACTGTAGGAGCTCGGAGGTACCTTGATGAAACCAGTAGTTCTGCCAAAAAGATGTAACGCACGAATCTGGGCGTCCGACAGGATGTTCGGGTAGCATAAGTTATAGAGAGAACCACTCTCACACCTCAACAGGCGGGTGGAAGAGAAGTGTGTGTGCTCTTGTAGCTGAGCTGCAGATTCTCTGTCCTTGTCGAAAAGAGATGAATAGGCCTACTCTGAAATAGTAAGATCGGATTACCCTCTACGGGGCAAACCTAACCAGAGGACAAGAAAAAGAGTTACTGCTAGAAGTGAACATCAGCCGATGGGCAAACTCAAGCTACGGGCGAGTGTCATTGTCAGAGTTGACTAACAAGACTGAGGTCAAGCTAAGGGTTGGTTGCATATGCCTCTCCGGAGGAAGATCCTGTGGATGGAAGGCTAAAGTTGTTTGCACAAGTTCTGAGGGAGCGTAGGCTGCATCAGGTGTTCCTAGGCGGTACCCACCCAAGTAAAGTACTGACCAGAACCAATATTACTTAACTTTACTGGTCGGAAGAATCACTGCCACTAAGTTGCTATCGCCATAACATAAGCAAGAGCTGAATTCAATCCCCTCAAAGAGGAAAAGAATAAGGGAATAACCCCACAGGGTTATGTTTCCCAATGCAAGAATGAAGGGCAGAGGAGAGGATCTAAGGAATTGACCAAAGAACCACAACATTGATCCAACACGTTCTCAAACTTATAGAGAGAAAAGAAGCAAATTACTAAAGGATTATGTTTGAAATATTCGTTCCAAATCACTAGACAGGCTTCGCTGAAAGTAATATCCCTATACATAACAAGGGTTTGTATTAGTGTTGGAACAAAAGGTGTCTGTAAGGGGGCATCGTAGGGAAATTATTATATTATGTACTTGTTCGCTGTGTTCTCTTTGCCTACCAGTCTCTGCCAGCTGAATGAGTAGAGATTATGGGTTACACACCATCTGGTTGCACTGTTGTTGGCAGATCCTTGCCGGTAAATTTCCCATTTCTGAAGTTTATTAAATCCTCATTCTCACTACCCAATGGGATTAGTATCATGGCTTGCCTGTCAGGCATAACAGATGGTGAGGATAGGCCTTAAGGCTCACAGGCAGTAGGTATTCTTCTAGCCAAACCAAATAGGAAGATGTTTGAGATGCATCATAGTGAGTTTTATTATATTATAATCTTGGTATCAAGTTATTATTAAGATACTTTAGCTATTTCTTATTTCATCTTTAATAGTGACAGATACCGTATTTTATCATACTGTTAACAACCATTCAAGTAATAAAGGGTTGACTTGAAGCGGCAAAGGTAACAGAGCTTCAGACAAAGTTGTCAGACATAGCAATGTTTCCATTTTTACGCGTTTACAACATTTTGTATCTGTACATTATATAAAGTAATACCCGACTCAACACCATTAATACGTTCCACGTGACAACATATGACTATTTTTGCCATAGGGTCATATTTTGGCCTTAAGAAGAAAGTGATATACGAAGCATAATAAAAATGAAAAAGTACAGTACATATAACCTGCTATCATTTTATAAAAACTGACCCCAAAACATAGTTTCTACGGGGATCCTCTGCATCTCCAAAATTGTTATTCTATGGAAAGAGGGGGCGGGTTACGAAAACTTATGAATGGGTCGTTTGTCCAAATATCCATGGTCAGAAAGATAAAATGATATTTACATACTAAAATAAATTTTTGAATATAATTACCCGCTGGTTATATAATGGCTAAAGTCCCTGACGCCTCGGCAGGAAATTCAAATCTCGTGCGCGGCTTAGCGCAGATATGCCAGGCGTACCCCAGCGCCCTCGCGGTACTACAGGTAGAACTATGCTCAACTAATTCAGATTTTCCATGCCCCAATGTCTCTAGAGGGGAGGAGGGTGGGTCTAAAACTTATATAACCAGCGGGTAAGTATATTCAAAAATTTATTTTATTATGAAAATATCATTATTAAATATAAAACTTACCCGCTGGTTATATAATAGCTGATTGACACCCATTGGTGGCGGGTCAGAGACAGCTGCATAATTAGAAATTCACTTAAGAGTTACATAAACAACTTAAGCGGTTCTCACCTGATAAGTAAGCTGACAGTAATGCTCTGCCTCATTTTGTCTGCTATCCTTAGGAGATCCAGTGATCCACTCGGGGCTGATGATCTCTAGGAGCTGTCAAACGGTACCACCACCTATAACATGACAGGACCTCAACTAATACCCTTGTTCCGGGCGCTCTCTGGGAACAAAAAGACCACCTGACTAGGTCAAAGATTGCGGAAGATTGCTGACCAATCTTCACGTACAATCATAAAAAATATATACAACAGTTCCAAGAGAAGAAAAGGGATACTAGGAATTTAGGGAAATGTAGTGGAGGATGTTTCACCTACTACTGCACTCGTTGTTACGAGTGATCCCAAAACGTAGACGTCTTCATAAAGAGACTGGATACGGTAAAAGTAATGTAAGGCGAATACAGGATTACCCCTTCACAAGGCTGTATACGCAATGCTTTGCAGAGAACAGTTTAGTTTAAAAGTTACCGAAGTTTCTACAGCTCTAACTTCGTGAGTCTTTACTCTTCGACATCTTATGATCTGTCACCCAACCGTGTGAAAGAACCTTTGTACAGTAATTAAAGTCTATACGAGATGATAGTGTTTTAGACATAGATAGCGCAGGCTTCTTGACCGTGCACCCAAGAGTCATGAATACTCTTAATTTCTTTGTTCCTGTCCCGATAAAACTTCATCGTTTTAATCGGGCAAAAAACTCTTCACAGCCCATCACAAACCAAATTCGAGATGATAGTGATCCCGAAAGATTTAGGCTATGGATGAGAAGGATGTTTGTTAATGACCAAGAATCCAGATTGCAAGGTACCTATGGCTTAACCATTGTGAAATCCATGTTCTTGCTAAAAAGAGGGAATTTCACTGACCTCAACTATGGTAGACTTACTCAGAAAGTCTCCAAAGTTAGGCCTTAAAATGAAACCAAGTGTAAAGGCTCAGATCTGTCACTACCGCGAAACTCCAGAAACGAACCCTAAATTTCAGGCTGGCGCATCTTGCTGACGCCTCTAAGTCATCTCAAATGATCCGAGAAGATATATAAGGTCTCTATTTGATAGATCCAATCTTCTGCGTCTGAAGACAGCTGCCCGCATACTCCTGTACCCTTTGATGGTCGAGGAAGAAAAAATGTGTTTTCTTCCAAGGTCTAAGAAGAAATAGGCTTTAGCTCTACACCACTCCATAAAACATGACAAATTCGTAGATAATTTGTATTTTTCCTAACTATACAAACCTTAGCTATTTAAAGTGGGTAATTACTTTCGGCGAAGCTGAAAGGACGAGCCATAAAAATTTAACGAGGGATTACTACCCCACCGCTAGTTAGCGGGGGGTAGGGAGGGTAGGGGGTAGGGAGGGTAGTTAGCTACCCTCCCCCCTCACACACCTGTGTTGTAAGCTCACTTTGCTTAGAGCTAGGACTTCATAGGGGACAGGGCTGGCGGGCAAGTTTGATTAAATAGCTAAGGTTTGTATAGTTAGGAAAAATACAAATTATCTACGAATTTGTCATTTGTTCCGTAACTGGAATACAAACCACACTATTTAAAGTGGGTGACTTAACCCTTAGGAAGGGTGGAATAAGTCCCAGCCATACTGACTTTTGGCTTTGCCCAGGGACTCATTATCTGAGTGTGTCAGCACTCAACAATAAAGAGTCCCTGCACCTCGCTCGCACCTTGCTATGCAAGGGCTGCAGCCTACATAAGCTGTGTGTGAAGGAGAAAAGTGTGACTTGTCCTAGGAAGTTGACCTGAAGTTCTTTAGATGGAAACTTTAGGCTAGGACTCTCCCAATACCATCTAGTCAGGGTATGGGGACGTGACAGTATTAACTTAATACTAGGAACACAAGGGAACATGGTTTACCTGCAGTGGTTTGAGGTCAGCTGTGCAGAGAACACAGGATGCTGCTTTCCCCAAGAGAGGGGAGGATGAAGAAAAGAATAAGGGCCAGGCATACCTTTTCATTCATGCAGACTAAAACCGGGTAACAATGCCCTCAACCCTCTGCTACTTGTCCATTAAGGGGCCTGAGGTTTAAACCAGCTGTTGTGCAGCCACCACAGGACCGACAGAGAACGTATAGAGCCTCCTGTGGGTCACATCTTGCAGGTAGTGGGCTGTGAAGGTCGTTTGACACTTCTACACCCCTGCTTGTAGAACCTGCGTCACTGAGAAGTTTTTCTTGAAGGCCAGGGAGGTAGCTACTCCCCTGACATCATGAGCTCTAGGACGACGTGATGGAGGAGGGTCAGGATTCAGAGACAGATGAATTGCCTTTCGAATCCATGCTGAGATGATTTTCTTGGTAACCCTCCTCTTCGATCTCCCAGTGCTGACAAACAAAGCCCGCACTTGGGGACGAACTGCAGCTGTTCTCTTCAGGTATAGCCTCAGACTCCTTACTGGGCACAGTAGGAGATGGTCTGGGTCATCTGTTTCGGAACGAAGACTCTAAATCCGGAAGGAGTCGAAGCGAGGGTCCGGCACACCTGGATTCTGAGTCTTAGCAATAAACTCAGGGACGAAGCTGAACGTTACCTCCCCCCATCCCCTTGAATGGGCAATGTCATTCGAGAGACCATGAAGTTCGCTAACTCGCTTGGCTGACGCCAAAGCTAGTAGGAACACAGTCTTCCAAGTCAGGTGGCGATCAGAAGCCTGGCGTAATGGTTCGTAAGGAGGTCTCTTAAGAGACCTGAGAACTCGAACCACGTTCCATGGAGGAGGTCTCGCTTCCGACTGAGGGCAGGTAAGTTCATAACTACGTATGAGTAGGGAATGTTCTAGCGAAGAAGAAATGTCCACTCCTTTGAGCCTGAAGGCTGGACTTAAGGCTGAGCGATAGCCTTTCACTGCCGAGACTGAAAGGCGCATTTCTTCTCGCAAATACACGAAGAACTCCGCTATTGCTGGAATAGTGGCATCGGGTGGAGAGATACCCCTTCCACGACACCAACCACAGAAAACTCTCCACTTTGCCTGGTACACCCCTGCGGATGACTTTCGCAGGTGTCCAGACATCCTTTCCGCAACTTGTTGCGAAAATCCTCTCTCTGCGAGATGTTGGATAGTCTCCAGGCGTAATGCCGAAGCGAAGCTACGGCTTGGTGAAAGATGTTGGCGTGTGGTTGTTTGAGTAGCTCGTGTCATGGAGGGAGTTCCCTCAGAAGCTCCGTGAACCATTCTGCTTGATGCCACAGCGGAGTCATGAGAGTCATCGAGAGGTTGACCGATAGTCTGGTCTTGTTGAGTACCCTCCTCATCAGACAGAACGGGGGAAAGGCGTATACGTCGACGTTATCCCACCGTTGTTGGAAAGAATCTTGCCAGAGCGCCTTGGGGTCCGGGACTGGGGAACAGTACAGCGGCAGTTTGAAGTTCAACGCTGTCGTGAACAGATCCACAATCTGGGAACCCCACAAAGTCAGGACTTTGTTGGCTACTTGACAATCCAAAGACCACTCGGTACTCACTATCTGAGACGCTCTGCTCAGACTGTCGGCAAGCACATTTCTTTTGCCCGGAATGAAGCGAGCCAAAAGTGAAATAGAGTGGAGTTCGGTCCATCTCAGTATCTCTACTGCTAGATGGGATAGCTGTTCTGAAAAGGTACCTCCCTGCTTGTTGATGTAAGCCAGTACTGTGGTGTTGTCGCTCATCACCACCACAGAGTGATCCGCCAGGTGCTGTTGGAACTGTTGAAGGGCCAGAAAAACAGCTTCATTTCTAGCAGATTTATATGGAGGCACTTTTCTGATTCTGATCACAGGCCTGAGGTCCTGTGGTTCAGAACGTGGGCTCCCCCCCCCCCCCCTTTCTTTGAGGCGTCCGAAAACGGCATCAAATCCAGGGGGAGGACGAGAAGATCCACTCCCTTTCGTAGGTTCTCGTCTGCCACCCACAGCTGAAGGGCCGTCCGTTCCGCGAGACCCATAGGGATCAAGACGTCCTGGGAATCGTGTCCTTGACTCCACCGGGACTTGTCGCCACTGCAGGGATCTCATTCTGAGACGACCGTTGGGAACTAGACGAACCAAGGAAGAGAGATGGCCGCGGAGACGTAACCACGATTGGGCTGGGAGTTCGTCTCGTCTGAGGAAAGGACTTGCGACCTTCCTCAGCCTTGCTATCCTGTCGTCTGATGGGAAGGCTTTGAGGAGATTGGTGTCCAATATCATGCCTAGATATACCAGTGTTTGGGAAGGAAGCAGAGAAGACTTCTCGGGATTTACCATGATCCCTAGATCTTGGCAAATCCCCAGAAGTTTGTCTCGGTGACGAAGAAGGGTTGACTCCGAGTCTGCTAAGATCAGACAGTCGTCCAGATAACGGAGGAGACGGATGCCAATCTTGTGTGCCCACGAAGATATCAGGTTGAACACACTGGTGAAAACCTGAGGTGCTGTTGAGAGACCGAAACACAGCACCTTGAACTGGTAGATCTTGTTGTCTAAGCTGAATCTTAGGCACTTCCTTGAAGACGGATGGATTGGGATCGGGAAGTACGAGTCCTTCAGATCCAGTGTGCACATGAAGTCTTGCGGTCTCACTGCGAGTCTGACCGTGTCTGCCGTCTCCATGCTGAACGGGGTCTGCTTGACAAACCTGTTTAGAGCCGAGAGGTCGATGACCAGTCTCCAGCCTCCAGACGCCTTCTTTACAAGAAAGAGTCGACTGTAGAAGCCTGGGGACCCGTCGACGACCTTTTGGAGAGCGTCCTTCTTCAACATGGTCTCGACTTCTGCCCAAAGGGCTTGCCCTCTTGTCGATCCCATGGCAAGAGAGCTCAACGACACTGGATTCGCTGTCAGGGGAGGAAGAGATGTTATGAACGGGACGCGATATCTTTGGCTGATCTCGGAGATCATCCAGGAATCGGCCACGAGTTCCTGCCACCTGTTCGCGATACTTTGAAGGCATCCCCCCACTGGTGGACATGCGGGGAGACTGCCAATCCTGGCATTTGCGGACTCGGCCACTCCCCCTAGCATTTTTGCCTCCCCTGGAGGACTTCTTGCCTCTCCTGTCCTTGACGGGAAAGGGCTGTTTGGACACCGCTACCTTTGCTGCTACTGCCGGCTTTGTCGTCTTTGCAGGGCGAGGTTATTGAGGTGCTGGAGGCTTATAGGGCTTTGATGTTAAAGCCCTCTGGAGGAAGGAGTCCTGGTTGGACTTCCTCCACCTCTCAGCCGCCTGCTCTACATCTTTCGGCTCAAACAGACTACTCCCCTAAAGGGAGGAATGTCTGAGCTTACTGACCTCGGTGTTCGGGATCTTCGAGTTGAATCTTTCAGACACCGTATCACGGCATTTCAGGATAATGTTAGCCCACAATTTCGAGACTTGGTTGGCCAGAAACTCGATGGTACGAGTGCCTGAAAGAAGGAAGGTCTCCAAGGCCTTCCTGGTACTCTCCTTAGACAAGTCTTCGGATCGTATCAGGATGCCAAGAGATCCTAGCCAGATATCCAGCCACGAAGGGGCCTGCATGGCACACTTCTCTACCTTCTCCTGGCAGAGAATCTCCGAGGCCGAGAACGACACTGGCCGGTTGGAGTCTCTCTCGAGAGGGACTCCCCTGGAGAGCTCTTCCACAGAGTAGTGGAGGGGAAGAGCTAAACAGGACTCCTCGACAATTTCAAAGTACCTCCTCTGGTGGACACGAGGAGGTGGGAGGAGTTTGTTTCCGGCGCTCGAACGGCTGGAGGAGGCTAGCTAGGAGAGTTGGCTCTTGACCTTATCTCTGGCACTCTTGACCCCCTGGGACCAGGGCAAAGCTGGTTTTAGGAGGCTTTTGAGTACCAAAGACTCGGTCCAGAACCGTGTCCTTGCCTTCTCGAGGAGGAATCTCCGGATCCGAAAATCCGTTAAGGTTCCTCATCAGTCAAAACTTGCCAAAAGGCATGCTCCGACTCCTGTGGCTCTCCTCCTGATGGACTAGCAGCAAGGTCTCCAGTCCCCAAAGGCTCTTCTTGGGGGACTCGTGGACGTTCTTCGCGGGCTTGGCTGGTTCTGGTCTGATCCTCTAAGAAGATTTCGGAACCGTCTTGGAGTCCTTCGACTCCCTCCTGGAAGGGATGCAGGATTCCAACAAAGATGGTGGGGGGCTCTTCTCCGCCTCCACCCGAGGAGACTTCTCGGCGCGAGGTGGGTTTCTCCCATTGGTGCGATGAGAGAACGCTTCACCTCACGAGAATACCCTGAGGACAGAAAACCCTCATCCACAGGGGATGGAGGGAAAGTCTGGGGAGGGGAGGGAGCCTTCCTCGACAGCTTCCGAGGAACCAGTTTCGCCCTTGGAGAAGTAACCACGTCGTCCACTCCTCTCTTCCTCTTAAGGGGGGCCGAGATAGCCGCTGATTTGAGGCCTAGTTCAGAGAAAGCACGTTTGAAAGCCTGCGCAACCGGTCTGATCAAGGTCCCAAACCAGGGCAGCCGACTGATAGCAGCGCTGTCTGAGGCACCCTCTGGAGGGAAGGGGGTCATAAGATCCCTAGGAGTGGAAACTACAACAAGGTCTGCCTGAAAGAAAGAAGTTGTAGAAGAAAAGTTCCTGGACCTGTCCGGAGATTTTCTTCCCTCCGTTGACCGCGCTGTCCTGCGCTTATGGGGGGGGGGGAGGGGGGGGGATGAATATGACCTGACTGCGCGTCGTACTGCAGGATCCTGAGTGGGAACGCGCTGTGGGTCGCGCTGGGCATCGCAAGCGAGCGTTGGCGCGTAGGAGAGTTCGTGCGTGGGCGAACGATGGCGCGCAGGAGAAGGAGCTCGTGGGCACGCAGGCGACAGGGCGCGTATGTGTCAGGGGGTGTAGGTGACGGGGCGCGTTGGCGCGTGTTCCGGAGACCTCGGATGGAGTGCAGCCACAGGATGTTGAAGGGCCCGTAAGGGCGAAGCCGTAGGGCGCGTGCGTGCAGGGCGAATATCCCTAGCGTGCGGGCACGCAGGAGGGCTCTCATCAGGAACAGAAGTTCTGGCAGTGGGCGCGCGATGGCGCGTAGGCTAGGGATGGCGAGCAGGTGAGGTCTGATGGCGAGTTAGCGATCGTGGAGGAGAGCGCTGGCGAGCAAGAGAGGGAGGAAGAAGACTTCTCTTTGGAGCCCTGATCCGAAGATCGAAGGCGAGCAGGCAAGCGTTGGGGAGCAGGAGAGCACTGGCGAGCAGGAGAGCGCTGGCGCACAGTAGATCGCTGACGAGCAGGAGACCGAGGGCGTCCATGGCGTGTATCAGGCCGAGGGCGTGCAGAGGTCCGGTGGCGAGCAGGAGATCGTGGGCGCGTAGTCGCTGGAACTGCAGGACGAACAGGAGATCGTGGGCATGCAGGAGAGCGCTGGCGAGATGAGACAGCAACTGGAGGGCGCTTGCGCACAGTAGTGCACTGGCGAGCAGGCGAACGTTGGCGCACAGGGGAAACCTGGCGCTTAAGGGACTTACACACAATGTGTGAAAGCCCCTTTTGCCCCGAAGGGACCGGTGCCCGTTTGAAAACGGGATGGGTGGGCGCCCACAGCGCGTCAGCAGCCAGGAAAGGTGTAAGGCAGGTCAGCAGGTCTGGCAGGCGTAGGAGATCGCGAACGATCTGCGGAGAGGTCCAGGTCCAAAGAAGTAGCAGGAACGGTAGCTGAAGGACGAGGTTCCTCTGCGGGGGACTGCGAGGATGAAGATCCAAAGAGGCGCCTTCTAACACCCTTGTGAGGAGAAGGAAGACCTCGGCGACGAAGAGGATGGCGAGCCTTACGTCGGATACGTCTTCTGGGAGCAGCAGGCAAACCACCGGCAGTCCTCCCAAGAGGAGTCTCTGTCAGTGAACACCCCCCCCCCCCCCGGGGGGGGGGGGGGGAATCACCCACAGGAGAGATTGTTGAACTTAGTTCCTCCCTTAAAGGATGTTCGGAGGGGGGAGCTAAGCCTTCAGCTACAACTGGAGCAGGGGTTTGAACACTCTCACTGGAAACGTCTGCCACAACAGCCTCAACAATAGACAGAGGGTCAACCTCTGCTACCGCCGGTGACAGTTTGACAGCTGCTCCCAACCTGATCATGTCAAACAGGCCTTCCTTGGAGGGCAAACCCTGAAGCCCCAAGGAAGCCCAAAGCTGCAAAAGATCATCATAATTCAAATCAGGAGAAATAATTAAATCCTCCCCCGGGGGAGGAGGAGGAGCTGCCTCGCTATGGGAGGCAACTCCCTCTCCCAAACCCCGAGATCGGTCAACAACAGTACGGCCTACGCTACCACTCGACGGCCTCTCGCGAGAGGCCGGAGGCCGACCGAATGGGAGCTTCGCAGGAGGTTTGGGCTACGGAAGAAGAGTCCTTAGGATTTTCCTTCTTCAAAGAAACCTTTGAAGGAGAAATATCCCGTTTGGACTTCTTCTTCCGGCGCCGAGAAAACCTCTCCCACTGGGAGGTAGGCCACTCCCTACATTCCATACATACGTTATCACTTTCACACCGCTGGCCCCTACAATAAGGGCACAAGGTGCGTGGATCCGTTTCGATAGAAGACATGAAGGTCCCACAAGGGCGGTCAGGTAACACAGGGCACTTCCGCAATGTAGAAGCCAACTTCACAACACTCTAGAAAAGAGATGGCTGTCGTGTAGGCGAGGGTGACAGCGGACATGTCCGTCTAGCACCCGAGCCGTAAGCAAAGTGAGCTTACAACACAGGTGTGTGAGGGGGGAGGGTAGCTAACTACCCTCCCTAACCCCCCCTAACTAGCGGTGGGGTAGTAATCCCTCGTTAAATTTTTATGGCTCGTCTTTTCAGCTACACCGAAAGTAATTACCCACTTTAAATAGCGTGGTTTGTATTCCAGTTACGGAACAAACCCTAATTGGGTTGGAAAACCTTGAGGCAAATGTCCTTTGTATAAGCGATAGCCTCAGCTGTCTCCTTCGAACAACCCTATAGATCGTAGGGGTTTTCCGAAATACTGGAGGCAGCTAGATCTAAAGCTTGATGGTTTAAAATAAAGCGTTTGTGATCCTGACACGGGAAAAAAGACTAATGACATGCTTCCAGCATGGTCCCAGCATGAGTCCAGTATGATTCCGGCATGCTGCCTACACTCAACATGTCGTGAGAGAGAATCAGGATCTAGAACCGCCTCCCAAAATGCGTCCATATCGGTCGTAAGAAACCGATATTAAAGCTAGGCTTGTTGAAAAAGAAGCATCAACAACGTGAACCTCATGCTGTGAGGTTAAGACCTGATCGTGTGTAATCAGTGAGTGTTCAACAAACTTAAAGCCAAAGCTTGACACGAGGGAGCGTTAGCTGCGAGGCCAAAGAGACGCGAAGGAGAGACCATAGTCCGTTTTTACTTCTGTGAGAAAAAAGACTGACTGTATGCGTCTAGCATTCGACCATAATGTTGCATGTGCTTGCATTGCCGTAAGGTGTCAGCGTGCTGTATGCATTCACCTTGTCGTGTGGATACAGCACTCTGTGTGTATTCCACTTGTTGTAAATCTACAGTGTGCTGCGTGGAGGCGACAGCATAGCGTCCGGTCATTGACGGAAAGACGTAACAGTTTGCCTAGAGTAGTCCGCGTGTAGCATGCGTCCGCATGAGTGATAGTCGCGCGTCCCGCAGACCGCGAAAATGAAAGGATCAACTTTGACTGTCAGTGTCCAACATAAGACTAGACTGGCGTCTGCGTCTGTGACTGCGTGAGGGAGAGACCAGAACTTGCGTCTGTGTCTGCGTGACATCTGCCGTAAGAGAGAGACCAGACTGCTACAAGCACCCGCTCTAACGCTTCTCGTAACACGAGCATATCTCTGCGAGGAAGCGTTACTAAGCATAGGAGAATTATGCCTTCTGACACTAATCGGAAAACCATTTCTTTGATCTATGGTAGTCCTTAGACTCTTTTAGGAGAAAAATTTTTCCCCACCCCGAGAATCGTAAACGCTAAACACAGATGGAATAGATCTCTTTTAGTTCAGACCAAATCTACACTCACAAGGTATCGAGTGCGCCAACTCAAGCGTGGGCGAAGGCCAGGAGAGAACATCAACCGCAGTCCTGTGAGCGACCCGAGACTGTCCCTATGACATTTCAAGCGCGCCTTGAACGTATCCAATGCTGTGAGATACCGTCAACAGTAGTCGCTAGACCTCAGAAGAAAGTGATAGACATTTCCCCAAACTGGGGGAGGAGAAGAAGTGTGAACAGAAGCAAACTGAGCACCTTTTCCCCCTTAGAACGATGTGTTTTACACGATTCTGGTGCCGACACGTCGCCTTCTTCCGAAAAGAAAAAACTTCTGGCGAACATTAGTTACTGCAGGATAAGTTATTAGAAAACGTACGACACCTGAAAGGTCTTGGACATATTGATTGGTGACTACCAAGTCTAGGTTTTGCGTCCTTCGATGAGGACAAAGTCTTTCCTCCCTGAAAGTGCGTCAGATTCCAGAGGAAGAGCTAGGATTGTATGTGACTTATCTGACTTTCGCTTCTCTCGTGGAAGAAAAAACACACTCAATTGCTTCCTGTTTAAGCATCAAAACGCACCTGCTGCGAGGGTAAGTTCTGTTCGCGTGCATACATGACGAGTAACTTCCTAGTCTGGTAGACAGGGAAAACATAGAACCTCATTCTTGTCAGGGAACTGCATTCTAATACGCAGAAAACAGTTACAAGATCCATAATACCATAGCGATGACGAACTGATTGCTTCAAGACATTCCAACTTCGCTCTATTCAAGATACTATGTCACATGGTTGTGATGTCATAGCTCGACAATCGTAGACGAAGAAAAGAGCATTACTTCATCATTCCAAAGTGGAGAAGGAACATCTTGTACTGCATCAACAATATCGCTCGGAGGAACAAACGTTTAATGCACTAGGTCCGCGAAGTACCTCAGCCTACCGACTTTCCTTCTCCCAAGGGTTGGAACGTAAGGATGAGGTACAGGACTAGGAGCAAGGTGAACACGAACAAACACCTCCTCCAGAGCACTGCGCTATGTTTACGAGTCACTAACAAGAGGGGTTTAAAAACATAATACAATAAATCATAAAAAATCTGCCCGTGGTGGGAGATATACTTTTACGTTCTATTCTCATAAAGGCCTTAATGTCCTTTCTGTTGTAGCAGCTGCAAGCACTGCATCAATTTCTACAGTAAGGTTCGTTATTTTTCTCAGAATGATTTAATGTTAATTTATTTATTTATTTTACCATTAATTTACTGGGCCATTGTTCCCTAAAGGAGCCCTTTGGGTTAAAGTATCTTGCTTTCCCAACTAGGGTTGTAGCTGGCTAGTAACAAAAGTAAAATAAAATAAATAGCGACACCATCAACTCAACTAGCGAAAACTCTGAAGTCGGAACGAAGAGTAGCAGGTAAAAAAAAAAATTTGAGGGAAACTTTAGAAAAATTCTCATGAGTTTCTGAAAGTTATTCCCTTCCTTTTACAATCTATCCTAGGAAGAGAAGTCTTGATTCTTAGGAATCCACTCCTTGTGATTCTGAATTCAGACCTCAATACTTAGAGGTTTTAATTCTAGTTCTCCCAACCAAGAGTTAGCCCAGCAGGCCTTGGTCCAAAAATATATCTTTCTAGTTAAGATTTATTTCTTAATATAGCGCCTGGAGCAACAATAACTCAACACTAGACGGTCATGGTCAGTTAGACATCAAAGTCTATTGTCATAGGTTGCGAAGCGTCCACACTGATGCTGAAGCGTCCGCACTGGCGCTGAAGCCTCCATACTGATGCTGAAGTGTCAAAGACCGGAATCGAGACACCCAACCGCACTGTTAACGGCAGGCTGAAAAGACTTCATAAACGACACCCATCAGGTGGCGGTGGCGGCACCAACCGCACTGTTAACGGCAGGCTGAAAAGACTGCATAAACGACACCCATCAGGTGGAGGTGGCGGCACTGCGTCCGCGCCGAATGAAAGGTAACACACGCAGAACGACTCTAACTTTGTTTTCAGCTTAGCGCCTTTGAAAACACTAATACCTCGCTTTATCTATAGTGAGGGTGAGCGCTCTGGTGATCGACAGAAAACGCTCGAGAGGACTTCAGTTCGGGTCTTAAAAGACTGAAATGCCTGGTTACCCTCTCGATTCCTTTCGTCGTTCGACTTAACTTCGCCCCTGGGTCCAGGAGCTCGACAGAGGTCTAAGGCTAGGATAACGACAGGTCCGAATAGAAGCACTCTCCACTGAATAAAATTCACTGCACAATTTATCACTAAAAAATTTGCACTATACTCTTTGGCACAAAGATAGTTTCATAATTACCTGAAAACCAAAGTATACGCTCTCTCAAACGAAATGAACTGCGTAGAGAGACTTATAATTTTGTCACTGTTTATACTGTTTGAATGGGAATGCAAATGTACCGAATCCCATATTAATGTAACAAAATATTAAATATCAAATATTACCTTAATACTGTAGATATAATATTTATAAATTAAAATAAACTCAAATTAAGAAGTTCCAATAAAAGACGAATCATCACTCGTACCATTGGGACATCTATAAATAATATACGAACAATTTTAGTATTCCAAAAACCACCAAGGCAACAACGATACATAGAATCGTGCGCTCCATCGATTGTAAACAATACTGCATTGTATAAAATAAACTGAACTGTAACTTCCTTTGATCTCTGACTAAGGAAAAAATACTGAAAGGACCAATTAATTGCAAAATAAAATGTTCCTTTTATATAGTACAACTTAAAACTCTTGAGAAGTAAGAAGAATGTACTATTCATAAAATCGCTACAATATATTGTAATATCGTAACAATACTGACTACTGCGTAACAAAAATAAACTGAACGCTAGTTAATCTTTGCAAACAGATCGAAGATTATCTAAAGAAAAATATTAAAAGGATAAAATTTTCTCAAAATAATTCTTTTAATCTAATTTATAACTTAATACTTCAAAAGCATATTCACTTATATTCTTTGTAAAAAGCACGACAGACTTTTAGCCTACGGAAGAGGCTGTGATGTCATCAATGGACGAAATGTTTACATTTCGCCCTTATGCTTTCATGAGGTTTAAAATAGGTTGAAAAACCTTCTAACCCTACCTTCAAGTTATAAATACGTGATCACAGATCAAATAAAACAAATATGTGAAAGCCAAAACTCAAAAACGTTAATACATCACCAAAAAACGTCCAGAGTAAGAAAACGAGAGATTTTCCAACAGAACAGCCAGCTATGGCCGGCAGGAAAAATCTGAATTAGTTGAGTATAGTTCTACCTGTAGCACCGCGAGGGCGCTGGCGTACACATGGCATATCTGCGCTAAGCCGCGCACGAGATTTTGAATTTCCTGCCGAGGCGTCAGGGACTTTAGCCATTATATAACCAGCGGGTAAGTTTTATATTTAAAAACACAGGATAATGATAGGGAAAAATATATGATTCATGCATTTTGCTAGATATTAAAGAATATATTTACCAATTTAATATTTGCTTTTCCCTCTTAATTCCAAATGAAATACACCAAACAGACCAACATTTTACAATTTCTAGTAGTGAATCATGTGTTGGCAAGAAATTAAATAATCATACAATTACCAATCTCTGCAGATTTTTATACTCTAGATCAGGTTAAGTATGAGGCATTATGCAGGTAAAGTGAATCCCTCCACAGATAGATATAAAAAAAACAGACCTGTTGCACCTCGTTGGGTTAGGTTAGGTTGGATTTCCAAAGACCTGACTTTCTTGAATCAGGTTAAGTAAAGGTTTACATCAAACACCCCCCCCCCCCTCTCCTTCATCACGAATGCAACACCTAGACATATCATATTTTATTTGCATACTTATAAACTGTATATCTGCCGTTTCAGTCAATGAAAAATACATTACCTCCAAGGCTTCTATAACACAAAAATCCGTTTCCGGCAGAGACCCTTAATTGTTATACAAGGTGTTGTGGCCCATGTAACCCAGTCGTTTGCACACCCCTGGTAGTCCGAAATTTATAAAACACATAAAATGTCAGTTACTAAAACACATGGATTAGCTACTGGGCGACTGGATAGTTGAAATATTTAATACTATTACCCAAGAAGTAAGGGAAGCAAACTTCTATTAACACCGAAGAGGAATACTTGAATTGCATATACTGTAGTGCACACTGTACACAACGAAGGCAGGAATGACTTGCCTATTGCCATCAACTCACCATCGATCCTCTATCACAGTCCATAGACTTCAATCACTTCATAGTGACAAGTTGACAACCAATGTATTGTAACTTGCCGCCTTGGTAAGTTGGTTGGTAACCAGTGACACGTTGAAGTTGATTACAACTGCAATCCGTGAACTTAAGTAGCCGGTGACAAATGACAACTGCTATCCAGCAACCGAATGACAGAGTTCGGTAGAAGAATAGAGCTGAGGTTTGACCAATAGAGATGACGTTATGTGATTTTTAACAGGATGAAAACGATTATTGTAATAACCCCAAAATTTAATAAAAGAGAATTCTGTTCACCTTCCGTAGAAATCTCGTAAAATCAAGTTTTAATCCCAATTCTCATTAAGAGAAGTCTGACCATGCGCAGTGCACTTTGGGAGTCGAGGGCGGTGACGTCATATTGCCGAAATAAAAGAAAACGGAGGGATTAATGGGCAAACTATTACAACTCTTGATTGAGGGCCAACCTTACAATAAGGACACAGTAGGACCCACAAAATTTATTAGTCAAAGTCCTCCGGAAGACACATCCACAGGCTGCGTAGTTTACTTCAATTGTCAAACCTACCCACCATGACAGTAAATGTACAAAAAAATAAAAAGTTGGTAACATGATAGACTACTGAAATTGTTAATGCGTTATGAAAAACGCATGTCCTATTTTAAACGGCACCGTTAGGCTACTTGCATTCAGATTTTCAATATATAGGCCTACGTTTGTGCACATTTAACACATTGGAGATTCGATACTTGTCATCAAACATATTTGGTTTAAAAGACACGATTGATCAGTTAACTAAAACATGCATTCTAACTGAAATTGAGTTTTTTTTTTCTTGGAAATCTGCCACAAAATATTTTTATCAGGCTTAATGATGCCTATACTATACATGCGATAAAAACTATGCATAGTGAATAGTTATTCAACTATTGCATAACCATAAATAACACGCTTTTCCATATTAATGCAATTATGAAGGGTATAGATTTATATTTGGGAATATAAAAGACCTTTAATAAGTCAAATATCCAGAAATAAACAAAAGTAATATGCTAGAATTGATTATCTGTTAATTGTCAAAGTACCAGGAATTATTGACAGTGAACCGCCATCACTTAGCCATATGGCAGCATAGGCCTATGAGTTGGCAACTAGTGAGTATTGCGAGGTCTTCGGGAATCATCTCTTTAATACCCATGGTATTTTTTTCCAAGGGTTTATCTCATACTGTATATGAGTAAGGGATTATTTGAACACTTAGCAAGAGCACAAAAGGTTATGTTTTTTTCTATGTGAATTGTAGAAATGAAAATATTTCAACACTTCCTTATTAAAAAAAAAAATCTTTTCTGTTGTCTCCCCTCATTTCTTTTTAAACACATCGAGGTATACCCTTAAACCTCTCACTGATTTCTATCTTATTTTTCTATTGATCAAAAGATCTTTCCTTTACTCGAATGGAGTCTATTCTAAGATTAAAAAGATAAATTCGTATCGTCTTTTCATTTCCTCTTTTCTCCTAACAAGAGAGATTACTTCTTCTGGTGAGATATTCTCTCTCTCTCTCTCTCTCTCTCTCTCTCTCTCTCTCTCTCTCTCTCTCTCTCTCTCTCTCTCTCTCTCTCTCTGAATCCAATTTGCTTCGATTAGAGATCATTTTTATCTCCATGTCAATCAAAGAACATGAAAAGGAATATTTTGTTGGGAATTTTATTCTAATTATAGACAGCTCCATTTAACCCTACAACCATAGAATTTACAGCTTGAGGAAATCGTGTCTCTGCAATGGCATGATGCTAGATGATAGTGAGATACAGTAACTCCCCTCTCTCCTTTAGACCGATGAGTGTAGCAAGACCCATTTGAATTAACATCCCAATTAGTAACCAACCAAAATGTTCCGTTATCACGACACCCAAACCGGCCAATTAAAGTTTCAAATCCTATAATAAACACATTTCTATAATTCCAACCTTTGAGAATGTGTTGTATATGTATTGACGCAACTCTGAAATGATATAATGATAAAACAGTTGTATTCAAATTAGGTACACATGGCTATCGAATAAGTAAGAAATCTCCCAACTCGTGTGTGTGGGAGAAACAATATGGACAACGCACACATACACAAGGCACTAGATGAGTTGGAAGACACGCGCCTACATGGATGAAGACTATGAAACCTGAAGTAAATGATGAATGGAGAAATACTGAATTAAAAGTTCAAGATAGAGACGAATGGCGAAATCTAAATGAGACACTATGCGTCAATAGCCGTAGAAGATGATGATGATGATGATATATATATATATATATATATATATATATATATAAATATATATATATATATATATATATATATATATATATATATATATATATATATATATATATGCCACTATCTCTAAAAAGAAAAATATTTAATTAGATGGTTCTTCAGAAACTTGAAGCCTTACTAATCTAGTTAAAACTTAAAGATTTAAGGAAAGAATAATGATGGGAATAACACTTAAGAGACAGAAAAAAAGAAGACAATGAATACGAGAACAAATTAGGGTAGAGGATATTCTAACAACACGTAAAAGAAAGAAATGGACATGGGCAGGACACATAATGAGAATGACAGATACTAGACAGATGAGCAGAATAACAGAATACGCCCCTAGACCTGGGGATTGCAAACGAAGTAGGGGAAGGAAGAGAAGACGATGGACTGACAAGCTAAGAAAATTTCCGGGTATTGGCATAGAGCCATAGACAGATAATGAACAGGCATGCGTCGAAGGGCGTCTGATGCTTTTGTCTTGCAGTGTAATAGCAGCAGCTGATGATACACACACACACACACACACACACATATATATATATATATATATATATATATATATATATATATATATATATATATATATATATATATATATATATATATATATTTCAGATAGAGATGAAAGCTGAACTTGACAGATTACCTTAAAAGGCAGGACTCGTAGCCAGGAACGAAAGGCTCCAGCAGGAATCGCCTAAGCAAGTGCTTCATCTGTGCTCTAAAAGTAAGAGATGTGGCCATTTTTAAAATTACACTGTTGATATTGGCAAACGGAGCATGTCAATGAAGCTGGGGGGGACCTAGGGGCAAAATCTTTAAAAGAAATTAACTGATTTTGTGTCTTCTAATTCCTCATGAATATAGATATATGGATGATATTAAGAGAAAGGGACAAGTCCACAATTTGCAGACTGGATAAAATTCGGTACGAATCTTCTATGACATCCTTAATATATACAGTAGTTCCACTCAACTATGCGCTCAGAATCTAAATTAGAAACTTTTCAATTAACAGTTTAAGTAATAAGGATAAAATTTAATTTATTATTCTATGGTGCAGTCTATTATAAGATTTAAAGGACTCCATTGAGCGTTCATGATAATGGCATCTAACAACAATGAAAGCCGACAATTCTAATGTGGGGTTTAATATTTAGGTTAGGTTAAAATCTGGTAGCAGAAGAAATAATAAATACGGGAATGACAAGAATGAAATTGTACTACTTGTGACAGTATTACTGAATAAAAAACAAGAGAAAGTATAGCAATGGGGTAATGCTGAACGAATTGATTGTTGAATATATGAAACGAAGATTTTGCAAACAAAAACATAGTAGGGTGAGAAGTATCGACGAAGGATAGAGGTGCATGGAGGTCATTTACAGTATTTTTTAATATCCCTTCGAGGTTTAAAGAATTTTTCCAATTGATAAAAAAAAGAGTGCTTAACTCAGGATACAGCCAAATAATAAAGGTGGAATAAAAATTGCCAGAAATATTTATCCGTGTGCCTGGCACTTTGTTTACAAATTTATTAACTATGTCTTGTTGTTCAAAAGTAACAAGATGTTCATGGTGAACATGGCAGATCTACCATTTCGCAAGGTTTAACTTTAAAACACGTTTGTATGAAAATACTTAAGTAATTTCCAACATCTGTAATATGAAAATTAGGGGGGAGGGGGTGCCCCCATTACACGTTTTGATTTCGTTTTAATAATTTCAATTATGGTTTGGTCTTTTAATCTTCCACGACTTTCATGACCTTTCTGTTATTAAGTGGCTTACAGTTATCATTTGTAGCCTATAATGTATTGCGAACATTTATAAATAAATGTACGCTGTAATCTAATTTTCATCAAGAATTATATGTGAAAGATCTCATCTTATGCTCATAAAACTATTATTATCATTATTATCAATAATTATTATCATTAACTATTATTATTAATTATTATTAAATTACTAATATTCTCAAATTATCGCAAGAATAATATTAGTTAAATGGCAGGACAGGATTAGAAATGAAACTATAAAAGAGGTTACTCGAGTGCCATATGTAGATGAGATCATGATGAGGGATAGATGGAGATGGTTTGGGCATGCTCTTCGCACTCCCCAAGGGAAATTAGTTCACCAAACGTTCAGCTGGGCTCCACAAGGCACTATAAGAGTTGGAAGAACCAGACCTACATGGCTGAGGATTATGAAGAGCGAAGTAGGAGATGATGAATGGAGAAGTATTGAATTAAAAGCTCAAGATAGGGACGACGGGCGAAATCTAACCGAGGCCCTTTGCGTCAATAGGCATAGGAGGAGATGATGATGATGATGAATAAACAGAATTGTCATCGCATCACGATAAATGAAAAAGCATCACTTCTTGAAATCGGTAAATACTTACCAGAAGATGAATAAATATTAGATATTTATCTTCATAAAGCTATTTTTATTTTGACCAGGCTGACATGAGTCTTTTTATAGTTTATATATGACATATCTGTTTTAACGTTGTTACTGTTTTCAGAATGATTTATTGTTTATTTGTTCTCATCATTTATTCATTTCCTTGGGATTATAGCATCTTGCTTTTCCAGCTAGGGTTGTAGCTTGGCTAATAATAATAATAATAATAATAATAATAATAATAATAATACATTAAAATATACGCATTTTACTTATCAGAAACTAACAAACGTGCCATGTGAGACAAAAAAAGTCAAATGAATAAACAAAAATGTATTATTTAAACGAAATTTGAGAAACTTCACCACTTCTGAACTCACAATATTTAGCTGAGAAGCAGCAGTTTGTCCCTAGTTTCTTTCTTCCAGGTCTCAGCAGTTCATTATAACGGAAGACATTTCCAACAGAGCTCAAAAACTACTTTTTATTAGCGTCTTTGCCATTTTCTTGGTTTGCTTTTGCTAATGACAAGAATTCATTTTGGTTGAACAAATATTTCGTGGAGTCTTTTGTTAAGCAACACCTCTTTCTTTATACATATATGCATTTATACATACATAAACACATAGGTTACATACATACACACATACGCTATATATATATATATATATATATATATATATATATATATATATATATATATATATATATATATATATGATCGTGACATGGAAAGGGATGCAAACATCATCGAATGCCAAATATTTTCCTTTATTACAGCACAACTTCCTTGAAAATGTCTACTATATTGTCGAGGGAGTGAATACTTTGAAGATTTTTTTTTTAATATGGAGGATACATAGGGGACAAAGATGAATAGCGCATGGCTGAGAATGGCTGTGGCAGTGATTGTTGTAGATGTAAGGAATGGAGACATAGAAGTATTAGGATTTAAAAGTGAGATACCGTGATGGTGTGTTTGGATAGCTGACCAGGGTTAATAATTTATGTCCGGATGAGAGAAAGTTCCAAAGGAATGCTTGAAATGAATGAATGTCTCATTTCATATAAGAGCAGGTTATACACGGGACTATAAAGATCTCTGGGGCAAATTGTTACTTAATATTCCATGGAGGAAGGTATGTGGCAGTATTCTGACTGCGAAAGTAATTTGATAAGAAAGTGAGTTAGGACATTGAAGAGTTTGTCTATAAGTGTTTCTTATGGAACAGTTACGTGAGAAGTTTGAAAGTGAAAGGAAAAGCTGCATGAACCATACATGAGGTTATTAATAAGCGTAATTAAGATAGAATTTAAAGTGAGGAAATAATGAGGGTACTAAGGATGTATGGCATCAAAGGATGAAATGTTAGAAACCATCAAAACTTTGTTTGATGGAAGTGAAGTACACGTGAGAATATGTAAACGAAGGAGTAACTGACTTGGTTTAAAATCTGATGTAAGACAAGGGTGTGGTAACTCGATACGTTTCCATTGATGTTTATGCCACAGAAAAGAATAATGTGGGATGAGAAAATGAGTTAGGATCAGATCAATACTGATTGAAGATACCGAAGAGAAGCTGTAGAACCAAGTAGAAATATTTTTGTTTTGTAAAGGAGAAAACTGAGAATAGTAACGAATACAAAAGACTTGATGAAATTAAATAGAAACCGAGAAGATGGTGAAAAGAATGTTAATTATGGTGGGGGAGAATGTGACCATAAAGCAGGATGATAAATAACAATTCAATATAATAGGTGAAGAATATAAAGTAAGAGAGGGCGTGCAGAAGATTTGAAAGAGACAAAATTTCTATAGAATCCAAATATGAAATGCATAAAGTAAGTCGAATCGATTCTCTTTTATGGAAAACAAGTGTCGCATAGATTTTGATTCTGATTGAAGCTTTTGGGATAAAGAAGAAAAGAATGTGGGAGAAATATGGGGATCTTTAAAGAAACGTTATCATTGTCAGTGAAATGATGGATCAGAGATTTTGAGATAGTTGTATCACGAGGAAATGGAGCAATGGAGGTTGGTGGGAATTGCTTAGAGGGAAGAAGGAAGGGAGACCTAGGGAGATATAGAAAGGGTTGATTAAATAGTGTGGAACATATACCGGAAAGAAGGGGCTCTACCTTAATTAAGTGTCATCCATACAAGATAGATGATTGTGGAAGCTGCCATGTGTAAGCAGGTATTTCTTGATGTGTAACTGTGTATGAGGTTTCTGTGTAGGTGTATGAAGTGGCTAATATTTTTAGTTTTCATTACACACAAGTACATACATCGCCACACACACACACACACACACATACACAATATATATATATATATATATATATATATATATATATATATATAAAACCAAATGCAGCCATTTCTAGTCCACTGCAGGACAAAGGCCTCAGGCATATATTTAGTCACACACACAAATATAAATACATATATATATATATATATATATATATAATACTATATATATATATATATATATATATATATACATATATATAACAAATGCAACCATTTCTAGTTCACTGCAGGACAAATGCCTCAGACATGTCTTTAGCCATATATATAAATACGAGAGATAAATTTGATCAGGCAAGCTCATGAATCAAAGGTGAAAAAGAATAAGATCACAGATAAGCCCCGGAGTATTTCCATAAATAGCATCATGGGAGACACTTGTCCCAAATCTCCCACTCCACTTGGCCTCTAAGACGCCACTTTAACATGTTACGGCTCGTCACTTTGATCGCCAGGGGGAATACCTGAGAGAGCGCTCTCGGCTATAAAGGAATTTATGATCTCCAGTAATAGAGTTTGGAAATCTAGCTGGCGATCTCTTTCGGGACTATAGCCACATGTTTTTTTCATTATTATTCTATAGGCAACACTTTATGCATCTTAAAATTGCAATGAATTCGTTTATCAACATAAATCCTAAACACGGTTGGTGATTAAGAGCTGAAATTTTCCTTATTTTAAAGGAATTTATGATATCCAGTAATAGAGTTTGGAAATCTAGCTGGCGATCTCTTTCGGGACTATAGCTACATGTTTTTTTTTTTTTTTATTCTATAGGCAACACTTTAAACATCTTAAAATTGCAATGAATTCGTTTCTCAACATAAATCCTGAACACGGTTGATGATTAAGAGCTGACATTTTCCTAAGTATTAAATTTAGCTTTATCCATTTCCTCGTCTACGAAAAAAAAAATTATAATAAACGGAAGGATTTCATTTAAAATTATAAAATGAAAGGAGAACAAATGGCTAAGGATTTGATATAAACCATATTAATTTTTGGTAAGTATTACGGCCTAAAAAATGCAGTTTAGCTTGGTTTTGCGTGTAAATCATTACAAGAGCTTGTTTTTACCCGTTTTTATTTTTATAATAATTGTTTTTGAATTGAATGCATAACAATCTTGAATATGGTACGAGACTTTTATCGACCAAGAACCTTCTAGCCAGGGAACCTTGTTTTCCAAGTTCACCAATGAGCACTTACGTATGAGCCTGTATCCATACACACGTATCAGAGAGAAACCCTAAGGAATACTTTTAGGTTTTTTCTAAATAGCCATTGTGTCCCTGTTTTCTTAAACAGCGTATTATTGCCAAGGTAGTAAGTCAAGTGTGGAAGGGCGCTTCCAAAGGTGGAAGGTAATGGAGCTAAACTCCCTTCCCAACAGTTCCCAAGTACTGAAAGGTTGATATATTCAGGAGTACTTATCTTTAAGAAAAAAAGGGTGTACAGTATATCTACATACTAACATACATACATACAAATGCACACACATATATATGTGTGTATATATATATATATAATATATATATATATATATATATACACACACACACATATATATATATATATATATATATATATATATATATATATATATATATATATATATATATATATTATATATATATATATATATATATATATATATATATATATATATATATATATATATATATATATATATATAATGTGTGTGTGCTCTCTAAGATACACCTATGAAAGATTTTACACAATTCACCCTATATCGACGTAATCACGATGCATGAAATATGAAGCTAACAAATAATGCCTCCTACTTACAAAAACGAGAGAGAGAGAGAGAGAGAGAGAGAGAGAGAGAGAGAGAGAGAGAGAGAGAGAGAGAGAGAGTTTGGATAAAAAGCTCTGATCTCAGCGACTCGAGAAGCGTAAATTTCTGGTCGGAATAATATCTTTTGATTCTAAAATTAGTTGACGCTACTCGAGATTTCACACTCGTTTCACGTCAGACATTTCGAGAGAACTCTAGTTTTCAATGAAAAGCCAGATTGATTATGCTTATAAAGGACACACACTCTCTCTCTCTCTCTCTCTCTCTCTCTCTCTCTCTCTCTCTCTCTCTCTCTCTCTCTCTCTCTCTCTCTCTCTCTCTCTCTCTAGATAAGCCGGACTTAGTGAATATGAAGAGGAATTAATTAGTAGTTATGTTACATAATATATGGCTTTTTCTTTTTTTTTCTTTACAGAGGTCGAAGGTGTGGTGGCAATATAATAAATGATCTCTAGTGAAAAACGGTAAAAAATGGCTACCTTATGAATGACGAGAAGATTCATTCTGTGAATAACAAGAAGACATATCCTAGGAATAACAAAATATGATACAGTTGATATCCATCGCACAACTTTGCGTAAAAATATCGCATTTTTAGCCAGGGACGACCGAAGACTCCTTCCACATTTCTAGGAAAAGGACTCGTCCTCCATTGGAGTGATACAATTCTATAGAAAAATATTACATATTTCTGGTTGCAAAGGCAACGGCGTGTTTCATTTCGCAATATTGCACTTCATAAGGGTAGTTCCTGTTATGCAAAATCTTATACTGCTCAAACGAAGTGAATAAAGAAGCCTAAAACATATGTATTACGAAAAAAAAAGCAAGATTTTATACCATCTTCAACTGAGAATTATTATTATTTTTCATTTGATATATGATTTGTAAGAAGTTCTTTAAACCCACCCACCCCATAGTAATAAAAAAATAAAGTATTTAGGTATTTGATAAAAGAATATAATTGAAGGTTATGAAAACTATCCTTGAAAATCAAAATGGTCAAAAACAATATAAAACCAGGTAGAAATATTTCTGCCCTTCTTTACGTTATTTGTTTAATGATGCTTACGTCTGAATAAACCAAATCACTGAATAATGAGCTCGAAATTTCACCATTATACGAAACCCGTTCCATTGTATTGACGTAAATTTTATATGGAATCCAAAGATTGAGGAGAGAGAGGAGAGAGAGAGAGAGAGAGAGAGAGAGAGAGAGAGAGAGAGAGAGAGAGAGAGAGAGAGAGAGAGAGAGAGAGAGAGAGAGAGAGCTCTGATCTTAGCCACTCAAGAAGCGTAAATTTCTGGTCGGAATAATATCTTTTGATTCTAAAATTAGTTGACGCTACTCGAGATTTCACACTCGTTTCACGTCAGACATTTCGAGAGAACTCTAGTTTTCAATGAAAAGCCAGATTGATTATGCTTATAAAGGACTCTCTCTCTCTCTCTCTCTCTCTCTCTCTCTCTCTCTCTCTCTCTCTCTCTCTCTCTCTCTCTCTCTCTCTCTCTCTCTCTCGATAAGCTGGGCATAGTGAATATGAAGAGGAATTAATTAGTAGTTATGTTACATAATATATAGCATTTTTTTTACTTTCCGGAGGTCGAAGGTGTGGTGGCAATATAACAAAAGATCTCTAGTGAAAAACTATAAAAAATGAATACCTTATGAATAACGAGAAAGTTCATTCTGTGAATAACAAGAAGACATATCTACGAATAACAAAATATGATACAGTTGATATCCAACGCACAACTTTGCGTAAAAATATCGCATTTTTAGCCAGGGACGACCGAAGACTTTCCACATTTCTAGTTAAAGGACTCGTCTTCCATTTGAGTGATACAATCCTATAGAAAAATATTACATATTTCTTGTTGCAAAGGCAACGGCCAGTTTCATTTCGCAATATTGCACTTCATAAGAGTATTTCCTGTTATGCAAAATCTTATACTGCTCAAACGAAGTGAATAAAGAAGCCTTAAAACAGATGTATTACGAAAATAAGCAAGATTTTATACCATCTTCGACTGAGAATTATTATAATTTTTTATTTAATGTATGATTTATTGGTAGTTCTTTAAATTCCACATAATTTCAAAATAACGTATTTAGGTATTTGCTAAAACAATATATAATGGAAAGTTATGAAAATCAAAACGGTAAAAAACAATATAAAACCAGGTAGGAATATTTCTGACCTTCTTTGCTTATCTATTTAACGATGCTTACGTCTGAATAAACCAAATCATCGAATAATGAGCTCGAAATTTCACCAATATATATACGAAACCATTTCATTGTATAGATGTAAATTTGCGTATGAAATCCAAATACTAGCTTGCATGAAGCATTGCAGATTCAAC
>NC_090762.1:6071008-6086008 GCF_036898095.1 Palaemon carinicauda | reverse complement strand
AATAATAATAATAACAACAACAACAACAACAACAACAACAACAACAACAATAATGATAATAATGATGATAATAATAATAATAATAATTTCATGACACTAAACTTAAGCGACATCGAAAATAATCTCAATACAAGCAAAGAGAAAAACAACCATCAGAGTGAGAACCAAATCTAACGTAAAATGAAAGAAAAATGTAACATCACCCCAGAAACCAGACTTCAGGAGATCCTGACATCGTTAGCCATTTCTTTCCCTCGTAATCTCCTACAGTGACCGCGAAAAGGGAATTTCAAGTCCTTCAGTGTCGCAGGTGCCTTTGCAGTGGTGCCAGGGGTCTCCTAGGCGGCTATCCTCCCTCCTTCTAAGTCCCCCTTCCTACCCCCCACAGCCCATCGTCAGTGTCCTCTTTCCGTTTGCCTCCTCTATCTTTATCGACAGTGCAGCGGATTGGGTTTCCAGGAGAAATTCTCTCACACTTTTTCTCGACGTAAGATTTCGGAGAGCGTTTGGATTTTCAAAGGGAAAGACTAAGCTTAACGTGTTTCGGTTCTTCCATAACTTTAGATTTTATGATGTAGAATTATTTGGGAGATGGCGCCTTACCTTGGACCATGTGGAGAGATGGTGATTTTTCTTTCCATGTCAAAAGTTTCTCCATATTTTTTTCAGTGGGTAATTAAAGTCAAACTTAAAAATAATGAAGAAAATCAAAATATTAAAGAACACAAATATCCGTCATCAATTTATATATTAAATAGTTTAATGTTATTTTTTTTTCTAAAGGAGAAATATAATGAGGCTGAAGTTTTCCGTTAGACCTGATTCTCAGTTCGCTTTTGTATGAATTTTCAGTTCGGTTTTGTATGAATTTTGACGAACATTAATTACAGCAAAATAGCAGTCGTAAATAACGGAAGAAAAACAAATAAACTCTTACATGCAATTCCAGTCCCCTCCTCACATGACTTTGCTATATTCTGCTAATATGGAAAAGCAATAATGCCTTTACATATGAATTTTCAATATCAATATCCATTGTGAATACTGTACAATTAGATGAGAGTCAGCTGTAGTTGAGATATTAATATGGTCAACTCACGAGTTAAGATATTATTTACGTTTTCTGGGTAAAATCTTCTTTATTAGATCAGTAACATCACCAATTCAGAATTGTGGTTACTTATGAGACAGGGTAATACCCACGGATTGAAAAAAAAAAATCAAATTTTCAAATCTCCGTACTATGGGTGGTTGGATGAATTTTGGGTCATGTGGCAAAAAAATACAGCTATTAAAAACTAAACTCGTTTTTAATTTTTTCTTATCTGCACCAAATATGTAACTTATTTAGTTTCTTTGTAAGAAATAAGAATGACGGACAAGAAAAATAAATTCTAAACCATCATTTCAATGAACAAACAATTTTGAGTGTTTCGACATTTGGGAAAATAAATATTGTGGATTCGTCTATAACTAAAACTGCAATTAAAAATGTGTTTCGGGAAAAAGGCTACACCATCCAAATGTTAATTCAGCGTTGCTCGACAAAGAAATCTCTTTAATATGCATATAAAGAATGCCATATTATAAATCTCTAATTCAAATTTGCATCAAATTTGGGAAGGTTATGAAACCATTATGTTTCTGGAACAACCAAATTATCAACGAAATAAAAATTCAAAATACGTCAATGTTATCTCCATTGAAGGCTTGCAACGTTGTCTGCATTGTATTGTAACTTCATTATTTAGAAATGAATAAGTTATTTTCATCCTATGAATGAATTTCATTTCGCATCTTTATAACCAATTATTTTCAATATTGGAACTTTGAAAAACCTTTCTGATACCCTGTTGATGTACATAAAGGTACCTATGATTTATTGAAAGTACAAGAGTGTATTATTATTACTATTATTATTATCATTACTAGCCAAGCTACAACCCTATTTAGAAAAACAGAATGCTGTAAGCTCAAGGGCTCCAACAGGGAAAATAGACCCAGTGAGGAGAGGAAATAAGGAAATAAATAAACGATGAGAAAAAATTAGCAGTAAATTATTTCAAAAACAGTAACATTAAATCAGATATGTCATATATAAACTATAAAAAGACTTATGTCAGCCTAAAAATATTTGTTGCAAGTTTAACCTTTTGAAGTTCTACTGATTCAACTACCATATTGGGAAGATCATTCCACAACATGGTCATGTTATCAACTATGTCATAAAATGATTGAAACTGCTCTCCTAATGAGGTGGTTTGGCCCAACTAAAATATAGAAATAAGGTAAAATACCTTTTAAGTGATATGTTCTTCGATAAAGAGGTAACCAAATGATCAAAAATATAGATCTATTCTTTCACATAACATTCTGGTGGTTTTGTTGGAATAATATAGATGACTGGATCGGCAGAGGGGGAAAAGCTTAAGCCAGGCTGACACTTGAGTCGTGAACTGGCGTGAAGTGTTCGTAAACCCGTCGTGACATCGTGGCATGTCGTGAAGAGGATTTCGAAATGTTAAAAATTTTGGTCACGACAAAATTTCGTGACCGGGTCGTGAACTATGCGCGAACTGTTCGTGAACTCGTCGGGATGATGCAGGAAGTGCGCAAACTATGCGTGAACTTGTCGTGCCAGTTCGTGTCAATGTGGACAGGTCAGCTGTGATTTTGAAGTGAGTCTGGAAGATCTTTGTCACTGGGAAAATGGAGGGATATCTAGATTGCTAATTCATTTGGACTAATTGAGAAAACTAACGTTGAATAGGTGAGGGAAAACGAGAATTTCTAAGATGGAGTGTACTAGATCTTTACCATGGGGAAAATGTTAAGATATCTAGCGTGCTTTTAGTCACTCAGTTGGACTAGTCAAGAATTTCGACTCTGCAGAGGTATATTATTATCATAATTATTACTATTATTAGCTAAGCTACAACCCTAATTAAAAAAGCAAGATGCTATACGCTCAAGGGATCCAACAAGGAAAAATAGCCCAGCGAGGAAAAGAAATAAGTAAATAAATAAACAATATGAGAAAAAATGAACAATATAAAATATTTTAAAAACAGTAACAACACCTAAACAAATATTTCATATAAGGGATAGGATTTTTTGAGATGGTTTGTCCTCTTCTGCAAAGGTACAAAAATGATTTATGAGGCCAATAGAGGAGTATCTAGATCGATTCCAGTAATTCAGGTGGACTAACCGAGAAGGCGGAATCTAAAGAGAAAGGAAGACCAAGATTTTCTAAGATGGACTGTCCCTTATCAAGAGGAACAAAGTCTTTTTTCAGGAGGCGAATGGTAAGATATCTACATCAATTTTAGTATTTCAGTTAATCTAATCGAGAAGGTTAACTCTAAATAAGTAGGAAGAACAAAATTTTCTTAGATGCGTTGTCCCTTAATGGAGTGGTAAAAGATCTTTTTCATGAGGCAAAAGGAAAGATACCTAGAACGATTTTCGTAATTCAGTTTGATACATCGAGAAGGCATTCTCTAAAGTGGTAGGTAGGACAACCAGCAGCTGCTGCTGAAAGACTCAGTCTCCTGAAGTTTAGAGGGAGCGGGAAGCAGGAAGAAACCCGTGACCAAAAGAGTGGCAAACTCTAACACAGCAGAAAACTCAGCAAGTTTAATGCCTAGAGTATATCATTGAAATGGGGCTTACGTGGCTAGTCTTATGACCTTTGAGTGATTAAGTCTATGCGCCATTTGGTTTAGCAGAAGGTGTGTGAAAAGATGTTCAAATACTTCTGGTTTTGAGGGTGGATTTTGATTTGATGAAAGGGCACAAAGTATTATTCATTGTGCAAATGACAGAGTTCTGTTGGGATTATCTAGGAATAGGGAAAATACTAATTAGATTATAAAAATGGCGACCCTTGGCGCACCGAAAATAAAACGGTAAGTTTAATGGATCGATCTTTAAAGTATGTTTCACCACAACTAGATTTATCATATACTTAGACCGTGGTTTTCAATTTGCCTTTAACATCTTACTTATGTTTTTATCTTAAATGTCCTCTGGTGGAGTTTATTATGTTGTTCAACATGCTCAACTATTTCTAGAGCGAAATATGTTTCCTGAACGTTGGAGCAACTCATGAAAGAAGAGGCCTATTTGCTCATAAAAATTGCGACCTCTGTTGCGGCAGAAAATATGTAAGAATATGGCAAATGATCTGTTCCCTGAATATCTAAGATAAAATTCTAAGAAGTCCTCCTAGGGGACATAGCCTATAGATACACACGGCAGGACTGAGGCCTTTGTCCTGCAGTAGACTAGGATGATGATATACAAAAACAACAACAACAAATGCAGCTGACTCTAGTCCACTGCAGATCAAAGGCCTTAGACATATCCTTATTCATGTCTGGGGTTTGGCCAGTTTATATCACCACACTGGCCAACTGCGGAATGATGGGAGAATTTTGTCTGATCGCTCCCAGCAAACCAACCTAGTATGGGTTGCCCTGACTATATATATATATATATATATATATATATATATATATATATATATATATATATATATATATATACACACACACACACTAAACACTCAAATACACACCCTGACGAATGAGGTGAGGAATGCCAAGTAACTAGGTTAACTGGGAGAATTCCAACCGAATCTGAAACTCTTAATTCCTTCGTAACCACAACCGATTCTTTTGCATCCTAGAATTTCGAAAAAGAAGCGAATAAAAGATTTCGTATCTTTTCTATTTAAAGGACCACAGACATCCAATCCGGCTTCACTTGCGATGAAAACCTCATGATTTGTATTGAGTGGATTAATTGAGGCGTTGCAGACTGTGGCATGATTCAAGGGGACGAGTGTGGCGGAGTGGGGAATTAATGAGTACAAAAATGAAGGTGGAGTTGGATGGCGTGCTCCTCCTGACGTAGTAGCTATTGGAGAACTAATTAGGAACGTAAGAGTATCAGAGTAGGTAACGATGGCAGAGTTGCTTTGTCTTTCAGCAAAGTCAATTGATTGTTGTATGAGTCATGAAAAAGGATCTGGGTAAACAAATTAAAACGATATCAATGACAGAAATCTGAGATTAAGTAGCTCCAAAAATAATTATCAATATAAAATAGTAAAATATCTAAACTGTAAAATAAAATAAAATTGAGATGATTTATGCTTTTTGTAACACCACATTGATATAAAAAGATAACAAGCGCTTAATATTTAATAGAACATTTATAACCATTTTGTGGTTTTTCATATGAAGTTGTTATACAACATTATTTGTCCGTTGCTTTTCACATTTATTTGTATCCAGAATGAGTCACTTAAAAACATTCCAATTAAGACTGATTGGGTAAATGAATTATGTATGAGCAACAGTATGAAAAAAAAACAGCTAATAAAAGTATGTTATATAACAACCATGTAAGAAACTCAAAATAAAGATATAACAAGGCGATAACGCTGACATAAAATGAGAAATAATGAATGAAATTTCTAATACATTTTAAGATCAGTAACAATGCTAGGTATTTGTTTAGAAGACCAAGCTCTCCATATACTGAAAAATTATGCAAAGATGTTGTTTTTCTTTATTACTTTTCCATAATTTGAAACAATTCGCCACGTGGGAAAGAAGTTAAAATTATAAAAAACTTTAGAATTATAAAAAGAAAACACTAGCCGGGTTTCCTTACTAAACGAGCTGGAACTGACATCGTCAACATATTCAACCAAACAGAAGTTCGTGATGCCAGCGTACATTAGATATATATTCAAAATGTATGCTATAATTTCTCCATTTTTACTTTAGTATATATTTTGAATATATATCAAACGTACGCTGGCATCACGAACTTCTGTTTGGTTGACATGTTGACGATGTCAGTTCCAGATCGTTTAGTGAGGAAACCAGGCTAGTTTTTATTTTTTATAATTCTAAAGTTTTTTTTTTTTTCATAATTTTAACTGGCTTCCCATGTGGTGAATTGTTTTAAATTATGAAAAAGTAATAGAGGAAAACAATAGCAGTATATGGAGAGCGTGGTATTGTAAACAAACCCAATGTTAAAATATGCCTTACATATATGAACTATGAACAGAAATTTATGTCAACCTGTTCCACATGAAAGCCTTTGCAACAAATTTGAACTTCTTAAGTTTCCCCGACCCAAACGCTAGATTAGGAAGATTTTTCCACAATCTGGTCACACCTTGAAAAAACCTCTAGAATACTGGGTAGTAATAAACCTTATGATGGAAAAGGCATGTCTATTGAAATTAACTGCATACCTAGCACTACAAATCTAATGCCATTTTCATTGAAGGCGATTGCCTTAGTGACGTTAATGTGCTTCTTACAGAAAATAGCGTATTTTCTCAGCTGCTTTAGATTCTCAGGAGTTAGCAACTCGTAAGTATATTCTCTCACTCTCTCTCTCTCTCTCTCTCTCTCTCTCTCTCTCTCTCTCTCTCTCTCTCTCTCTCTCTCTCTCTCTCTCTCTCATTTCCAATAACTTATATGGTAGAAGAGATACGGGGAAATGATAAAATGTATAATAAATTAACTAATTTAGGAAAATTATATTAATTATATTTTAAGATTCATGTATTTATCGATATCATCTGTTTTTATGGTGTAAAAATGGTGTAGGAAAGTAAACATAACTTTGCCAATCAAACAAACATTACTAAATATTACCCATCATTAGATTTACATCAAAATTCGAAACAAGGTTAAGGAATCTAGAAACATGAGGCTTTCGATGAATTCAGTTACATCTTCCAATGGCTGTCAAGTAAAGCCTATGTGAAGGAGCATAATGAGAAGTCGTAAATATAAAATAAATGGGGAAATTGAAGAGTAATGACATCACCCTCAGTCGCAGGATGTCTTGAGAAATTTACGTTTCCTGGCATCAAATCCAGTATTCTGACTTCCATTTCCAGAAATTGTGAAATCGAGCCAGTGATAACCTTCCAGGAAAAACAGCCGCGCTCTCTAATACGCAATTCCGTGTCAGGAGTCAGGCTTTCCTCGAATTTTCTACTTTTTTTTTTCATTTAAAGTAGGATATCTGGTTTTCAGTCCTTTCACTCGAGAAGGTTAAATAAAACGGTAGAAGGTTTGGGCGGAGGAAGGCGTGAAATTAGGGGTAGATAATGTGAAAATTAGAACTAGATTTGGGGAAGAAGGGAGAAGATGAGGTAAAAATTCAAGGTAGGAAGAAATAGGCGGGGGGGAGGGGTTTTAGAGACCTTGGTTTGGTGAAAAAACCAACAAGAATGACCTCCCGCTACGCAGAGGGTATGAAGTGTTCTGAAATTTTAAAATACTCATGTGTCATTTCTAGTTGAGTATCCCCACTGAATACTCTGAGTGTTTTGCATCAATGTGCTTGTTTTTCATTACAGTATTCAAGTTTCATTCTATATTTGTCTATCTTTTTTTAATTGTTTTTAATCTTATGATGTTAACTTAAATTTTCTCCAGATTTCCTTTGCATATTTAGTTCTTTTATATATCACGACATTTATAAAACATATAATATTTTGGAACCCATTTTTACTTTAAGAATCTGCTCTTTTAAGATAACGCTGTGTAAGAGGGCTTAATCATTATATATTCAATAGCGTTTTCGATGATATCTTACACACACACACATACAGACAACTCAATTTAAAATGGAACTGCACATAGTTTATACGCACAAACGTCGACACATTAATAATATATATATATATATATATATATATATATATATATATATATATATATATATTCAGACACTTGTTCTTTATTGAATAGTGGAGATAATTATATATCTATCCATTCCCACAGCAACTCCAAGGTACTAGTTAATGTTTCCATTCATCAGTTGAGCGTAGCCTTTTCTCTTACTTGCGTGATATGTGAATAAGAAAAAAAGTCTCCCGTATTCCTTGAAGAAAAGAGAAAGAGTTCCTCATTTCCTGTCCCTCACCGATCCCACCGCAACGTCCTCAAACTTCTTACTTCCCTATTTTCAAATCCCCGAGGGGAACTCCCCATCAAAATAAATATTGAGTACCTTTCCTGATAGCCCACGCAATGGCTGAAGTTTTATCATTTCTCCAGAAGTTTGTAGGAAAGTGAGATTCGAAGTTAAGTTCATTAACATTGATAAGCAATTTTCAAAGTTGGGTTCAATTTTTCATAGGAGATTCAGCAACCGCTGCGGAGAGGTTGGTGTTATGTAAGAGGACGACCCATCTAATTCAAGGAGGGAAATTATGTAAAGACAAAAGAAATAATCGAATGATTTGTGAAATATAATGTCACATAATGAGTTGAGCCTTGAGCAAACCCCCCCCCCCAAACAGGACTAAAATAATTTACATAAATAATTATTTACAGTTTGTTATCTGTGGCTTAAGGATTTATGGTATGAAGAAACATAAAACACATGGCGATATATAACTGTATGATCTACAGTCCGTTTATGGACGGAAATCTAAGCAGTTTTAAAATTTTCTAACTTATCGCTTAGTCTTATCTTTTATGGTCCCCCAAATCTCCAAAAGCTCGATTCGCATTCTGTAATTATGATGGTTCAAAAAGACATATGAAGCATTCCATTCCAAGAGCAAAAAATAATATCTTTATGTAAAAATTAAAACGTGAACAACGACCAATTCCCTGGCAGCCAAATCTAAAATATGAAGAACCAATAAAAATGACGTCTCCAAGAATTGGAGGAGGAAATTTCTTGCAATGGAAGCCTTTTTCCATTGTTGGATGCAGCTGAACGAGACATAAAATACGATTTCTTACATTGATTTATTGTGCCAGTAAAGGAATTAATTTGCGCCAAAAATATTCAATGGATTTCGACCTTAATTGCAGATTCAGCTGTTATGGAATGTATTGGGTATTTGCGTGCCTTTGTCATTGATTCATCTTACATATTTTTTTTTCAAAATGGATGAAAGAGATTAAAGGAAAGAGAGAGAGAGAGAGAGAGAGAGAGAGAGAGAGAGAGAGAGAGAGAGAGAGAGAGAGAGAGAGAGAGAGAGAGAGAGAGAGAGAGAGAGAGAGCACATTTATCAAAGCTCTGGTAAAGGAATTACCTCAGATCACTTTAATTTAAGCGTGTTACTATTTTAGTTTGGTTATGGATATCATTTTCTAATTTCAACAATATAATTTCTAAATACACTTAAACATTTGGAAAGTAGTTGCGTGTTATGTTTACAATAATTAATTTGAATAAGTTATTATCAGAAAACTATAATGATACTGGATAAGTCACAACCAATATACTTTTTAAGTTCATATTCAATGGATAGGAAAATAAATAAATAAATGAATATATATATATATATATATATATATGTGTGTGTGTGTGTGTGTGTGTGTGTGTGTGTGTGTGTGTGTGTGTGTGTGTGTGCTCTGTACAATAGTGATATTGGAAATTATTTCACCAACAGAAATAATGAAACGCCTGAGTCGGTACCAAATGTAACAGTAGGGGAAGTAAAGAAAGCAATAAAAGGCATGGAAAGAGACAAAGCAGCAGGAGAAGATGGGCTAACAATTGATTTAATAATAGATGGAGCAGATTTCGTAGTAGTAAAACTAGCTGAACTCTACACCAAATGTCTGCAAGAATCCATTATTGCTAGAGCTTGGAAAAACTTTATCATTATACTAATTCACAAAACGGGAGACACAAAAGACCTTAAAATTTCCCGCCCAATAAGTTTACTCTACGTGATATATAAAATATTTACAAAGATCATATTAGCCCGAATAGAAAAATCAACCAAGAGAGCAGGCAGGCTTTAGAAGTTGGTATACAACAACCGACCATATCCAGTACTTAACCAGCTAATGAAAAATCAACAGAGTATAAAAAACCACTATGTATGGCTTTTATATACTATATACTATATAAAGCTTTACATTCTGTAAATACCTTCATAATACAAGGAAAAGAAAAATCTTGTTAGATATATATCATACTACAACTACATAAAAATAAGAGAGAAAATTTTAATTGAGAAAGGAGTTAGAAAGGGAGACCAAATCTCTCCCAAATTATTCACAGCATGTCTGAAAAGTTTTTCAAGAATTTATATTGGGAAAATGTAAGAATTAATACTAATGGGGAATACCTTCACAACTTGAGATTTGCAGATGACATAGTTGTGTTTATTGAACCATGGGAGGGATTACAAAAGATGAGAGAAAATCTGAATAGAGAAAGTAGAATTGTAGAACCGAAAATGAATATGAGTAAAACTAAGATCATGTTCATTGAAAATGCAGACAACAAATTAGAGTTATGGTCGAAGCTTTAGAGATTGTTAAAGAATATAATCTGTACTTAGGAGAGACAATATTCCCTCAGGTCATAAGTCCGAAATTAAAAGAAGAATAAGCATGGGATGGAGAGCATTGTTAACAAAATGAGATTATGAAAAGTAAAATACCACTTTTCTCTAAAAAGAAAAGTATTTAGTGAGATGGTCCTACCAGTATTAACTTATGCATCAGAAACTTGGAGCCTTACTAGACCTTTAGAACATAAGCTAGTTACAATTCAAAGATCTATGGAAAGAATGATGATGAGAATAACTATAAGAGACAAAAAAAGAGCAACATAGATAAGAGAACAAACTAAAGTCGAGAATATTCTGACATGTAAGAAAAAGAAATGGACATGATCAGGACATATGATGAGAATGACAGACAACAGAAAGACATTAAGAATAACGGAACGGGTCCCTAGAAATTTTAAAAGAAGTAGGGGAAGGAAGAGAAGAGGATGGATTGACAAATTAAGAAAGTTTGCAGGTTTTGGCTGGCACAGAAAAGCCATAAATAGACGCAAGTAGAAAGACATGTCTGAGGCCCTTGTTCTGCAGAGGACTAGTAACGGCTGGTGAGAATATATATACATATATATACATATATATATATATATATATATATATATATATATATATATATATATATATATGTATATAATTTATATATATGTATATATATATATATATGTATATAATTTATATATATGTATATATATATATATATATATATATATGTATATAATTTATATATATGTATATATATATATATATATATATATATATATATATATATATATATATATATATATATATATATATATATATATATATTTCTCTCTTTGCATAGTGAAGAAATATTTTATCATTTGCATACTATATTCTACTGAATCAGAAAATGATTCGAGTTTAGCCTTATTTACATGGCCAACAAAAAAGTGTACAGTATTATATAATAAATAAAATCCGGTTTACTCTCCTTAATATGGTGACGTCATAACGCACAAAACAAACATACAATTAAACTAAATGGCATGCCGTGTACCCAATTCAATTTACGCTCTTCATGGAAACACATTTCGGAAGTGAAGTGTCCAAGTGTAGTCTATTCACGTTTTTGAAAAGGAAATATTCGATTTTATCTTCTGAAAAGTGAGTTTTTCTACATTATCTAATGACGCTTACGACGATGAATTAAATAAAAAAAATCGAATTTCTCATGTAACAAACATCCCAACCTGACAAGGATTGTGTACTTGTTTTCCTTGAAGCAACTTTTTTTTTTTTTTTTTTTTTTTTTTTTTTTTTTTTTTTTTTTTTTTTTTTTTACTGCGGGCGACTTAAGTTACATGAAACATGTGGGGTGGGGGGTTGGGTTGGGTGGGGGGGGGGGAGACGATCAACATTCGAAAAGAAAAACAAGGAAAGAGGCCAGCTTCAAATATGACCTAAAAAATGCCAGTGTTTTGAAAAGCTTTGGAAACAAAACTTTAGGCAAAATTGCCGTTTTCAGAGTCGATGCTGGCAATGAATGCGGAATTCCCTTTGTGACTTTGTTGCCAGTTCGCTAAAAATTACTAAAGGTTTTAATTCCCTCTTTTTTTATAACAATAGTTATAGTAAAAAAATATCAGGACCATAAAACAATAAAAAAATAGATCCAGTGTACTAAAATAAATATATAGTTTTTTGGTCTTTCAGTTAGTCTACAAGAATGCTGTTACTCCCGCCTACAATTTCTTGCCCACGGTAGGCACTGGTATCCATTTACATCACGGTGAACTGGTGGCTGGTAAGCCGAGGGATCCACAGACCAAGCAGACGTTAGCCAAACACTTCATCACATAGTTATTACGACAAATTTCATCTTTAAAAGTTTGAGTTGGGAAGTGAGGAGCTAACACACAAATAAGTGTATGTATATAAATATATATATATATATATATATATATATATATATATATATATATATATATATATATATATATATAAATATATATATGTATGTATATATGTCTATATATATATGAATGTATATATACGTATATATATTATATATATACACATACATACATATGTATGTATGTATATATACACACACACACACACACATATATATATATATATATATATATATATATATATATATATATATATATATATATATATATACATACATACATACACACACACATATATATATATACATACATATATATATATATATATATATATATATATATATATATATATATATATATATAAAATACCTTGTCAGATTTACTTGCGATTTCATCATTAATTCAATGTTAGATACCATCATACATTGCTTCTTTTTTTAACTGTCGATTGCTTGTTTCTTCCATTCCGATAAAAATCCACTACTGGTCCATATATCAATCATTCCTAAATCACTTATTCAACGCGTCAATTTTGTAACAATTAATATCTGGTATTCGACATTTATTAGCACTTTTGGAAATAAATTCCAACGAAGAAGGAAATTTAATCCTCAATAAAATTCCCAAAAGAATCATCTAACAGACTGGAAAAAAGAAACATTTGAATGCCGTTGGCTGTTCATATCTAAGATCTATATTTCTAGCTATTACAGTTCCATGTAATCGCTGATTCTTATTCCCGCGTCTCTTCAAATGTTAAAAACGCAAACGATATGTAAATATTCTTTTCCTAACTGTACCCAAGTTATAAAGCGACGCAATCCATATTGAAAGTAATATGGAAACCAACTGTGCGCATGCGCAACGTATACTCCAACGTTATGGCTTTAACACACTATAGGTTTGATGGATTATTCCAAGGAAAAAGAAAAAAAAAAGACGCAAAATGAGCTTTCAATGCGCGTTCACAATTACTCTAATGATATCCAGAATGAATGGCTGAAGTTCATCACAAGATTTCTATAAAGAAGTGATTTTTTGGACGGCACCAACTTCCGAAAGAGGGTCTCTCGTCGCTGCACCATTTATAATCCCGTTTCCTCCTTATGATTCTGCCATAAGTCTGAGGGTGACGCGAGGGAAGAGTAATGGACGCATGGGAGGGGTAAAATCTCCCAGCAGACCAGATCAGGGGAAACCGATTGCCTTTCAGTACTCTACCGATGATGGATGGGAAAATACACTAAAAGAGGACAGTCGTTGGAGGCGGGTGAGAGGAAAAGGCGGTTAAAACTCCATATTCTTCTGTGAAACATTACTTATATATATATATAAAAAAAAACATATCTGACCTCATACATTACTTAAATAACTATATTACATATGAAAAATCTATTTTCATGTTGTTACTGTTCTTAAAATATTTTATTTTAATTGTTCATTACTTTTTTATTCATTTTTTTCCTTAATAGGCTATTTTTCCCCGTTGGAGACTTTGGGCTCATAGCATCCTACTTTTCCAATTAGGATTGTAGCTTAGCTAGTAATAATGAAAATAATAATAATAATAATAATAATAATAATAATATTAATAATGATATTTACACCTACGTGCATGTAGCACAATCATGAAAAACACTCAACTTTCCATTATCCACTGTTAGAAGTAAGTCCAAAGTGAGGCAAAAATTACATTTATGCTGATAAAAATGTAATTGGTAAAACGTGACAAACGATCTCTCTTCATCTCTCATATAATACCCTCCTAAAAACTTTCAAAACATGAAGCTCTGTTTGTTTAATTTCCCTGTAGTTACCACAACCAATGGCATCGCATTTCAGCTTGAATGTAAATAACATTAGACCCTTCTCCCAGTCTTTTGGCATTATTTCCGCTCCCCATTTCGCTTTTAATAAATCCAACATCTATTCTTCCCCTGTGTAGGTATAAGTCCATTTCTTTTAGCGATGCATATTTGCACCGACTTGCAGAGGTGCCCTTTTAGCTCGGAAAAGTTTCCGGATCGCTGATTGGTTGGATGAGATAATTCCAACCAATCAGCGATCACGAAACTTTTCCGAGCTAAAAGGGCACCGCTGCGATTCTGTGCAAATATGCATCGCTAAAAGAAATGGACTATTGTATATTGACCATTTTAATTTGATACTCTAATAGACTTGGTGGTTTACCATTTTTCATATTATTCAATGCCCGCTTCATTTCTGTATTCCATATATTCCATATCTCCATCAATGGCCCCTCCATATTTGTGGTTCCCCAAGGTCTTCTCTCTCATTTTAAGTATTCCATATATTCCATATCTCCATCAATGGCCCCTCCACTATTTGTGGTTCCCCAAGGTCTTCTCTCTCATTTTAAGTATTCCATATATTCCATATCTCCATCAATGGCCCCTCCACTATTTGTGGTTCCCCAAGGTCTTCTCTCTCATTTTAAGTATTCCATATATTCCATATCTCCATCAATGGCCCTTCCACTATTTGAGGTTCCCCAAGGTCTTCTCTCTCATTTTAAGTATTCCATATATTCCATATCTCCATCAATGGCCCCTCCACTATTTGTGGTTCCCCAAGGTCTTCTCTCTCATTTTAAGTATTCCATATATTCCATATCTCCATCAATGGCCCCTCCACTATTTGTGGTTCCCCAAGGTCTTCTCTCTCATTTTAAGTATTCCATATATTCCATATCTCCATCAATGGCCCCTCCAGTATTTGTGGTTCTCCAAGGTCTTCTCT